>NW_026947650.1:0-484500 GCF_034190915.1 Cavia porcellus | reverse complement strand
GTTCATTACATTCACTAGTAGGAGTGAGAAAAACATCACGGGGTGGTGCGCATTGTATGGGTGTGTGTTACATTACATTCACTAGTAGGAGTGAGAAAAACATCACGGGGTGGTGCGCATTGTATGGGTGTGTGTTACATTACATTCACTAGTAGGAGTGAGAAAAACATCACGGGGTGGTGCGCATTGTATGGGTGTGTGTTACATTAGATTCACTAGTAGGAGTGAGAAAAACATCATGGGGTGGTGCGCATTGTATGGGTGTGTGTTACATTAGATTCACTAGTAGGAGTGAGAAAAACATCACGGGGTGGTGCGCATTGTTTGGGTGTGTGTTACATTACATTCACTAGTAGGAGTGAGAAAAACATCACGGGGTGGTGCGCATTGTATGGGTGTGTGTTACATTACATTCACTAGTAGGAGTGAGAAAAACATCACGGGGTGGTGCGCATTGTATGGGTGTGTGTTACATTACATTCACTAGTAGGAGTGAGAAAAACATCACGGGGTGGTGCGCATTGTATGGGTGTGTGTTACATTACATTCACTAGTAGGATTGAGAAAAACATCACGGGGTGGTGCGCATTGTTTGGGTGTGTGTTACATTACATTCACTAGTAGGAGTGAGAAAAACATCACGGGGTGGTGCGCATTGTATGGGTGTGTGTTACATTAGATTCACTAGTAGGAGTGAGAAAAACATCACGGGGTGGTGCGCATTCTTTGGGTGTGTGTTACATTACATTCACTAGTAGGAGTGAGAAAAACATCACGGGGTGGTGCGCATTGTATGGGTGTGTGTTACATTACATTCACTAGTAGGAGTGAGAAAAACATCACGGGGTGGTGCGCATTGTATGGATGTGTGTTACATTACATTCACTAGTAGGAGTGAGAAAAACATCACGGGGTGGTGCGCATTGTTTGAGTGTGTGTTACATTACATTGACTAGTAGGAGTGAGAAAAACATCACGGGGTGGTGCGCATTGTATGGGTGTGTGTTACATTAGATTCACTAGTAGGAGTGAGAAAAACATCACGGGGTGGTGCGCATTGTATGGGTGTGTGTTACATTACATTCACTAGTAGGAGTGAGAAAAACATCACGGGGTGGTGCGCATTGTATGTGTGTGTGTTACATTACATTCACTACTAGGAGTGAGAAAAACATCATGGGGTGGTGCGCATTGTATGGGTGTCTGTTACATTACATTCACTAGTAGGAGTGAGAAAAACTTCACGGGGTGGTGCGCATTGTATGGGTGTGTGTTACATTACATTCACTAGTAGGAGTGAGAAAAACATCACGGGGTGGTGCGCATTGTATGGGTGTGTGTTACATTACATTCACTACTAGGAGTGAGAAAAACATCACGGGGTGGTGCGCTTTGTATGGGTGTGTGTTACATTACATTCACTACTAGGAGTGAGAAAAACATCACGGGGTGGTGCGCATTGTATGGGTGTGTGTTACATTAGATTCACTAGTAGGAGTGAGAAAAACATCACGGGGTGATGCGCATTGTATGTGTGTGTGTTACATTACATTCACTACTAGGAGTGAGAAAAACATCATGAGGTGGTGCGCATTGTATGGGTGTGTGTTACATTACATTCACTAGTAGGAGTGAGAAAAACCTCACGGGGTGGGGCGCATTGTATGGGTGTGGGTTACATTACATTCACTAGTAGGAGTGAGAAAAACATCACGGGGTGGTGCACATCGTATGGGTGTGTGTTACATTACATTCACTACTAGGAGTGAGAAAAACATCACGGGGTGGTGCGCATTGTATGGGTGTGTGTTACATTACATTCACTAGTAGGAGTGAGAAAAACATCACGGGGTGGTGCGCATTGTATGGGTGTGTGTTACATTACATTCACTAGTAGGAGTGAGAAAAACATCACGGTTTGGTGCGCATTGTATGGGTGTGTGTTACATTACATTCACTAGTAGGAGTGAGAAAAACATCACGGGGTGGTGCGCATTGTATGGGTGTGTGTTACATTACATTCACTAGTAGGAGTGAGAAAAACATCACGGGGTGGTGCGCATTGTATGGGTGTGTGTTACATTACATTCACTAGTAGGAGTGAGAAAAACATCACGGGGTGGTGCGCATTGTTTGGGTGTGTGTTACATTACATTCACTAGTAGGAGTGAGAAAAACATCACGGGGTGGTGCGCATTGTTTGGGTGTGTGTTACATTACATTCACTAGTAGGAGTGAGAAAAACATCACGGTGTGGTGCGCATTGTATGGGTGTGTGTTACATTAGATTCACTAGTAGGAGTGAGAAAAACATCACGGGGTGGTGCGCATTCTTTGGGTGTGTGTTACATTACATTCACTAGTAGGAGTGAGAAAAACATCACGGGGTGGTGCGCATTGTATGGGTGTGTGTTACATTACATTCACTAGTAGGAGTGAGAAAAACATCACGGGGTGGTGCGCATTGTATGGGTGTGTGTTACATTACATTCACTACTAGGAGTGAGAAAAACAACACGGGGTGGTGCGCATTGTATGGGTGTGTGTTACATTACATTCACTAGTAGGAGTGAGAAAAACATCACGGCGTGGTGCGCATTATATGGGTGTGTGTTACATTACATTCACTAGTAGGAGTGAGAAAATCATCATGGGGTGGTGCGCATTGTTTGGGTGTGTGTTACATTACATTCACTAGTAGGAGTGAGAAAAACATCACGGGGTGGTGCGCATTGTATGGGTGTGTGTTACAGTACATTCACTAGTAGGAGTGAGAAAAACATCACGGGGTGGTGCGCATTGTATGGGTGTGTGTTACATTAGATTCACTAGTAGGAGTGAGAAAAACATCACGGGGTGGTGCGCATTGTTTGGGTGTGTGTTACATTAGATTCACTAGTAGGAGTGAGAAAAACATCACGGGGTGGTGCGCATTGTAAGGGTGTGTGTTACATTACATTCACTAGTAGGAGTGAGAAAAACATCACGGGGTGGTGCGCATTGTATGGGTGTGTGTTACATTACATTCACTAGTAGGAGTGAGAAAAACATCACGGGGTGGTGCACATTGTATGGGTGTGTGTTACATTAGATTCACTAGTAAGAGTGAGAAAAACATCACGGGGTGGTGCGCATTGTATGCGTGTGTGTTACATTACATTCACCAGTAGGAGTGAGAAAAACATCACGGGGTGGTGCGCATTGTATGGGTGTGTGTTACATTACATTCACTAGTAGGAGTGAGAAAACATCACGGGGTGGTGCGCATTGAATGGGTGTGTGTTACATTACATTCACTAGTAAGAATGAGAAAAACATCACGGGGCGGTGCGCATTGTATGGGTGTGTGTTACATTACATTCACTAGTAGGAGTGAGAAAAACATCACGGGGTGGTGCGCATTGTATGGGTGTGTGTTACATTACATTCACTAGTAGGAGTGAGAAAAACGTCACGGGGTGGTGCGCATTGTATGGGTGTGTGTTACATTACATTCACTAGTAGGAGTGAGAAAAACATCACGGGGTGGTGCGCATTGTATGGGTGTGTGTTACATTACATTCACTAGTAGGAGTGAGAAAAACATCACGGGGTGGTGCGCATTGTATGGGTGTGTGTTACATTACATTCACTAGTAGGAGTGAGAAAAACATCACGGGGTGGTGCGCATTGTTTGGGTGTGTGTTACATTAGATTCACTAGTAGGAGTGAGAAAAACATCACGGGGTGGTGCGCATTGTATGGGTGTGTGTTACATTACATTCACTAGTAGGAGTGAGAAAAACATCACGGGGTGGTGCGCATTGTATGGGTGTGTGTTACATTAGATTCACTAGTAGGAGTGAGAAAAATATCACGGGGTGGTGCGCATTGTATGCGTGTGTGTTACATTACATTCACCAGTAGGAGTGAGAAAAACATCACGGGGTGGTGCGCATTGTATGGGTGTGTGATACATTACATTCACTAGTAGGAGTGAGAAAAACATCACGGGGTGGTGCGCATTGAATGGGTGTGTGTTACATTACATTCACTAGTAGGAGTGAGAAAAACATCACGGGGTGGTGCGCATTGTATGGGTGTGTGTTACATTAGATTCACTAGTAGGAGTGAGAAAAACATCACGGGGTTCTGCGCATTGTATGGGTGTGTGTTACATTACATTCACTAGTAGGAGTGAGAAAAACATCACGGGGTGGTGCGCATTGTTTGGGTGTGTGTTACATTAGATTCACTAGTAGGAGTGAGAAAAACATCACGGGGTGGTGCGCATTGTATGGGTGTGTGTTACATTACATTAACTAGTAGGAGTGAGAAAAACATCACGGGGTGGTGTGCATTGTATGGGTGTGTGTTACATTACATTCACTAGTAGGAGTGAGAAAAACATCACGGGGTGGTGCGCATTGTTTGGGTGTGTGTTACATTACATTCACTAGTAGGAGTGAGAAAAACATCACGGGGTGGTGCGCATTGTATGGGTGTGTGTTACATTACATTCACTAGTAGGAGTGAGAAAAACATCACGGGGTGGTGCGCATTGTATGGGTGTGTGTTACATTACATTCACTAGTAGGAGTGAGAAAAACATCACGGGGTGGTGCGCATTGTATGGGTGTGTGTTACATTACATTCACTAGTAGGAGTGAGAAAACATCACGGGGTGGTGCACATTGTATGGGTGTGTGTTACATTAGATTCACTAGTAAGAGTGAGAAAAACATCACGGGGTGGTGCGCATTGTATGCGTGTGTGTTACATTACATTCACCAGTAGGAGTGAGAAAAACATCACGGGGTGGTGCGCATTGTATGGGTGTGTGTTACATTACATTCACTAGTAGGAGTGAGAAAACATCACGGGGTGGTGCGCATTGAATGGGTGTGTGTTACATTACATTCACTAGTAAGAATGAGAAAAACATCACGGGGCGGTGCGCATTGTATGGGTGTGTGTTACATTACATTCACTAGTAGGAGTGAGAAAAACATCACGGGGTGGTGCGCATTGTATGGGTGTGTGTTACATTACATTCACTAGTAGGAGTGAGAAAAACATCACGGGGTGGTGCGCATTGTATGGGTGTGTGTTACATTACATTCACTAGTAGGAGTGAGAAAAACATCACGGGGTGGTGCGCATTGTATGGGTGTGTGTTACATTAGATTCACTAGTAGGAGTGAGAAAAACATCACGGGGTGGTGCGCATTGTATGGGTGTGTGTTACATTACATTCACTAGTAGGAGTGAGAAAAACATCACGGGGTGGTGCGCATTGTTTGGGTGTGTGTTACATTAGATTCACTAGTAGGAGTGAGAAAAACATCACGGGGTGGTGCGCATTGTATGGGTGTGTGTTACATTACATTCACTAGTAGGAGTGAGAAAAACATCACGGGGTGGTGCGCATTGTATGGGTGTGTGTTACATTAGATTCATTAGTAGGAGTGAGAAAAACATCACGGGGTGGTGCGCATTGTATGCGTGTGTGTTACATTACATTCACCAGTAGGAGTGAGAAAAACATCACGGGGTGGTGTGAATCGGAGTGTCTGAATTAGGATGGGCAGTGAGTGGCAATGTAGCATGGAGAAAAGCACCGCGGGGTGGTCAACATGGGGAGGTCAGGGAACATGCAGTGGCAATGTAGGATAGGTTTCTGAAAAACATCGCGGGGTGGTGCGCATTGTATGGGTGTGTGTTACATTAGATTCACTAGTAGGAGTGAGAAAAACATCACGGGGTGGTGCGCATTGTATGGGTGTGTGTTACATTATATTCACTAATAGGAGTGAGAAAAACATCACGGGGTGGTGCGCATTGTATGGGTGTGTGTTACATTACATTCACTAGTAGGACTGAGAAAAACATCACGGGGTGGTGCGCATTGTATGGGTGTGTGTTACATTACATTCACTAGTAGGAGTGAGAAAAACATCACGGGGTGGTGTGCATTTTATGGGTGTGTGTTACATTACATTCACTAGTAGGAGTGAGAAAAACATCACGTGGTGGTGCGCATTGTATGGGTGAGTGTTACATTACATTCACTAGTAGGAGTGAGAAAAACATAACGGGGTGGTGCGCATTGTATGGGTGTGTGTTACATTACATTCACTACTAGGAGTGTGAAAAACATCACGGGGTGGTGTGAATCGGAGGCTCTGAATTAGGATAGGCAGTGAGTGGCAATGTAGGATGGAGAAAATCACCGCGGGGTGGTCACCATGGGGTGGTCAGGGAACATACAGTGGTAATGTAGGATAGGTTTCTGAAAAATATCACGGGGTGGTGCGCATTGTATGGGTGTGTGTTACATTAGATTCACTAGTAGGAGTGAGAAAAACATCACGGGGTGGTGCGCATTGTATGGGTGTGTGTTACATTACATTCACTAGTAGGAGTGAGAAAAACATCACGGGGTGGTGCGCATTGTATGGGTGTGTGTTACATTACATTCACTCGTAGGAGTGAGAAAATCATCACGGGGTTGTGCGCATTGTATGGGTGTGTGTTACATTAGATTCACTACTAGGAGTGAGAAAAACATCACGGGGTGGTGCGCATTGTATGGGTGTGTGTTACATTACATTCACTAGTAGGAGTGAGAAAAACATCACGGGGTGGTGCGCATTGTATGGGTGTGTGTTACATTACATTCACTAGAAGGAGTGAGAAAAACATCACGGGGTGGTGCGAATTGTATGGGTGTGTGTTACATTAGATTCACTAGTAGGAGTGAGAAAAACATCACGGGGTGGTGTGTATTGTATGGGTGTGTGTTACATTAGATTCACTACTAGGAGTGAGAAAAACATCACGGGGTGGTGCGCATTGTATGGGTGTGTGTTACATTACATTCACTACTAGGAGTGAGAAAAACATCATGCGGTGGTGCGCATTGTATGGGTGTGTGTTACATTTCATTCACTACTAGGAGTGAGAAAAACATCACGGGGTGTGTGTATTACATTACATTCACTAGTAGGAGTGAGAAAAATATCACGGGGTGGTGCGCATTGTATGGGTGTGTGTTACATTACATTCCCTAGTAGGAGTGAGAAAAACATCACGGGGTGGTGCGCATTGTATGGGTGTGTGTTACATTACATTCACTAGTAGGAGTGAGAAAAACATCACGGGGTGGTGCGCATTGTATGGGTGTGTGTTACATTAGATACACTAGTAGGAGTGAGAAAAACATCACGGGGTGGTGCGCATTGTATGGGTGTGTGTTACATTAGATTCACTAGTAGGAGTGAGAAATCATCACGGGGTGGTGCGCATTGTATGGGTGTGTGTTACATTACATTCACTAGTAGGAGTGAGAAAAAGATCACGGGGTGGTGCGCATTGTATGGGTGTGTGTTACATTACATTCACTAGTAGGAGTGAGAAAAACATCACGGGGTGGTGCGCATTGTATGGGTGTGTGTTACATTACATTCACTAGTAGGAGTGAGAAAAACATCACGGGGTGGTGCGCATTGTATGGGTGTGTGTTATATTAGATTCACTAGTAGGAGTGAGAAAAACGTCACGGGGTGGTGCGCATTGTATGGGTGAGTGTTACATTACATTCACTAGTAGGAGTGAGAAAAACATCACGGGGTGGTGCGCATTGTATGGGTGTGTGTTACATTACATTCACTAGTAGGAGTGAGAAAAACATCACGGGGTGGGGCGCATTGTATGGGTGTGTGTTACATTAGATTCACTAGTAGGAGTGAGAAAAACATCACGGGGTGGTGCGCATTGTATGGGTGTGTGTTACATTACATTCAATAGTAGGAGTGAGAAAAACATCACGGGGTGGTGCGCATTGTTTGGGTGTGTGTTACATTACATTCACTAGTAGGAGTGAGAAAAACATCACGGGGTGGTGCGCATTGTATGGGTGTGTGTTACATTACATTCACTATTAGGAGTGAGAAAAACATCACGGGGTGGTGCGCATTGTTTGGGTGTGTGTTACATTAGATTCACTAGTAGGAGTGAGAAAAACATCACGGGGTGGTGCGCATTGTATGGGTGTGTGTTACATTACATTCACTAGTAGGAGTGAGAAAAAGATCACGGGGTGGTGCGCATTGTATGGGTGTGTGTTACATTACATTCACTATTAGGAGTGAGAAAAACATCACGGGGTGGTGCGCATTGTTTGGGTGTGTGTTACATTAGATTCACTAGTAGGAGTGAGAAAAACATCACGGGGTGGTGCGCATTGTTTGGGTGTGTGTTACATTACATTCACTAGTAGGAGTGAGAAAAACATCACGGGGTGGTGCGCATTGTATGGGTGTGTGTTACATTACATTCACTAGTAGGAGTGAGAAAAACCTCACGGGGTGGGGCGCATTGTATGGGTGTGTGTTACATTACATTCACTAGTAGGAGTGAGAAAAACATCACGGGGTGGTGCGCATCGTATGGGTGTGTGTTACATTACATTCACTACTAGGAGTGAGAAAAACATCACGGGGTGGTGCGCATTGTATGGGTGTGTGTTACATTACATTCACTAGTAGGAGTGAGAAAAACATCACGGGGTGGTGCGCATTGTATGGGTGTGTGTTACATTACATTCACTAGTAGGAGTGAGAAAAACATCACGGGGTGGTGCGCATTGTATGGGTGTGTGTTACATTACATTCACTAGTAGGAGTGAGAAAAACATCACGGGGTGGTGCGCATTGTATGGGTGTGTGTTACATTACATTCACTAGTAGGAGTGAGAAAAACATCACGTGGTGGTGCGCATTGTTTGGGTGTGTGTTACATTACATTCACTAGTAGGAGTGAGAAAAACATCACGGGGTGGTGCGCATTGTATGGGTGTGTGTTACATTAGATTCACTAGTAGGAGTGAGAAAAACATCACGGCGTGGTGCGCATTCTTTGGGTGTGTGTTACATTACATTCACTAGTAGGAGTGAGAAAAACATCACGGGGTGGTGCGCATTGTATGGGTGTGTGTTACATTACATTCACTAGTAGGAGTGAGAAAAACATCACGGTGTGGTGCGCATTGTATGGGTGTGTTACATTACATTCGCTAGTAGGAGTGAGAAAAACATCACGGGGTGGTGCGCATTGTATGGGTGTGTGTTACATTACATTCACTAGTAGGAGTGAGAAAAACATCACGGGGTGGTGCGCATAGTTTGGGTGTGTGTTACATTACATTCACCAGTAGGAGTGAGAAAAACATCACGGGGTGGTGCGCATTGTATGGGTGTGTGTTACATTAGATTCACTAGTAGGAGTGAGAAAAACATCACGGGGTGATGCGCATTGTATGTGTGTGTGTTACATTACATTCACTACTAGGAGTGAGAAAAACATCATGGGGTGGTGCGCATTGTATGGGTGTGTGTTACATTACATTCACTAGTAGGAGTGAGAAAAACCTCACGGGGTGGGGCGCATTGTATGGGTGTGTGTTACATTACATTCACTAGTAGGAGTGAGAAAAACATCACGGGGTGGTGCGCATCATATGGGTGTGTGTTACATTACATTCACTGCTAGGAGTGAGAAAAACATCACGGGGTGGTGCGCATTGTATGGGTGTGTGTTACATTACATTCACTAGTAGGAGTGAGAAAAACATCACGGGGTGGTGCGCATTGTATGGGTGTGTGTTACATTACATTCACTAGTAGGAGTGAGAAAAACATCACGGGGTGGTGCGCATTGTATGGGTGTGTGTTACATTACATTCACTAGTAGGAGTGAGAAAAACATCACGGGGTGGTGCGCATTGTATGGGTGTGTGTTACATTACATTCACTAGTAGGAGTGAGAAAAACATCACGTGGTGGTGCGCATTGTTTGGGTGTGTGTTACATTACATTCACTAGTAGGAGTGAGAAAAACATCACGGGGTGGTGCGCATTGTATGGGTGTGTGTTACAATAGATTCACTAGTAGGAGTGAGAAAAACATCACGGCGTGGTGCGCATTCTTTGGGTGTGTGTTACATTACATTCACTAGTAGGAGTGAGAAAAACATCACGGTGTGGTGCGCATTGTATGGGTGTGTTACATTACATTCGCTAGTAGGAGTGAGAAAAACATCACGGGGTGGTGCGCATTGTATGGGTGTGTGTTACATTACATTCACTAGTAGGAGTGAGAAAAACATCACGGGGTGGTGCGCATAGTTTGGGTGTGTGTTACATTACATTCACCAGTAGGAGTGAGAAAAACATCACGGGGTGGTGCGCATTGTATGGGTGTGTGTTACATTAGATTCACTAGTAGGAGTAAGAAAAACATCACGGGGTGGTGCGCATTGTATGGGTGTGTGTTACATTACATTCACTAGTAGGAGTGAGAAAAACATCACGGGGTGGTGCGCATTGTATGGGTGTGTGTTACATTACATTCACTAGTAGGAGTGAGAAAAACATCACGGGGTGGTGCGCATTGTATGGGTGTGTGTTACATTACATTCACTAGTAGGAGTGAGAAAAACATCACGGGGAGGTGCGCATTGTATGGGTGTGTGTTGCATTACATTCACTAGTAGGAGTGAGAAAAACATCACGGGGTGGTGCGCATTGTATGGGTGTGTGTTACATTACATTCACTAGTAGGAGTGAGAAAAACATCACGGGGTGGTGCGCATTGTATGGGTGTGTGTTACATTACATTCACTAGTAGGAGTGAGAAAAACATCACGGGGTGGTGCGCATTGTATGGGTGTGTGTTACATTACATTCACTAGTAGGAGTGAGAAAAACATCACGGGGTGGTGCGCATTGTATGGGTGTGTGTTACATTACATTCACTAGTAGGAGTGAGAAAAACATCACGGGGTGGTGCGCATTGTATGGGTGTGTGTTACATTAGATTCACTAGTAGGAGTGAGAAAAACATCATGGGGTGGTGCGCATTGTATGGGTGTGTGTTACATTAGATTCACTAGTAGGAGTGAGAAAAACATCACGGGGTGGTGCGCATTGTTTGGGTGTGTGTTACATTACATTCACTAGTAGGAGTGAGAAAAACATCACGGGGTGGTGCGCATTGTATGGGTGTGTGTTACATTACATTCACTAGTAGGAGTGAGAAAAACATCACGGGGTGGTGCGCATTGTATGGGTGTGTGTTACATTACATTCACTAGTAGGAGTGAGAAAAACATCACGGGGTGGTGCGCATTGTATGGGTGTGTGTTACATTACATTCACTAGTAGGATTGAGAAAAACATCACGGGGTGGTGCGCATTGTTTGGGTGTGTGTTACATTACATTCACTAGTAGGAGTGAGAAAAACATCACGGGGTGGTGCGCATTGTATGGGTGTGTGTTACATTAGATTCACTAGTAGGAGTGAGAAAAACATCACGGGGTGGTGCGCATTCTTTGGGTGTGTGTTACATTACATTCACTAGTAGGAGTGAGAAAAACATCACGGGGTGGTGCGCATTGTATGGGTGTGTGTTACATTACATTCACTAGTAGGAGTGAGAAAAACATCACGGGGTGGTGCGCATTGTATGGATGTGTGTTACATTACATTCACTAGTAGGAGTGAGAAAAACATCACGGGGTGGTGCGCATTGTTTGAGTGTGTGTTACATTACATTGACTAGTAGGAGTGAGAAAAACATCACGGGGTGGTGCGCATTGTATGGGTGTGTGTTACATTAGATTCACTAGTAGGAGTGAGAAAAACATCACGGGGTGGTGCGCATTGTATGGGTGTGTGTTACATTACATTCACTAGTAGGAGTGAGAAAAACATCACGGGGTGGTGCGCATTGTATGTGTGTGTGTTACATTACATTCACTACTAGGAGTGAGAAAAACATCATGGGGTGGTGCGCATTGTATGGGTGTCTGTTACATTACATTCACTAGTAGGAGTGAGAAAAACTTCACGGGGTGGTGCGCATTGTATGGGTGTGTGTTACATTACATTCACTAGTAGGAGTGAGAAAAACATCACGGGGTGGTGCGCATTGTATGGGTGTGTGTTACATTACATTCACTACTAGGAGTGAGAAAAACATCACGGGGTGGTGCGCTTTGTATGGGTGTGTGTTACATTACATTCACTACTAGGAGTGAGAAAAACATCACGGGGTGGTGCGCATTGTATGGGTGTGTGTTACATTAGATTCACTAGTAGGAGTGAGAAAAACATCACGGGGTGATGCGCATTGTATGTGTGTGTGTTACATTACATTCACTACTAGGAGTGAGAAAAACATCATGAGGTGGTGCGCATTGTATGGGTGTGTGTTACATTACATTCACTAGTAGGAGTGAGAAAAACCTCACGGGGTGGGGCGCATTGTATGGGTGTGGGTTACATTACATTCACTAGTAGGAGTGAGAAAAACATCACGGGGTGGTGCACATCGTATGGGTGTGTGTTACATTACATTCACTACTAGGAGTGAGAAAAACATCACGGGGTGGTGCGCATTGTATGGGTGTGTGTTACATTACATTCACTAGTAGGAGTGAGAAAAACATCACGGGGTGGTGCGCATTGTATGGGTGTGTGTTACATTACATTCACTAGTAGGAGTGAGAAAAACATCACGGTTTGGTGCGCATTGTATGGGTGTGTGTTACATTACATTCACTAGTAGGAGTGAGAAAAACATCACGGGGTGGTGCGCATTGTATGGGTGTGTGTTACATTACATTCACTAGTAGGAGTGAGAAAAACATCACGGGGTGGTGCGCATTGTATGGGTGTGTGTTACATTACATTCACTAGTAGGAGTGAGAAAAACATCACGGGGTGGTGCGCATTGTTTGGGTGTGTGTTACATTACATTCACTAGTAGGAGTGAGAAAAACATCACGGGGTGGTGCGCATTGTTTGGGTGTGTGTTACATTACATTCACTAGTAGGAGTGAGAAAAACATCACGGTGTGGTGCGCATTGTATGGGTGTGTGTTACATTAGATTCACTAGTAGGAGTGAGAAAAACATCACGGGGTGGTGCGCATTCTTTGGGTGTGTGTTACATTACATTCACTAGTAGGAGTGAGAAAAACATCACGGGGTGGTGCGCATTGTATGGGTGTGTGTTACATTACATTCACTAGTAGGAGTGAGAAAAACATCACGGGGTGGTGCGCATTGTATGGGTGTGTGTTACATTACATTCACTACTAGGAGTGAGAAAAACAACACGGGGTGGTGCGCATTGTATGGGTGTGTGTTACATTACATTCACTAGTAGGAGTGAGAAAAACATCACGGCGTGGTGCGCATTATATGGGTGTGTGTTACATTACATTCACTAGTAGGAGTGAGAAAATCATCATGGGGTGGTGCGCATTGTTTGGGTGTGTGTTACATTACATTCACTAGTAGGAGTGAGAAAAACATCACGGGGTGGTGCGCATTGTATGGGTGTGTGTTACAGTACATTCACTAGTAGGAGTGAGAAAAACATCACGGGGTGGTGCGCATTGTATGGGTGTGTGTTACATTAGATTCACTAGTAGGAGTGAGAAAAACATCACGGGGTGGTGCGCATTGTTTGGGTGTGTGTTACATTAGATTCACTAGTAGGAGTGAGAAAAACATCACGGGGTGGTGCGCATTGTAAGGGTGTGTGTTACATTACATTCACTAGTAGGAGTGAGAAAAACATCACGGGGTGGTGCGCATTGTATGGGTGTGTGTTACATTACATTCACTAGTAGGAGTGAGAAAAACATCACGGGGTGGTGCACATTGTATGGGTGTGTGTTACATTAGATTCACTAGTAAGAGTGAGAAAAACATCACGGGGTGGTGCGCATTGTATGCGTGTGTGTTACATTACATTCACCAGTAGGAGTGAGAAAAACATCACGGGGTGGTGCGCATTGTATGGGTGTGTGTTACATTACATTCACTAGTAGGAGTGAGAAAACATCACGGGGTGGTGCGCATTGAATGGGTGTGTGTTACATTACATTCACTAGTAAGAATGAGAAAAACATCACGGGGCGGTGCGCATTGTATGGGTGTGTGTTACATTACATTCACTAGTAGGAGTGAGAAAAACATCACGGGGTGGTGCGCATTGTATGGGTGTGTGTTACATTACATTCACTAGTAGGAGTGAGAAAAACGTCACGGGGTGGTGCGCATTGTATGGGTGTGTGTTACATTACATTCACTAGTAGGAGTGAGAAAAACATCACGGGGTGGTGCGCATTGTATGGGTGTGTGTTACATTACATTCACTAGTAGGAGTGAGAAAAACATCACGGGGTGGTGCGCATTGTATGGGTGTGTGTTACATTACATTCACTAGTAGGAGTGAGAAAAACATCACGGGGTGGTGCGCATTGTTTGGGTGTGTGTTACATTAGATTCACTAGTAGGAGTGAGAAAAACATCACGGGGTGGTGCGCATTGTATGGGTGTGTGTTACATTACATTCACTAGTAGGAGTGAGAAAAACATCACGGGGTGGTGCGCATTGTATGGGTGTGTGTTACATTAGATTCACTAGTAGGAGTGAGAAAAATATCACGGGGTGGTGCGCATTGTATGCGTGTGTGTTACATTACATTCACCAGTAGGAGTGAGAAAAACATCACGGGGTGGTGCGCATTGTATGGGTGTGTGATACATTACATTCACTAGTAGGAGTGAGAAAAACATCACGGGGTGGTGCGCATTGAATGGGTGTGTGTTACATTACATTCACTAGTAGGAGTGAGAAAAACATCACGGGGTGGTGCGCATTGTATGGGTGTGTGTTACATTAGATTCACTAGTAGGAGTGAGAAAAACATCACGGGGTTCTGCGCATTGTATGGGTGTGTGTTACATTACATTCACTAGTAGGAGTGAGAAAAACATCACGGGGTGGTGCGCATTGTTTGGGTGTGTGTTACATTAGATTCACTAGTAGGAGTGAGAAAAACATCACGGGGTGGTGCGCATTGTATGGGTGTGTGTTACATTACATTAACTAGTAGGAGTGAGAAAAACATCACGGGGTGGTGTGCATTGTATGGGTGTGTGTTACATTACATTCACTAGTAGGAGTGAGAAAAACATCACGGGGTGGTGCGCATTGTTTGGGTGTGTGTTACATTACATTCACTAGTAGGAGTGAGAAAAACATCACGGGGTGGTGCGCATTGTATGGGTGTGTGTTACATTACATTCACTAGTAGGAGTGAGAAAAACATCACGGGGTGGTGCGCATTGTATGGGTGTGTGTTACATTACATTCACTAGTAGGAGTGAGAAAAACATCACGGGGTGGTGCGCATTGTATGGGTGTGTGTTACATTACATTCACTAGTAGGAGTGAGAAAACATCACGGGGTGGTGCACATTGTATGGGTGTGTGTTACATTAGATTCACTAGTAAGAGTGAGAAAAACATCACGGGGTGGTGCGCATTGTATGCGTGTGTGTTACATTACATTCACCAGTAGGAGTGAGAAAAACATCACGGGGTGGTGCGCATTGTATGGGTGTGTGTTACATTACATTCACTAGTAGGAGTGAGAAAACATCACGGGGTGGTGCGCATTGAATGGGTGTGTGTTACATTACATTCACTAGTAAGAATGAGAAAAACATCACGGGGCGGTGCGCATTGTATGGGTGTGTGTTACATTACATTCACTAGTAGGAGTGAGAAAAACATCACGGGGTGGTGCGCATTGTATGGGTGTGTGTTACATTACATTCACTAGTAGGAGTGAGAAAAACATCACGGGGTGGTGCGCATTGTATGGGTGTGTGTTACATTACATTCACTAGTAGGAGTGAGAAAAACATCACGGGGTGGTGCGCATTGTATGGGTGTGTGTTACATTAGATTCACTAGTAGGAGTGAGAAAAACATCACGGGGTGGTGCGCATTGTATGGGTGTGTGTTACATTACATTCACTAGTAGGAGTGAGAAAAACATCACGGGGTGGTGCGCATTGTTTGGGTGTGTGTTACATTAGATTCACTAGTAGGAGTGAGAAAAACATCACGGGGTGGTGCGCATTGTATGGGTGTGTGTTACATTACATTCACTAGTAGGAGTGAGAAAAACATCACGGGGTGGTGCGCATTGTATGGGTGTGTGTTACATTAGATTCATTAGTAGGAGTGAGAAAAACATCACGGGGTGGTGCGCATTGTATGCGTGTGTGTTACATTACATTCACCAGTAGGAGTGAGAAAAACATCACGGGGTGGTGTGAATCGGAGTGTCTGAATTAGGATGGGCAGTGAGTGGCAATGTAGCATGGAGAAAAGCACCGCGGGGTGGTCAACATGGGGAGGTCAGGGAACATGCAGTGGCAATGTAGGATAGGTTTCTGAAAAACATCGCGGGGTGGTGCGCATTGTATGGGTGTGTGTTACATTAGATTCACTAGTAGGAGTGAGAAAAACATCACGGGGTGGTGCGCATTGTATGGGTGTGTGTTACATTATATTCACTAATAGGAGTGAGAAAAACATCACGGGGTGGTGCGCATTGTATGGGTGTGTGTTACATTACATTCACTAGTAGGACTGAGAAAAACATCACGGGGTGGTGCGCATTGTATGGGTGTGTGTTACATTACATTCACTAGTAGGAGTGAGAAAAACATCACGGGGTGGTGTGCATTTTATGGGTGTGTGTTACATTACATTCACTAGTAGGAGTGAGAAAAACATCACGTGGTGGTGCGCATTGTATGGGTGAGTGTTACATTACATTCACTAGTAGGAGTGAGAAAAACATAACGGGGTGGTGCGCATTGTATGGGTGTGTGTTACATTACATTCACTACTAGGAGTGTGAAAAACATCACGGGGTGGTGTGAATCGGAGGCTCTGAATTAGGATAGGCAGTGAGTGGCAATGTAGGATGGAGAAAATCACCGCGGGGTGGTCACCATGGGGTGGTCAGGGAACATACAGTGGTAATGTAGGATAGGTTTCTGAAAAATATCACGGGGTGGTGCGCATTGTATGGGTGTGTGTTACATTAGATTCACTAGTAGGAGTGAGAAAAACATCACGGGGTGGTGCGCATTGTATGGGTGTGTGTTACATTACATTCACTAGTAGGAGTGAGAAAAACATCACGGGGTGGTGCGCATTGTATGGGTGTGTGTTACATTACATTCACTCGTAGGAGTGAGAAAATCATCACGGGGTTGTGCGCATTGTATGGGTGTGTGTTACATTAGATTCACTACTAGGAGTGAGAAAAACATCACGGGGTGGTGCGCATTGTATGGGTGTGTGTTACATTACATTCACTAGTAGGAGTGAGAAAAACATCACGGGGTGGTGCGCATTGTATGGGTGTGTGTTACATTACATTCACTAGAAGGAGTGAGAAAAACATCACGGGGTGGTGCGAATTGTATGGGTGTGTGTTACATTAGATTCACTAGTAGGAGTGAGAAAAACATCACGGGGTGGTGTGTATTGTATGGGTGTGTGTTACATTAGATTCACTACTAGGAGTGAGAAAAACATCACGGGGTGGTGCGCATTGTATGGGTGTGTGTTACATTACATTCACTACTAGGAGTGAGAAAAACATCATGCGGTGGTGCGCATTGTATGGGTGTGTGTTACATTTCATTCACTACTAGGAGTGAGAAAAACATCACGGGGTGTGTGTATTACATTACATTCACTAGTAGGAGTGAGAAAAATATCACGGGGTGGTGCGCATTGTATGGGTGTGTGTTACATTACATTCCCTAGTAGGAGTGAGAAAAACATCACGGGGTGGTGCGCATTGTATGGGTGTGTGTTACATTACATTCACTAGTAGGAGTGAGAAAAACATCACGGGGTGGTGCGCATTGTATGGGTGTGTGTTACATTAGATACACTAGTAGGAGTGAGAAAAACATCACGGGGTGGTGCGCATTGTATGGGTGTGTGTTACATTAGATTCACTAGTAGGAGTGAGAAATCATCACGGGGTGGTGCGCATTGTATGGGTGTGTGTTACATTACATTCACTAGTAGGAGTGAGAAAAAGATCACGGGGTGGTGCGCATTGTATGGGTGTGTGTTACATTACATTCACTAGTAGGAGTGAGAAAAACATCACGGGGTGGTGCGCATTGTATGGGTGTGTGTTACATTACATTCACTAGTAGGAGTGAGAAAAACATCACGGGGTGGTGCGCATTGTATGGGTGTGTGTTATATTAGATTCACTAGTAGGAGTGAGAAAAACGTCACGGGGTGGTGCGCATTGTATGGGTGAGTGTTACATTACATTCACTAGTAGGAGTGAGAAAAACATCACGGGGTGGTGCGCATTGTATGGGTGTGTGTTACATTACATTCACTAGTAGGAGTGAGAAAAACATCACGGGGTGGGGCGCATTGTATGGGTGTGTGTTACATTAGATTCACTAGTAGGAGTGAGAAAAACATCACGGGGTGGTGCGCATTGTATGGGTGTGTGTTACATTACACTCACTAGTAGGAGTGAGAAATCATCCCGCCTGGTGCGCATTGTATGGGTGTGTGTTACATTAGATTCACTAGTAGGAGTGAGAAAAACATCACGGGGTGGTGCGCATTGTATGGGTGTGTGTTACATTAGATACACTAGTAGGAGTGAGAAAAACATCACGGGGTGGTGCGCATTGTATGGGTGTGTGTTACATTAGATTCACTAGTAGGAGTGAGAAATCATCACGGGGTGGTGCGCATTGTATGGGTGTGTGTTACATTACATTCACTAGTAGGAGTGAGAAAACGATCACGGGGTGGTGCGCATTGTATGGGTGTGTGTTACATTACATTCACTAGTAGGAGTGAGAAAAACATCACGGGGTGGTGCGCATTGTATGGGTGTGTGTTACATTACATTCACTAGTAGGAGTGAGAAAAACATCACAGGGTGGTGCGCATTGTATGGGTGTGTGTTACATTACATTCACTAGTAGGAGTGAGAAAAACATCACGGGGAGGTGTGAATCGGAGGGTCTGAATTAGGATAGGCAGTGAGTGGCAATGTAGCATGGAGAAAAGCACCGCGGGGTGGTCAGCATGGGGAGGTCAGGGAACATGCATTGGCAATGTAGGATAGGTTTCTGAAAAACATCACGGGGTGGTGCGCATTGTATGGGTGTGTGTTACATTACATTCACTAGTAGGACTGAGAAAAACATCACGGGGTGGTGCGCATTGTATGGGTGTGTGTTACATTACATTCACTAGTAGGAGTGAGAAAAACATCACGGGGTGGTGTGCATTTTATGGGTGTGTGTTACATTACATTCACTAGTAGGAGTGAGAAAAACATCACGTGGTGGTGCGCATTGTATGGGTGAGTGTTACATTACATTCACTAGTAGGAGTGAGAAAAACATAACGGGGTGGTGCGCACTGTATGGGTGTGTGTTACATTACATTCACTACTAGGAGTGTGAAAAACATCACGGGGTGGTGTGAATCGGAGGCTCTGAATTAGGATAGGCAGTGAGTGGCAATGTAGGATGGAGAAAATCACCGCGGGGTGGTCACCATGGGGTGGTCAGGGAACATACAGTGGTAATGTAGGATAGGTTTCTGAAAAATATCACGGGGTGGTGCGCATTGTATGGGTGTGTGTTACATTAGATTCACTAGTAGGAGTGAGAAAAACATCACGGGGTGGTGCGCATTGTATGGGTGTGTGTTACATTACATTCACTAGTAGGAGTGAGAAAAACATCACGGGGTGGTGCGCATTGTATGGGTGTGTGTTACATTACATTCACTCGTAGGAGTGAGAAAATCATCACGGGGTTGTGCGCATTGTATGGGTGTGTGTTACATTAGATTCACTACTAGGAGTGAGAAAAACATCACGGGGTGGTGCGCATTGTATGGGTGTGTGTTACATTACATTCACTAGTAGGAGTGAGAAAAACATCACGGGGTGGTGCGCATTGTATGGGTGTGTGTTACATTACATTCACTAGAAGGAGTGAGAAAAACATCACGGGGTGGTGCGAATTGTATGGGTGTTTGTTACATTAGATTCACTAGTAGGAGTGAGAAAAACATCACGGGGTGGTGCGCATTGTATGGGTGTGTGTTACATTTCATTCACTACTAGGAGTGAGAAAAACATCACGGGGTGTGTGTATTACATTACATTCACTAGTAGGAGTGAGAAAAATATCACGGGGTGGTGCGCATTGTATGGGTGTGTGTTACATTACATTCCCTAGTAGGAGTGAGAAAAACATCACGGGGTGGTGCGCATTGTATGGGTGTGTGTTACATTACATTCACTAGTAGGAGTGAGAAAAACATCACGGGGTGGTGCGCATTGTATGGGTGTGTGTTACATTAGATACACTAGTAGGAGTGAGAAAAACATCACGGGGTGGTGCGCATTGTATGGGTGTGTGTTACATTAGATTCACTAGTAGGAGTGAGAAATCATCACGGGGTGGTGCGCATTGTATGGGTGTGTGTTACATTACATTCACTAGTAGGAGTGAGAAAAAGATCACGGGGTGGTGCGCATTGTATGGGTGTGTGTTACATTACATTCACTAGTAGGAGTGAGAAAAACATCACGGGGTGGTGCGCATTGTATGGGTGTGTGTTACATTACATTCACTAGTAGGAGTGAGAAAAACATCACGGGGTGGTGCGCATTGTATGGGTGTGTGTTATATTAGATTCACTAGTAGGAGTGAGAAAAACGTCACGGGGTGGTGCGCATTGTATGGGTGAGTGTTACATTACATTCACTAGTAGGAGTGAGAAAAACATCACGGGGTGGTGCGCATTGTATGGGTGTGTGTTACATTACATTCACTAGTAGGAGTGAGAAAAACATCACGGGGTGGGGCGCATTGTATGGGTGTGTGTTACATTAGATTCACTAGTAGGAGTGAGAAAAACATCACGGGGTGGTGCGCATTGTATGGGTGTGTGTTACATTACACTCACTAGTAGGAGTGAGAAATCATCCCGCCTGGTGCGCATTGTATGGGTGTGTGTTACATTAGATTCACTAGTAGGAGTGAGAAAAACATCACGGGGTGGTGCGCATTGTATGGGTGTGTGTTACATTAGATACACTAGTAGGAGTGAGAAAAACATCACGGGGTGGTGCGCATTGTATGGGTGTGTGTTACATTAGATTCACTAGTAGGAGTGAGAAATCATCACGGGGTGGTGCGCATTGTATGGGTGTGTGTTACATTACATTCACTAGTAGGAGTGAGAAAACGATCACGGGGTGGTGCGCATTGTATGGGTGTGTGTTACATTACATTCACTAGTAGGAGTGAGAAAAACATCACGGGGTGGTGCGCATTGTATGGGTGTGTGTTACATTACATTCACTAGTAGGAGTGAGAAAAACATCACAGGGTGGTGCGCATTGTATGGGTGTGTGTTACATTACATTCACTAGTAGGAGTGAGAAAAACATCACGGGGAGGTGTGAATCGGAGGGTCTGAATTAGGATAGGCAGTGAGTGGCAATGTAGCATGGAGAAAAGCACCGCGGGGTGGTCAGCATGGGGAGGTCAGGGAACATGCATTGGCAATGTAGGATAGGTTTCTGAAAAACATCACGGGGTGGTGCGCATTGTATGGGTGTGTGTTACATTACATTCACTAGTAGGACTGAGAAAAACATCACGGGGTGGTGCGCATTGTATGGGTGTGTGTTACATTACATTCACTAGTAGGAGTGAGAAAAACATCACGGGGTGGTGTGCATTTTATGGGTGTGTGTTACATTACATTCACTAGTAGGAGTGAGAAAAACATCACGTGGTGGTGCGCATTGTATGGGTGAGTGTTACATTACATTCACTAGTAGGAGTGAGAAAAACATAACGGGGTGGTGCGCATTGTATGGGTGTGTGTTACATTACATTCACTACTAGGAGTGTGAAAAACATCACGGGGTGGTGTGAATCGGAGGCTCTGAATTAGGATAGGCAGTGAGTGGCAATGTAGGATGGAGAAAATCACCGCGGGGTGGTCACCATGGGGTGGTCAGGGAACATACAGTGGTAATGTAGGATAGGTTTCTGAAAAATATCACGGGGTGGTGCGCATTGTATGGGTGTGTGTTACATTAGATTCACTAGTAGGAGTGAGAAAAACATCACGGGGTGGTGCGCATTGTATGGGTGTGTGTTACATTACATTCACTAGTAGGAGTGAGAAAAACATCACGGGGTGGTGCGCATTGTATGGGTGTGTGTTACATTACATTCACTCGTAGGAGTGAGAAAATCATCACGGGGTTGTGCGCATTGTATGGGTGTGTGTTACATTAGATTCACTACTAGGAGTGAGAAAAACATCACGGGGTGGTGCGCATTGTATGGGTGTGTGTTACATTACATTCACTAGTAGGAGTGAGAAAAACATCACGGGGTGGTGCGCATTGTATGGGTGTGTGTTACATTACATTCACTAGAAGGAGTGAGAAAAACATCACGGGGTGGTGCGAATTGTATGGGTGTTTGTTACATTAGATTCACTAGTAGGAGTGAGAAAAACATCACGGGGTGGTGTGTATTGTATGGGTGTGTGTTACATTAGATTCACTACTAGGAGTGAGAAAAACATCACGGGGTGGTGCGCATTGTATGGGTGTGTGTTACATTACATTCACTACTAGGAGTGAGAAAAACATCATGCGGTGGTGCGCATTGTATGGGTGTGTGTTACATTTCATTCACTACTAGGAGTGAGAAAAACATCACGGGGTGTGTGTATTACATTACATTCACTAGTAGGAGTGAGAAAAATATCACGGGGTGGTGCGCATTGTATGGGTGTGTGTTACATTACATTCCCTAGTAGGAGTGAGAAAAACATCACGGGGTGGTGCGCATTGTATGGGTGTGTGTTACATTACATTCACTAGTAGGAGTGAGAAAAACATCACGGGGTGGTGCGCATTGTATGGGTGTGTGTTACATTAGATACACTAGTAGGAGTGAGAAAAACATCACGGGGTGGTGCGCATTGTATGGGTGTGTGTTACATTAGATTCACTAGTAGGAGTGAGAAATCATCACGGGGTGGTGCGCATTGTATGGGTGTGTGTTACATTACATTCACTAGTAGGAGTGAGAAAAAGATCACGGGGTGGTGCGCATTGTATGGGTGTGTGTTACATTACATTCACTAGTAGGAGTGAGAAAAACATCACGGGGTGGTGCGCATTGTATGGGTGTGTGTTACATTACATTCACTAGTAGGAGTGAGAAAAACATCACGGGGTGGTGCGCATTGTATGGGTGTGTGTTATATTAGATTCACTAGTAGGAGTGAGAAAAACGTCACGGGGTGGTGCGCATTGTATGGGTGAGTGTTACATTACATTCACTAGTAGGAGTGAGAAAAACATCACGGGGTGGTGCGCATTGTATGGGTGTGTGTTACATTACATTCACTAGTAGGAGTGAGAAAAACATCACGGGGTGGGGCGCATTGTATGGGTGTGTGTTACATTAGATTCACTAGTAGGAGTGAGAAAAACATCACGGGGTGGTGCGCATTGTATGGGTGTGTGTTACATTACACTCACTAGTAGGAGTGAGAAATCATCCCGCCTGGTGCGCATTGTATGGGTGTGTGTTACATTAGATTCACTAGTAGGAGTGAGAAAAACATCACGGGGTGGTGCGCATTGTATGGGTGTGTGTTACATTAGATACACTAGTAGGAGTGAGAAAAACATCACGGGGTGGTGCGCATTGTATGGGTGTGTGTTACATTAGATTCACTAGTAGGAGTGAGAAATCATCACGGGGTGGTGCGCATTGTATGGGTGTGTGTTACATTACATTCACTAGTAGGTGTGAGAAAAAGATCACGGGGTGGTGCGCATTGTATGGGTGTGTGTTACATTACATTCACTAGTAGGAGTGAGAAAAACATCACGGGGTGGTGCGCATTGTATGGGTGTGTGTTACATTACATTCACTAGTAGGAGTGAGAAAAACATCACAGGGTGGTGCGCATTGTATGGGTGTGTGTTACATTACATTCACTAGTAGGAGTGAGAAAAACATCACGGGGAGGTGTGAATCGGAGGGTCTGAATTAGGATAGGCAGTGAGTGGCAATGTAGCATGGAGAAAAGCACCGCGGGGTGGTCAGCATGGGGAGGTCAGGGAACATGCATTGGCAATGTAGGATAGGTTTCTGAAAAACATCGCGGGGTGGTGCGCATTGTATCGGTGTGTGTTACATTAGATTCACTAGTAGGAGTGAGAAAAACATCACGGGGTGGTGCGCATTGTATGGGTGTGTGTTATATTAGATTCACTAGTAGGAGTGAGAAAAACGTCACGGGGTGGTGCGCATTGTATGGGTGAGTGTTACATTACATTCACTAGTAGGAGTGAGAAAAACATCACGGGGTGGGGCGCATTGTATGGGTGTGTGTTACATTAGATTCACTAGTAGGAGTGAGAAAAACATCACGGGGTGGTGCGCATTGTATGGGTGTGTGTTACATTACATTCACTAGTAGGAGTGAGAAAAACATCACGGGGTAGTGCGCATTGTTTGGGTGTGTGTTACATTACATTCACTAGTAGGTGTGAGAAAAACATCACGGGGTGGTGTGCATTGTATGGGTCTGTGTTACATTAGATTCACTAGTAGGAGTGAGAAAATCATCACGGGGTGGTGCGCATTGTATGGGTGTGTGTTACATTACATTCACTAGTAGGAGTGAGAAAAACATCACGGGGTGGTGCGCATTGTATGGGTGTGTGTTACATTACATTCACTAGTAGGAGTGAGAAAAACATCACGGGGTGGTGCGCATTGTATGGGTGTGTGTTACATTACATTCACTATTAGGAGTGAGAAAAACATCACGGGTGGTGTGAATCGGAGGGTTTGAATTAGGATAGGCAGTGATTGGCAATGTAGGATGGAGAAAAGCACCGCGGGGTGGTCAGCATGGGGAGGTCAGGGAACATGCAGTGGCAATGTAGGATGGGTTTCTGAAAAACATCGCGGGGTGGTGCGCATTGTATGGGTGTGTGTTACATTAGATTCACTAGTAGGAGTGAGAAAAACATCACGGGGTGGTGCGCATTGTATGGGTGTGTGTTACATTAGATTCACTAGTAGGAGTGAGAAAAACATCACGGGGTGGTGCGCATTGTATGGGTGTGTGTTACATTACATTCACTAGTAGGAGTGAGAAAAACATCACGGGGTGGTGCGCATTGTATGGGTGTGTGTTACATTACATTCACTCGTAGGAGTGAGAAAATCATCACGGGGTTGTGCGCATTGTATGGGTGTGTGTTACATTAGATTCACTACTAGGAGTGAGAAAAACATCACGGGGTGGTGCGCATTGTATGGGTGTGTGTTACATTACATTCACTAGTAGGAGTGAGAAAAACATCACGGGGTGGTGCGCATTGTATGGGTGTGTGTTACATTACATTCACTAGAAGGAGTGAGAAAAACATCACGGGGTGGTGCGAATTGTATGGGTGTGTGTTACATTAGATTCACTAGTAGGAGTGAGAAAAACATCACGGGGTGGTGTGTATTGTATGGGTGTGTGTTACATTAGATTCACTACTAGGAGTGAGAAAAACATCACGGGGTGGTGCGCATTGTATGGGTGTGTGTTACATTACATTCACTACTAGGAGTGAGAAAAACATCATGCGGTGGTGCGCATTGTATGGGTGTGTGTTACATTTCATTCACTACTAGGAGTGAGAAAAACATCACGGGGTGTGTGTATTACATTACATTCACTAGTAGGAGTGAGAAAAATATCACGGGGTGGTGCGCATTGTATGGGTGTGTGTTACATTACATTCCCTAGTAGGAGTGAGAAAAACATCACGGGGTGGTGCGCATTGTATGGGTGTGTGTTACATTACATTCACTAGTAGGAGTGAGAAAAACATCACGGGGTGGTGCGCATTGTATGGGTGTGTGTTACATTAGATACACTAGTAGGAGTGAGAAAAACATCACGGGGTGGTGCGCATTGTATGGGTGTGTGTTACATTAGATTCACTAGTAGGAGTGAGAAATCATCACGGGGTGGTGCGCATTGTATGGGTGTGTGTTACATTACATTCACTAGTAGGAGTGAGAAAAAGATCACGGGGTGGTGCGCATTGTATGGGTGTGTGTTACATTACATTCACTAGTAGGAGTGAGAAAAACATCACGGGGTGGTGCGCATTGTATGGGTGTGTGTTACATTACATTCACTAGTAGGAGTGAGAAAAACATCACGGGGTGGTGCGCATTGTATGGGTGTGTGTTATATTAGATTCACTAGTAGGAGTGAGAAAAACGTCACGGGGTGGTGCGCATTGTATGGGTGAGTGTTACATTACATTCACTAGTAGGAGTGAGAAAAACATCACGGGGTGGTGCGCATTGTATGGGTGTGTGTTACATTACATTCACTAGTAGGAGTGAGAAAAACATCACGGGGTGGGGCGCATTGTATGGGTGTGTGTTACATTAGATTCACTAGTAGGAGTGAGAAAAACATCACGGGGTGGTGCGCATTGTATGGGTGTGTGTTACATTACACTCACTAGTAGGAGTGAGAAATCATCCCGCCTGGTGCGCATTGTATGGGTGTGTGTTACATTAGATTCACTAGTAGGAGTGAGAAAAAGATCACGGGGTGGTGCGCATTGTATGGGTGTGTGTTACATTACATTCACTAGTAGGAGTGAGAAAAACATCACGGGGTGGTGCGCATTGTATGGGTGTGTGTTACATTACATTCACTAGTAGGAGTGAGAAAAACATCACAGGGTGGTTCGCATTGTATGGGTGTGTGTTACATTACATTCACTAGTAGGAGTGAGAAAAACATCACGGGGAGGTGTGAATCGGAGGGTCTGAATTAGGATAGGCAGTGAGTGGCAATGTAGCATGGAGAAAAGCACCGCGGGGTGGTCAGCATGGGGAGGTCAGGGAACATGCAGTGGCAATGTAGGATAGGTTTCTGAAAAACATCGCGGGGTGGTGCGCATTGTATCGGTGTGTGTTACATTAGATTCACTAGTAGGAGTGAGAAAAACATCACGGGGTGGTGCGCATTGTATGGGTGTGTGTTATATTAGATTCACTAGTAGGAGTGAGAAAAACGTCACGGGGTGGTGCGCATTGTATGGGTGAGTGTTACATTACATTCACTAGTAGGAGTGAGAAAAACATCACGGGGTGGGGCGCATTGTATGGGTGTGTGTTACATTAGATTCACTAGTAGGAGTGAGAAAAACATCACGGGGTGGTGCGCATTGTATGGGTGTGTGTTACATTACACTCACTAGTAGGAGTGAGAAATCATCCCGCCTGGTGCGCATTGTATGGGTGTGTGTTACATTACATTCACTAGTAGGAGTGAGAAAAACATCACGGGGTGGTGCGCATTGTATGGGTGTGTGTTACATTACATTCACTAGTAGGAGTGAGAAAAACATCACGGGGTGGTGCGCATTGTTTGGGTGTGTGTTACATTACATTCACTAGTAGGTGTGAGAAAAACATCACGGGGTGGTGTGCATTGTATGGGTCTGTGTTACATTAGATTGACTAGTAGGAGTGAGAAAATCATCACGGGGTGGTGCGCATTGTATGGGTGTGTGTTACATTACATTCACTAGTAGGAGTGAGAAAAACATCACGGGGTGGTGCGCATTGTATGGGTGTGTGTTACATTACATTCACTAGTAGGAGTGAGAAAAACATCACGGGGTGGTGCGCATTGTATGGGTGTGTGTTACATTACATTCACTATTAGGAGTGAGAAAAACATCACGGGTGGTGTGAATCGGAGGGTTTGAATTAGGATAGGCAGTGATTGGCAATGTAGGATGGAGAAAAGCACCGCGGGGTGGTCAGCATGGGGAGGTCAGGGAACATGCAGTGGCAATGTAGGATGGGTTTCTGAAAAACATCGCGGGGTGGTGCGCATTGTATGGGTGTGTGTTACATTAGATTCACTAGTAGGAGTGAGAAAAACATCACGGGGTGGTGCGCATTGTATGGGTGTGTGTTACATTAGATTCACTAGTAGGAGTGAAAAAAACATCACGGGGTGGTGCGCATTGTATGGGTGTGTGTTACATTACATTCACTAGTAGGAGTGAGAAAAACATCACGGGGTGGTGTGCATTGTATGGGTGTGGGTTACATTACATTCACTAGTAGGAGTGAGAAAAACATCACGGGGTGGTGCGCATTGTATGGGTGTGTGTTACATTACATTCACTAGTAGGAGTGAGAAAAACATCACGGGGTGGTGTGCATTGTATGGGTGTGTGTTACATTACATTCACTAGTAGGAGTGAGAAAAACATCACGGGGTGGTGCGCATTGTATGGGTGTGTGTTACATTACATTCACTAGTAGGAGAGAGAAAAACATCACGGGGTGGTGCGCATTGTATGGGTGTGTGTTACATTACATTCACTACTAGGAGTGTGCAAAACATCACGGGGTGGTGTGAATCGGAGGCTCTGAATTAGGATAGGCAGTGAGTGGCAATGTAGGATGGAGAAAAGCACCACGGGGTGGTCAGCATGTGGAGGTCAGGGAACATGCAGTGGTAACGTAGGATAGATTTCTGAAAAATATCACGGGGTGGTGCGCATTGTATGGGTGTGTGTTATATTAGATTCACTAGTAGGAGTGAGAAAAACATCACGGGGTGGTGCGCATTGTATGGGTGTGTGTTACATTACATTCACTAGTAGGAGTGAGAAAAACATCACGGGTTGCGGCGCATTGTATGGGTCTGTGTTACATTAGATTCACTAGTAGGAGTGAGAAAAACATCACGGGGTGGTGCGCATTGTATGGGTGTGTGTTACATTACACTCACTAGTAGGAGTGAGAAATCATCACGGGCTGGTGCGCATTGTATGGGTGTGTGTTACATTACATTCACTAGTAGGAGTGAGAAAAACATCACAGGGTGGTGCGCATTGTATGGGTGTGTGTTACATTACATTCACTAGTAGGAGTGAGAAAAACATCACGGGGTGGTGCGCATTGTACGGGTGTGTGTTACATTACATTCACTAGTAGGAGTGAGAAAAACATCACGGGGTCGTGTGAATCGGAGGGTCTGAATTAGGATAGGCAGTGAGTGGCAATAGCATGGAGAAAAGCACCGCGGGTTGGTCAGCATGGGGAGGTCAGGCAACATGCAGTGGCAATGTAGGATAGGTTTCTGAAAAACATCGCGGGGTGGTGCGCATTGTATGGGTGTGTGTTACATTAGATTCACTAGTAGGAGTGAGAAAAGCATCACGGGGTGGTGTGCATTGTATGGGTGTGTGTTACATTAGATTCACTAGTAGGGTGAGAAAAACATCACGGGGTGGTGCGCATTGTATGGGTGTGTGTTACATTACATTCACTAGTAGGAGTGAGAAAAACATCACGGGGTGGTGCGCATTGTATGGGTGTGTGTTACATTACATTCACTACTAGGAGTGTGAAAAACATCACGGGGTGGTGTGAATCGGAGGCTCTGAATTAGGATAGGCAGTGAGTGGCAATGTAGGATGGAGAAAATCAACGCGGGGTGGTCAGCATGGGGTGGTCAGGGAACATACAATGGTAATGTAGGATAGGTTTCTGAAAAACATCACGGGGTGTTGCGCATTGTATGGGTGTGTGTTACATTAGATTCACTAGGAGGAGTGAGAAAAACATCACGGGGTGGTGCGCATTGTATGGGTGTGTGTTACATTACATTCACTAGTAGGAGTGAGAAAAACATCACGGGGTGGTGCGCATTCTATGGGTGTGTGTTACATTACATTCACTACTAGGAGTGAGAAAAACATCACGGGGTGGTGCGCATTGTATGGGTGTGTGTTACATTAGATTCACTACTAGGAGTGAGAAAAACATCACGGGGTGGTGCGCATTGTATGGGTGTGTGTTACATTACATTCACTAGTAGGAGTGAGAAAAACATCACGGGGTGGTGCGCATTGTATGGGTGTGTGTTACATTACATTCACTAGTAGGAGTGAGAAAAACATCACGGGGTGGTGCGAATTGTATGGGTGTGTGTTACATTAGATTCACTAGTAGGGGTGAGAAAAACATCACGGGGTGGTGTGTATTGTATGGGTGTGTGTTACATTAGATTCACTACTAGGAGTGAGAAAAACATCACGGGGTGGTGCGCATTGTATGGGTGTGTGTTACATTACATTCACTACTAAGAGTGAGAAAAACATCACGGGGTGGTGCGCATTGTATGGGTGTGTGTTACATTACATTCACTACTAGGAGTGAGAAAAACATCACGGGGTGTGTGTATTACATTACATTCACTAGTAGGAGTGAGAAAAATATCACGGGGTGGTGCGCATTGTATGGGTGTGTGTTACATTACATTCCCTAGTAGGAGTGAGAAAAACATCACGGGGTGGTGCGCATTGTATGGGTGTGTGTTACATTACATTCACTAGTAGGAGTGAAAAAACATCACGGGGTGGTGCGCATTGTATGGGTGTGTGTTACATTAGATACACTAGTAGGAGTGAGAAAAACATCACGGGGTGGTGCGCATTGTTTGGGTGTGTGTTACATTAGATTCACTAGTAGCAGTGAGAAATCATCACGGGGTGGTGCGCATTGTATGGGTGTGTGTTACATTACATTCACTAGTAGGAGTGAGAAAAAGATCACGGGGTGGTGCGCATTGTATGGGTGTGTGTTACATTACATTCACTAGTAGGAGTGAGAAAAACATCACGGGGTGGTGCGCATTGTATGGGTGTGTGTTACATTACATTCACTAGTAGGAGTGAGAAAAACATCACGGGGTGGTGCGCATTGTATGGGTGTGTGTTACATTACATTCACTAGTAGGAGTGAGAAAAACATCACGGGGTGGTGTGAATCGGAGGGTCTGAATTAGGATAGGCAGTGAGTGGCAATGTAGCATGGAGAAAAGCACCGCGGGGTGGTCAGCATGGGGAGGTCAGGGAACATGCAGTGGCAATGTAGGATAGGTTTCTGAAAAACATCGCGGGGTGGTGCGCATTGTATGGGTGTGTGTTACATTAGATTCACTAGTAGGAGTGAGAAAAACATCACGGGGTGGTGCGCATTATATGGGTGTGTGTTATATTAGATTCACTAGTAGGAGTGAGAAAAACGTCACGGGGTGGTGCGCATTGTATGGGTGAGTGTTACATTACATTCACTAGTAGGAGTGAGAAAAACATCACGGGGTGGTGCGCATTGTATGGGTGTGTGTTACATTACATTCACTAGTAGGAGTGAGAAAAACATCACGGGGTGGGGCGCATTGTATGGGTGTGTGTTACATTAGATTCACTAGTAGGAGTGAGAAAAACATCACGGGGTGGTGGGCATTGTATGGGTGTGTGTTACAATACACTCACTAGTAGGAGTGAGAAATCATCCCGCCTGGTGCGCATTGTATGGGTGTGTGTTACATTACATTCACTAGTAGGAGTGAGAAAAACATCACGGGGTGGTGCGCATTGAATGGGTGTGTGTTACATTAGATACACTAGTAGGAGTGAGAAAAACATCACGTGGTGGTGCGCATTGTATGGGTGTGTGTTACATTAGATTCACTATTAGGAGTGAGAAATCATCACGGGGTGGTGCGCATTGTATGGGTGTGTGTTACATTACATTCACTAGTAGGAGTGAGAAAAAGATCACGGGGTGGTGCGCATTGTATGGGTGTGTGTTACATTACATTCACTAGTAGGAGTGAGAAAAACATCACGGGGTGGTGCGCAGTGTATGGGTGTGTGTTACATTACATTCACTAGTAGGAGTGAGAAAAACATCACGGGGTGGTGCGCATTGTATGGGTGTGTGTTACATTACATTCACTAGTAGGAGTGAGAAAAACATCACGGGGTGGTGTGAATCGGAGGGTCTGAATTAGGATAGGCAGTGAGTGGCAATGTAGCATGGAGAAAAGCACCGCGGGGTGGTCAGCATGGGGAGGTCAGGGAACATGCAGTGGCAATGTAGGATAGGTTTCTGAAAAACATCGCGGGGTGGTGCGCATTGTATCGGTGTGTGTTACATTAGATTCACTAGTAGGAGTGAGAAAAACATCACGGGGTGGTGCGCATTGTATGGGTGTGTGTTATATTAGATTCACTAGTAGGAGTGAGAAAAACGTCACGGGGTGGTGCGCATTGTATGGGTGAGTGTTACATTACATTCACTAGTAGGAGTGAGAAAAACATCACGGGGTGGTGCGCATTGTATGGGTGTGTGTTACATTACATTCACTAGTAGGAGTGAGAAAAACATCACGGGGTGGGGCGCATTGTATGGGTGTGTGTTACATTAGATTCACTAGTAGGAGTGAGAAAAACATCACGGGGTGGTGCGCATTGTATGGGTGTGTGTTACATTACACTCACTAGTAGGAGTGAGAAATCATCCCGCCTGGTGCGCATTGTATGGGTGTGTGTTACATTACATTCACTAGTAGGAGTGAGAAAAACATCACGGGGTGGTGCGCATTGTATGGGTGTGTGTTACATTACATTCACTAGTAGGAGTGAGAAAAACATCACGGGGTGGTGCGCATTGTATGGGTGTGTGTTACATTACATTCACTAGTAGGAGTGAGAAAAACATCACGGGGTGGTGCGCATTGTATGGGTGTGTGTTACATTACATTCACTAGTAGGAGTGAGAAAAACATCATGGGGTGGTGCGCATTGTTTGGGTGTGTGTTACATTACATTCACTAGTAGGTGTGAGAAAAACATCACGGGGTGGTGTGCATTGTATGGGTCTGTGTTACATTAGATTCACTAGTAGGAGTGAGAAAATCATCACGGGGTGGTGCGCATTGTATGGGTGTGTGTTACATTACATTCACTAGTAGGAGTGAGAAAAACATCACGGGGTGGTGCGCATTGTATGGGTGTGTGTTACATTACATTCACTATTAGGAGTGAGAAAAACATCACGGGGTGGTGTGAATCAGAGGGTCTGAATTAGGATAGGCAGTGATTGGCAATGTAGGATGGAGAAAAGCACCGCGGGGTGGTCAGCATGGGGAGGTCAGGGAACATGCAGTGGCAATGTAGGATGGGTTTCTGAAAAACATCGCGGGGTGGTGCGCATTGTATGGGTGTGTGTTACATTAGATTCACTAGTAGGAGTGAGAAAAACATCACGGGGTGGTGCGCATTGTATGGGTGTGTGTTACATTACATTCACTAGTAGGAGTGAGAAAAACATCACGGGGTGGTGCGCATTGTATGGGTGTGTGTTACATTACATTCACTAGTAGGAGTGAGAAAAACATCACGGGGTGGTGCGCATTGTATGGGTGTGTGTTACATTACATTCACTAGTAGGAGTGAGAAAAACATCACGGGGTGGTGCGCATTGTATGGGTGTGTGTTACATTACATTCACTAGTAGGAGTGAGAAAAACATCACGGGGTGGTGTGCATTGTATGGGTGTGTGTTACATTACATTCACTAGTAGGAGTGAGAAAAACATCACGGGGTGGTGCGCATTGTATGGGTGTGTGTTACATTACATTCACTAGTAGGAGTGAGAAAAACATAACTGGGTGGTGCGCATTGTATGGGTGTGTGTTACATTACATTCACTACTAGGAGTGTGCAAAACATCACGGGGTGGTGTGAATCGGAGGCTCTGAATCAGGATAGGCAGTGAGTGGCAATGTAGGATGGAGAAAAGCACCACGGGGTGCTCAGCATGGGGAGGTCAGGGAACATGCAGTGGTAATGTAGGATAGATTTCTGAAAAATATCACGGGGTGGTGCGCATTGTTTGGGTGTGTGTTACATTAGATTCAATAGTAGGAGTGAGAAAAACATCACGGTGTGCTGCGCATTGTATGGGTGTGTGTTACATTACATTCACTACTAGGAGTGAGAAAAACATCACGGGGTGGTGCGCATTGTATGGGTGTGTGTTACATTACATTCACTAGTAGGAGTGAGAAAAACATCACGGGGCGGTGCGCATTGTATGGGTGTGTGTTACATTACATTCACTAGTAGGAGTGAGAAAAACATCACGGGGTGGTGCACACTAAATGGGTGTGTGTTACATTACATTCACTAGTAGGAGTGAGAAAAACATCACGGGGTGGTGTGAATCAGAGGGTCTGAATTAGGATAGGCAGTGAGTGGCAATGTAGCATGGAGAAAAGCACCGCGGGGTGGTCAGCATGGGGAGGTCAGGGATCATGCAGTGGCAATGTAGGATAGGATTCTGAAAAACATCGCGGGGTGGTGCGCATTGTATGGGTGTGTGTTACATTAGATTCACTAGTAGGAGTGAGAAAAACATCACGGGGTGGTGCGCATTGTATGGGTGTGTGTTATATTAGAATCACTAGTAGGAGTGAGAAAAACATCACGGGGTGGTGCGCATTGTATGGGTGTGTGTTACATTACATTCACTAGTAGGAGTGAGAAAAACATCACGAGGTGGTGCGCATTGTATGGGTGTGTGTTACATTACATTCACTAGTAGGAGTGAGAAAAACATCACAGGTTGCGGCGCATTGTATGGGTCTGTGTTACATTAGATTCACTAGTAGGAGTGACAAAAACATCACGGGGTGGTGCGCATTGTATGGGTGTGTGTTACATTACACTCACTAGTAGGAGTGAGAAATCATCACGGGCTGGTGCGCATTGTATGGGTGTGTGTTACATTACATTCACTAGTAGGAGTGAGAAAAACATCACAGGGTGGTGCGCATTGTATGGGTGTGTGTTACATTACATTCACTAGTAGGAGTGAGAAAAACATCACGGGGTGGTGCGCATTGTACGGGTGTGTGTTACATTACATTCACTAGTAGGAGTGAGAAAAACATCACGGGGTCGTGTGAATCGGAGGGTCTGAATTAGGATAGGGAGTGAGTGGCAATAGCATGGAGAAAAGCACCGCGGGTTGGTCAGCATGGGGAGGTCAGGGAACATGCAGTGGCAATGTAGGATAGGTTTCTGAAAAACATCGCGGGGTGGTGCGCATTGTATGGGTGTGTGTTACATTAGATTCACTAGTAGGAGTGAGAAAAGCATCACGGGGTGGTGCGCATTGTATGGGTGTGTGTTACATTAGATTCACTAGTAGGAGTGAGAAAAACATCACGGGGTGGTGCGCATTGTATGGGTGTGTGTTACATTACACTCACTAGTAGGAGTGAGAAAAACATCACGGGGTGGTGCGCATTGTATGGGTGTGTGTTACATTACATTCACTACTAGGAGTGAGAAAAACATCACGGGGTGTGTGTATTACATTACATTCCCTAGTAGGAGTGAGAAAAACATCACGGGGTGGTGCGCATTGTATGGGTGTGTGTTACATTACATTCACTAGTAGGAGTGAGAAAAACATCACGGGGTGGTGCGCATTGTATGGGTGTGTGTTACATTAGATACACTAGTAGGAGTGAGAAAAACATCACGGGGTGGTGCGCATTGTATGGGTGTGTGTTACATTAGATTCACTAGTAGCAGTGAGAAATCATCACGGGGTGGTGCGCATTGTATGGGTGTGTGTTACATTACATTCACTAGTAGGAGTGAGAAAAAGATCACGGGGTGGTGCGCATTGTATGGGTGTGTGTTACATTACATTCACTAGTAGGAGTGAGAAAAACATCACGGGGTGGTGCGCATTGTATGGGTGTGTGTTACATTACATTCACTAGTAGGAGTGAGAAAAACATCACGGGGTGGTGCGCATTGTATGGGTGTGTGTTACATTACATTCACTAGTAGGAGTGAGAAAAACATCACGGGGTGGTGCGCATTGTATGGGTGTGTGTTACATTACATTCACTAGTAGGAGTGAGAAAAACATCACGGGGTGGTGCGCATTGTATGGGTGTGTGTTACATTACATTCACTAGTAGGAGTGAGAAAAACATCACGGGGTGGTGTGCATTGTATGGGTGTGTGTTACATTACATTCACTAGTAGGAGTGAGAAAAACATCACGGGGTGGTGCGCATTGTATGGGTGTGTGTTACATTACATTCACTAGTAGGAGTGAGAAAAACATAACTGGGTGGTGCGCATTGTATGGGTGTGTGTTACATTACATTCACTACTAGGAGTGTGCAAAACATCACGGGGTGGTGTGAATCGGAGGCTCTGAATTAGGATAGGCAGTGAGTGGCAATGTAGGATGGAGAAAAGCACCACGGGGTGCTCAGCATGGGGAGGTCAGGGAACATGCAGTGGTAATGTAGGATAGATTTCTGAAAAATATCACGGGGTGGTGCGCATTGTTTGGGTGTGTGTTACATTAGATTCAATAGTAGGAGTGAGAAAAACATCACGGTGTGGTGCGCATTGTATGGGTGTGTGTTACATTACATTCACTACTAGGAGTGAGAAAAACATCACGGGGTGGTGCGCATTGTATGGGTGTGTGTTACATTACATTCACTAGTAGGAGTGAGAAAAACATCACGGGGCGGTGCGCATTGTATGGGTGTGTGTTACATTACATTCACTAGTAGGAGTGAGAAAAACATCACGGGGTGGTGCACACTAAATGGGTGTGTGTTACATTACATTCACTAGTAGGAGTGAGAAAAACATCACGGGGTGGTGTGAATCAGAGGGTCTGAATTAGGATAGGCAGTGAGTGGCAATGTAGCATGGAGAAAAGCACCGCGGGGTGGTCAGCATGGGGAGGTCAGGGATCATGCAGTGGCAATGTAGGATAGGATTCTGAAAAACATCGCGGGGTGGTGCGCATTGTATGGGTGTGTGTTACATTAGATTCACTAGTAGGAGTGAGAAAAACATCACGGGGTGGTGCGCATTGTATGGGTGTGTGTTATATTAGAATCACTAGTAGGAGTGAGAAAAACATCACGGGGTGGTGCGCATTGTATGGGTGTGTGTTACATTACATTCACTAGTAGGAGTGAGAAAAACATCACGAGGTGGTGCGCATTGTATGGGTGTGTGTTACATTACATTCACTAGTAGGAGTGAGAAAAACATCACAGGTTGCGGCGCATTGTATGGGTCTGTGTTACATTAGATTCACTAGTAGGAGTGACAAAAACATCACGGGGTGGTGCGCATTGTATGGGTGTGTGTTACATTACACTCACTAGTAGGAGTGAGAAATCATCACGGGCTGGTGCGCATTGTATGGGTGTGTGTTACATTACATTCACTAGTAGGAGTGAGAAAAACATCACAGGGTGGTGCGCATTGTATGGGTGTGTGTTACATTACATTCACTAGTAGGAGTGAGAAAAACATCACGGGGTGGTGCGCATTGTACGGGTGTGTGTTACATTACATTCACTAGTAGGAGTGAGAAAAACATCACGGGGTCGTGTGAATCGGAGGGTCTGAATTAGGATAGGGAGTGAGTGGCAATAGCATGGAGAAAAGCACCGCGGGTTGGTCAGCATGGGGAGGTCAGGGAACATGCAGTGGCAATGTAGGATAGGTTTCTGAAAAACATCGCGGGGTGGTGCGCATTGTATGGGTGTGTGTTACATTAGATTCACTAGTAGGAGTGAGAAAAGCATCACGGGGTGGTGCGCATTGTATGGGTGTGTGTTACATTAGATTCACTAGTAGGAGTGAGAAAAACATCACGGGGTGGTGCGCATTGTATGGGTGTGTGTTACATTACACTCACTAGTAGGAGTGAGAAAAACATCACGGGGTGGTGCGCATTGTATGGGTGTGTGTTACATTACATTCACTACTAGGAGTGAGAAAAACATCACGGGGTGTGTGTATTACATTACATTCCCTAGTAGGAGTGAGAAAAACATCACGGGGTGGTGCGCATTGTATGGGTGTGTGTTACATTACATTCACTAGTAGGAGTGAGAAAAACATCACGGGGTGGTGCGCATTGTATGGGTGTGTGTTACATTAGATACACTAGTAGGAGTGAGAAAAACATCACGGGGTGGTGCGCATTGTATGGGTGTGTGTTACATTAGATTCACTAGTAGCAGTGAGAAATCATCACGGGGTGGTGCGCATTGTATGGGTGTGTGTTACATTACATTCACTAGTAGGAGTGAGAAAAAGATCACGGGGTGGTGCGCATTGTATGGGTGTGTGTTACATTACATTCACTAGTAGGAGTGAGAAAAACATCACGGGGTGGTGCGCATTGTATGGGTGTGTGTTACATTACATTCACTAGTAGGAGTGAGAAAAACATCACGGGGTGGTGCGCATTGTATGGGTGTGTGTTACATTACATTCACTAGTAGGAGTGAGAAAAACATCACGGGGTAGTGTGAATCGGAGGGTCTGAATTAGGATAGGCAGTGAGTGGCAATGTAGCATGGAGAAAAGCACCGCGGGGTGGTCAGCATGGGGAGGTCAGGTAACATGCAGTGGCAATGTAGGATAGGTTTCTGAAAAACATCGCGGGGTGGTGCGCATTGTATGGGTGTGTGTTACATTAGATTCACTAGTAGGAGTGAGAAAAACGTCACGGGGTGGTGCGCATTGTATGGGTGAGTGTTACATTACATTCACTAGTAGGAGTGAGAAAAACATCACGGGGTGGTGCGCATTGTATGGGTGTGTGTTACATTACATTCACTAGTAGGAGTGAGAAAAACATCACGGGGTGGGGCGCATTGTATGGGTGTGTGTTACATTAGATTCACTAGTAGGAGTGAGAAAAACATCACGGGGTGGGGCGCATTGTATGGGTGTGTGTTACATTACATTCACTAGTAGGAGTGAGAAAAACATCACGGGGTGGTGCGCATTGAATGGGTGTGTGTTACATTAGATACACTAGTAGGAGTGAGAAAAACATCACGGGGTGGTGCGCATTGTATGGGTGTGTGTTACATTAGATTCACTATTAGGAGTGAGAAATCATCACGGGGTGGTGCGCATTGTATGGGTGTGTGTTACATTACATTCACTAGTAGGAGTGAGAAAAAGATCACGGGGTGGTGCGCATTGTATGGGTGTGTGTTACATTACATTCACTAGTAGGAGTGAGAAAAACATCACGGGGTGGTGCGCAGTGTATGGGTGTGTGTTACATTACATTCACTAGTAGGAGTGAGAAAAACATCACGGGGTGGTGCGCATTGTATGGGTGTGTGTTACATTACATTCACTAGTAGGAGTGAGAAAAACATCACGGGGTGGTGTGAATCGGAGGGTCTGAATTAGGATAGGCAGTGAGTGGCAATGTAGCATGGAGAAAAGCACCGCGGGGTGGTCAGCATGGGGAGTTCAGGGAACATGCAGTGGCAATGTAGGATAGGTTTCTGAAAAACATCGCGGGGTGGTGCGCATTGTATCGGTGTGTGTTACATTAGATTCACTAGTAGGAGTGAGAAAAACATCACGGGGTGGTGCGCATTGTATGGGTGTGTGTTATATTAGATTCACTAGTAGGAGTGAGAAAAACATCACGGGGTGGTGCGCATTGTATGGGTGTGTGTTACATTAGATTCACTAGTAGGAGTGAGAAATCATCACGGGGTGGTGCGCATTGTATGGGTGTGTGTTACATTAGATTCACTAGTAGGAGTGAGAAAAACATCACGGTGTGGTGCGCATTGTATGGGTGTGTGTTACATTACATTCACTAGTAGGAGTGAGAAAAACATCACGGGGTGGTGCGCATTCTATGGGTGTGTGTTACATTACATTCACTCGTAGGAGTGAGAAAAACATCACGGGGTGGTGCGCATTGTATGGGTGTGTGTTACATTAGATTCACTACTAGGAGTGAGAAAAACATCACGGGGTGGTGCGCATTGTATGGGTGTGTGTTACATTACATTCACTAGTAGGAGTGAGAAAAACATCACGGGGTGGTGCGCATTGTATGGGTGTGTGTTACATTACATTCACTAGTAGGAGTGAGAAAAACATCACGGGGTGGTGCGAATTGTATGGGTGTGTGTTACATTAGATTCACTAGTAGGGGTGAGAAAAACATCACGGGGTGGTGTGTATTGTATGGGTGTGTGTTACATTAGATTCACTACTAGGAGTGAGAAAAACATCACGGGGTGGTGCGCATTGTATGGGTGTGTGTTACATTACATTCACTACTAAGAGTGAGAAAAACATCACGGGGTGGTGCGCATTGTATGGGGGTGTGTTACATTACATTCACTACTAGGAGTGAGAAAAACATCACGGGGTGTGTGTATTACATTACATTCACTAGTAGGAGTGAGAAAAATATCACGGGGTGGTGCGCATTGTATGGGTGTGTGTTACATTACATTCCCTAGTAGGAGTGAGAAAAACATCACGGGGTGGTGCGCATTGTATGGGTGTGTGTTACATTACATTCACTAGTAGGAGTGAGAAAAACATCACGGGGTGGTGCGCATTGTATGGGTGTGTGTTACATTAGATACACTAGTAGGAGTGAGAAAAACATCACGGGGTGGTGCGCATTGTATGGGTGTGTGTTACATTAGATTCACTAGTAGCAGTGAGAAATCATCACGGGGTGGTGCGCATTGTATGGGTGTGTGTTACATTACATTCACTAGTAGGAGTGAGAAAAAGATCACGGGGTGGTGCGCATTGTATGGGTGTGTGTTACATTACATTCACTAGTAGGAGTGAGAAAAACATCACGGGGTGGTGCGCATTGTATGGGTGTGTGTTACATTACATTCACTAGTAGGAGTGAGAAAAACATCACGGGGTGGTGTGAATCGGAGGGTCTGAATTAGGATAGGCAGTGAGTGGCAATGTAGCATGGAGAAAAGCACCGCGGGGTGGTCAGCATGGGGAGGTCAGGGAACATGCAGTGGCAATGTAGGATAGGTTTCTGAAAAACATCGCGGGGTGGTGCGCATTGTATCGGTGTGTGTTACATTAGATTCACTAGTAGGAGTGAGAAAAACATCACGGGGTGGTGCGCATTGTATGGGTGTGTGTTATATTAGATTCACTAGTAGGAGTGAGAAAAACGTCACGGGGTGGTGCGCATTGTATGGGTGAGTGTTACATTACATTCACTAGTAGGAGTGAGAAAAACATCACGGGGTGGTGCGCATTGTATGGGTGTGTGTTACATTACATTCACTAGTAGGAGTGAGAAAAACATCACGGGGTGGGGCGCATTGTATGGGTGTGTATTACATTAGATTCACTAGTAGGAGTGAGAAAAACATCACGGGGTGGTGCGCATTGTATGGGTGTGTGTTACATTACACTCACTAGTAGGAGTGAGAAATCATCCCGCCTGGTGCGCATTGTATGGGTGTGTGTTACATTACATTCACTAGTAGGAGTGAGAAAAACATCACGGGGTGGTGCGCATTGTATGGGTTTGTGTTACATTACATTCACTAGTAGGAGTGAGAAAAACATCACGGGGAGGTGCGCATTGTATGGGTGTGTGTTACATTACATTCACTAGTAGGAGTGAGAAAAACATCACGGGGTGGTGCGCATTGTATGGGTGTGTGTTACATTACATTCACTAGTAGGAGTGAGAAAAACATCATGGGGTGGTGCGCATTGTTTGGGTGTGTGTTACATTACATTCACTAGTAGGTGTGAGAAAAACATCATGGGGTGGTGTGCATTGTATGGGTCTGTGTTACATTAGATTCACTAGTAGGAGTGAGAAAATCATCACGGGGTGGTGCGCATTGTATGGGTGTGTGTTACATTACATTCACTAGTAGGAGTGAGAAAAACATCACGGGGTGGTGCGCATTGTATGGGTGTGTGTTACATTACATTCACTAGTAGGAGTGAGAAAAACATCACGGGGTGGTGCGCATTGTATGGGTGTGTGTTACATTACATTCACTATTAGGAGTGAGAAAAACATCACGGGGTGGTGTGAATCGGAGGGTCTGAATTAGGATAGGCAGTGATTGGCAATGTAGGATGGAGAAAAGCACCGCGGGGTGGTCAGCATGGGGAGGTCAGGGAACATGCAGTGGCAATGTAGGATGGGTTTCTGAAAAACATCGCGGGGTGGTGCGCATTGTATGGGTGTGTGTTACATTAGATTCACTAGTAGGAGTGAGAAAAACATCACGGGGTGGTGCGCATTGTATGGGTGTGTGTTACATTAGATTCACTAGTAGGAGTGAGAAAAACATCACGGGGTGGTGCGCATTGTATGGGTGTGTGTTACATTACATTCACTAGTAGGAGTGAGAAAAACATCACGGGGTGGTGTGCATTGTATGGGTGTGGGTTACATTACATTCACTAGTAGGAGTGAGAAAAACATCACGGGGTGGTGCGCATTGTATGGGTGTGTGTTACATTACATTCACTAGTAGGAGTGAGAAAAACATCACGGGGTGGTGTGCATTGTATGGGTGTGTGTTACATTACATTCACTAGTAGGAGTGAGAAAAACATCCCGGGGTGGTGCGCATTGTATGGGTGTGTGTTACATTACATTCACTAGTAGGAGTGAGAAAAACATAACTGGGTGGTGCGCATTGTATGGGTGTGTGTTACATTACATTCACTACTAGGAGTGTGCAAAACATCACGGGGTGGTGTGAATCGGAGGCTCTGAATTAGGATAGGCAGTGAGTGGCAATGTAGGATGGAGAAAAGCACCACGGGGTGCTCAGCATGGGGAGGTCAGGGAACATGCAGTGGTAATGTAGGATAGATTTCTGAAAAATATCACTGGGTGGTGCGCATTGTTTGGGTGTGTGTTACATTAGATTCACTAGTAGGAGTGAGAAAAACATCACGGGGTGGTGCGCATTGTATGGGTGTGTGTTACATTACATTCACTACTAGGAGTGAGAAAAACATCACGGGGTGGTGCGCATTGTATGGGTGTGTGTTACATTACATTCACTAGTAGGAGTGAGAAAAACATCACGGGGTGGTGCGCATTGTATGGGTGTGTGTTACATTACATTCACTAGTAGGAGTGAGAAAAACATCACGGGGTGGTGCACACTAAATGGGTGTGTGTTACATTACATTCACTAGTAGGAGTGAGAAAAACATCACGGGGTGGTGTGAATCAGAGGGTCTGAATTAGGATAGGCAGTGAGTGGCAATGTAGCATGGAGAAAAGCACCGCGGGGTGGTCAGCATGGGGAGGTCAGGGATCATGCAGTGGCAATGTAGGATAGGATTCTGAAAAACATCGCGGGGTGGTGCGCATTGTATGGGTGTGTGTTACATTAGATTCACTAGTAGGAGTGAGAAAAACATCACGGGGTGGTGCGCATTGTATGGGTGTGTGTTATATTAGAATCACTAGTAGGAGTGAGAAAAACATCACGGGGTGGTGCGCATTGTATGGGTGTGTGTTACATTACATTCACTAGTAGGTGTGAGAAAAACATCACGAGGTGGTGCGCATTGTATGGGTGTGTGTTACATTACATTCACTAGTAGGAGTGAGAAAAACATCACGGGTTGCGGCGCATTGTATGGGTCTGTGTTACATTAGATTCACTAGTAGGAGTGACAAAAACATCACGGGGTGGTGCGCATTGTATGGGTGTGTGTTACATTACACTCACTAGTAGGAGTGAGAAATCATCACGGGCTGGTGCGCATTGTATGGGTGTGTGTTACGTTACATTCACTAGTAGGAGTGAGAAAAACATCACAGGGTGGTGCGCATTGTATGGGTGTGTGTTACATTACATTCACTAATAGGAGTGAGAAAAACATCACGGGGTGGTGCGCATTGTACGGGTGTGTGTTACATTACATTCACTAGTAGGAGTGAGAAAAACATCACGGGGTCGTGTGAATCGGAGGGTCTGAATTAGGATAGGGAGTGAGTGGCAATAGCATGGAGAAAAGCACCGCGGGGTGGTCAGCATGGGGAGGTCAGGGATCATGCAGTGGCAATGTAGGATAGGTTTCTGAAAAACATCGCGGGGTGCTGCGCATTGTATGGGTGTGTGTTACATTAGATTCACTAGTAGGAGTGAGAAAAGCATCACGGGGTGGTGCGCATTGTATGGGTGTGTGTTACATTAGATTCACTAGTAGGAGAGAGAAAAACATCACGGGGTGGTGCGCATTGTATGGGTGTGTGTTACATTACACTCACTAGTAGGAGTGAGAAAAACATCACGGGGTGGTGCGCATTGTATGGGTGTGTGTTACATTACATTCACTACTAAGAGTGAGAAAAACATCACGGGGTGGTGCGCATTGTATGGGTGTGTGTTACATTACATTCACTACTAGGAGTGAGAAAAACATCACGGGGTGTGTGTATTACATTACATTCACTAGTAGGAGTGAGAAAAATATCACGGGGTTGTGCGCATTGTATGGGTGTGTGTTACATTACATTCCCTAGTAGGAGTGAGAAAAACATCACGGGGTGGTGCGCATTGTATGGGTGTGTGTTACATTACATTCACTAGTAGGAGTGAGAAAAACATCACGGGGTGGTGCGCATTGTATGGGTGTGTGTTACATTAGATACACTAGTAGGAGTGAGAAAAACATCACGGGGTGGTGCGCATTGTATGGGTGTGTGTTACATTAGATTCACTAGTAGCAGTGAGAAATCATCACGGGGTGGTGCGCATTGTATGGGTGTGTGTTACATTACATTCACTAGTAGGAGTGAGAAAAACATCACGGGGTGGTGCGCATTGTATGGGTGTGTGTTACATTACATTCACTAGTAGGAGTGAGAAAAACATCACGGGGTGGTGCGCATTGTATGGGTGTGTGTTACATTACATTCACTAGTAGGAGTGAGAAAAACATCACGGGGTGGTGTGAATCGGAGGGTCTGAATTAGGGTAGGCAGTGAGTGGCAATGTAGCATGGAGAAAAGCACCGCGGGGTGGTCAGCATGGGGAGGTCAGGGAACATGCAGTGGCAATGTAGGATAGGTTTCTGAAAAACATCGCGGGGTGGTGCGCATTGTATGGGTGTGTGTTACATTAGATTCACTAGTAGGAGTGAGAAAAACGTCACGGGGTGGTGCGCATTGTATGGGTGAGTGTTACATTACATTCACTAGTTGGAGTGAGAAAAACATCACGGGGTGGTGCGCATTGTATGGGTGTGTGTTACATTACATTCACTAGTAGGAGTGAGAAAAACATCACGTGGTGGGGCGCATTGTATGGGTGTGTGTTACATTAGATTCACTAGTAGGAGTGAGAAAAACATCACCGGGTGGGGCGCATTGTATGGGTGTGTGTTACATTACATTCACTAGTAGGAGTGAGAAAAACATCACGGGGTGGTGCGCATTGAATGGGTGTGTGTTACATTAGATACACTAGTAGGAGTGAGAAAAACATCACGGGGTGGTTCGCATTGTATGGGTGTGTGTTACATTAGATTCACTATTAGGAGTGAGAAATCATCACGGGGTGGTGCGCATTGTATGGGTGTGTGTTACATTACATTCACTAGTAGGAGTGAGAAAAAGATCACGGGGTGGTGCGCATTGTATGGGTGTGTGTTACATTACATTCACTAGTAGGAGTGAGAAAAACATCACGGGGTGGTGCGCAGTGTATGGGTGTGTGTTACATTACATTCACTAGTAGGAGTGAGAAAAACATCACGGGGTGGTGCGCATTGTATGGGTGTGTGTTACATTACATTCACTAGTAGGAGTGAGAAAAACATCACGGGGTGGTGTGAATCGGAGGGTCTGAATTAGGATAGGCAGTGAGTGGCAATGTAGCATGGAGAAAAGCACCGCGGGGTGGTCAGCATGGGGAGGTCAGGGAACATGCAGTGGCAATGTAGGATAGGTTTCTGAAAAACATCGCGGGGTGGTGCGCATTGTATCGGTGTGTGTTACATTAGATTCACTAGTAGGAGTGAGAAAAACATCACGGGGTGGTGCGCATTGTATGGGTGTGTGTTATATTAGATTCACTAGTAGGAGTGAGAAAAACGTCACGGGGTGGTGCGCATTGTATGGGTGAGTGTTACATTACATTCACTAGTAGGAGTGAGAAAAACATCACGGGGTGGTGCGCCTTGTATGGGTGTGTGTTACATTACATTCACTAGTAGGAGTGAGAAAAACATCACGGGGTGGGGCGCATTGTATGGGTGTGTGTTACATTAGATTCACTAGTAGGAGTGAGAAAAACATCACGGGGTGGTGCGCATTGTATGGGTGTGTGTTACATTACACTCACTAGTAGGAGTGAGAAATCATCCCGCCTGGTGCGCATTGTATGGGTGTGTGTTACATTACATTCACTAGTAGGAGTGAGAAAAACATCACGGGGTGGTGCGCATTGTATGGGTGTGTGTTACATTACATTCACTAGTAGGAGTGAGAAAAACATCACGGGGTGGTGCGCATTGTATGGGTGTGTGTTACATTACATTCACTAGTAGGAGTGAGAAAAACATCATGGGGTGGTGCGCATTGTTGGGTGTGTGTTACATTACATTCACTAGTAGGTGTGAGAAAAACATCACGGGGTGGTGTGCATTGTATGGGTCTGTGTTACATTAGATTCACTAGTAGGAGTGAGAAAATCATCACGGGGTGGTGCGCATTGTATGGGTGTGTGTTACATTACATTCACTAGTAGGAGTGAGAAAAACATCACGGGGTGGTGCGCATTGTATGGGTGTGTGTTACATTACATTCACTAGTAGGAGTGAGAAAAACATCACGGGGTGGTGCGCATTGTATGGGTGTGTGTTACATTACATTCACTATTAGGAGTGAGAAAAACATCACGGGGTGGTGTGAATCGGAGGGTCTGAATTAGGATAGGCAGTGATTGGCAATGTAGGATGGAGAAAAGAACCGCGGGGTGGTCAGCATGGGGAGGTCAGGGAACATGCAGTGGCAATGTAGAGTGGGTTTCTGAAAAACATCGCGGGGTGGTGCGCATTGTATGGGTGTGTGTTACATTAGATTCACTAGTAGGAGTGAGAAAAACATCACGGGGTGGTGCGCATTGTATGGGTGTGTGTTACATTAGATTCACTAGTAGGAGTGAGAAAAACATCACGGGGTGGTTCGCATTGTATGGGTGTGTGTTACATTACATTCACTAGTAGGAGTGAGAAAAACATCACGGGGTGGTGTGCATTGTATGGTTGTGGGTTACATTACATTCACTAGTAGGAGTGAGAAAAACATCACGGGGTGGTGCGCATTGTATGGGTGTGTGTTACATTACATTCACTAGTAGGAGTGAGAAAAACATCACGGGGTGGTGTGCATTGTATGGGTGTGTGTTACATTACATTCACTAGTAGGAGTGAGAAAAACATAACTGGGTGGTGCGCATTGTATGGGTGTGTGTTACATTACATTCACTACTAGGAGTGTGCAAAACATCACGGGGTGGTGTGAATCGGAGGCTCTGAATTAGGATAGGCAGTGAGTGGCAATGTAGGATGGAGAAAAGCACCACGGGGTGCTCAGCATGGGGAGGTCAGGGAACATGCAGTGGTAATGTAGGATAGATTTCTGAAAAATATCACGGGGTGGTGCACATTGTTTCGGTGTGTGTTACATTAGATTCACTAGTAGGAGTGAGAAAAACATCACGGGGTGGTGCGCATTGTATGGGTGTGTGTTACATTACATTCACTACTAGGAGTGAGAAAAACATCACGGGGTGGTGCGCATTGTATGGGTGTGTGTTACATTACATTCACTAGTAGGAGTGAGAAAAACATCACGGGGTGGTGCGCATTGTATGGGTGTGTGTTACATTACATTCACTAGTAGGAGTGAGAAAAACATCACGGGGTGGTGCACACTAAATGGGTGTGTGTTACATTACATTCACTAGTAGGAGTGAGAAAAACATCACGGGGTGGTGTGAATCAGAGGGTCTGAATTAGGATAGGCAGTGAGTGGCAATGTAGCATGGAGAAAAGCACCGCGGGGTGGTCAGCATGGGGAGGTCAGGGATCATGCAGTGGCAATGTAGGATAGGATTCTGAAAAACATTGCGGGGTGGTGCGCATTGTATGGGTGTGTGTTACATTAGATTCACTAGTAGGAGTGAGAAAAACATCACGGGGTGGTGCGCATTGTATGGGTGTGTGTTATATTAGAATCACTAGTAGGAGTGAGAAAAACATCACGGGGTGGTGCGCATTGTATGGGTGTGTGTTACATTACATTCACTAGTAGGAGTGAGAAAAACATCACGAGGTGGTGCGCATTTTATGGGTGTGTGTTACATTACATTCACTAGTAGGAGTGAGAAAAACATCACGGGTTGCGGCGCATTGTATGGGTCTGTGTTACATTACATTCACTAGTAGGAGTGACAAAAACATCACGGGGTGGTGCGCATTGTATGGGTGTGTGTTACATTACACTCACTAGTAGGAGTGAGAAATCATCACGGGCTGGTGCGCATTGTATGGGTGTGTGTTACATTACATTCACTAGTAGGAGTGAGAAAAACATCACAGAGTGGTGCGCATTGTATGGGTGTGTGTTACATTACATTCACTAGTAGGAGTGAGAAAAACATCACGGGGTGGTGCGCATTGTACGGGTGTGTGTTACATTACATTCACTAGTAGGAGTGAAAAAAACATCACGGGGTCGTGTGAATCGGAGGGTCTGAATTAGGATAGGGAGTGAGTGGCAATAGCATGGAGAAAAGCACCGCGGGTTGGTCAGCATGGGGAGGTCAGGGAACATGCAGTGGCAATGTAGGATAGGTTTCTGAAAAACATCGCGGGGTGGTGCGCATTGTATGGGTGTGTGTTACATTAGATTCACTAGTAGGAGTGAGAAAAGCATCACGGGGTGGTGCGCATTGTATGGGTGTGTGTTACATTAGATTCACTAGTAGGAGTGAGAAAAACATCACGGGGTGGTGCGGATTGTATGGGTGTGTGTTACATTACACTCACTAGTAGGAGTGAGAAAAACATCACGGGGTGGTGCGCATTGTATGGGTGTGTGTTACAATACATTCACTAGTAGGAGTGAGAATAACATCACGGGGTGGTGCGCATTGTTTGGGTGTGTGTTACATTACATTCACTAGTAGGTGTGAGAAAAACATCACGGGGTGGTGCGCATTGTATGGGTCTGTGTTACATTAGATTCACTAGTAGGAGTGAGAAAATCATCACGGGGTGGTGCGCATTGTATGGGTGTGTGTTACATTACATTCACTAGTAGGAGTGAGAAAAACATCACGGGGTGGTGCGCATTGTATGGGTGTGTGTTACATTACATTCACTAGTAGGAGTGAGAAAAACATCACGGGGTCGTGTGAATCGGAGGGTCTGAATTAGGATAGGCAGTGAGTGGCAATAGCATGGAGAAAAGCACCGCGGGTTGGTCAGCATGGGGAGGTCAGGGAACATGCAGTGGCAATGTAGGATAGGTTTCTGAAAAACATCGCGGGGTGGTGCGCATTGTATGGGTGTGTGTTACATTAGATTCACTAGTAGGAGTGAGAAAAGCATCACGGGGTGGTGCGCATTGTATGGGTGTGTGTTACATTACATTCACGAGTAGGAGTGAGAAAAACATCACGGGGTGGTGCACATTGTTTGGGTGTGTGTTACATTACATTCACTAGTAGGTGTGAGAAAAACATCACGGGGTGGTGCGCATTGTATGGGTCTGTGTTACATAAGATTCACTAGTAGGAGTGAGAAAATCATCACGGGGTGGTGCGCATTGTATGGGTGTGTGTTACATTACATTCACTAGTAGGAGTGAGAAAAACATCACGGGGTGGTGCGCATTGTATGGGTGTGTGTTACATTACATTCACTAGTAGGAGTGAGAAAAACATCACGGGGAGGTGCGCATTGTATGGGTGTGTGTTACATTACATTCACTACTAGGAGTGAGAAAAACATCACGGGGTGGTGTGAATCGGAGGGTCTGAATTAGGATAGGCAGTGATTGGCAATGTAGGATGGAGAAAAGCACCGCGGGGTGGTCAGCATGGGGAGGTCAGGGAACATGCAGTGGCAATGTAGGATGGGTTTCTGAAAAAAATCGTGGGGTGGTGCGCATTGTATGGGTGTGTGTTACATTAGATTCACTAGTAGGAGTGAGAAAAACATCACGGGGTGGTGCGCATTGTATGGGTGTGTGTTACATTACATTCACTAGTAGGAGTGAGAAAAACATCACGGGGTGGTGTGCATTGTATGGGTGTGTGTTACATTACATTCACTAGTAGGAGTGAGAAAAACATCACGGGGTGGTGCGCATTGTATGGGTGTGTGTTACATTACATTCGCTACTAGCAGTGAGAAAAACATCACGGGGTGGTGCGCATTGTATGGGTGTGTGTTACATTACATTCACTAGTACGAGTGAGAAAAACATCACGGGGTGGTGCGCATTGTATGGGTGTGTGTTACATTACATTCACTACTAGCAGTGAGAAAAACATCACGGGGTGGTGCGCATTGTATGGGTGTGTGTTACATTACATTCACTAGTAGGAGTGAGAAAAACATCAAGGGGTGATGCGCATTGTATGGGTGTGTGTTACATTACAATTACTAGTAGGAGTGAGAAAAACATCACGGGGTGGTGCGCATTGTATGGGTGTGTGTTACATTACATTCACTAGTAGGAGTGAGAAAATCATCACGGGGTGGTGCGCATTGTATGGGTGTGTGTTACATTAGATTCACTAGTAGGAGTGAGAAAAACATCACGGGCTGGTGTGAATCGGAAGGCCTGAATTAGGATACGCAGTGATTGGCAATGTAGGATGGAGAAAAGCACCGCGGGGTGGTCAGCATGGGGAGGTCAGGGAACATGCAGTGGCAATGTAGGAGGGGTTTCTGAAAAAAATCGCGGGGTGGTGCGCATTGTATGGGTGTGTGTAACATTAGATTCACTAGTAGGAGTGAGAAAAACATCACGGGGTGGTGTGCATTGTATGCGTGTGTGTTACATTACATTCACTAGTAGGAGTGAGAAAAACATCACGTTGTGGTGCGCATTGTATGGGTGTGTGTTACATTACATTCACTAGTAGGAGTGAGAAAAACATAACGGGGTGGTACGCATTGTATGGGTGTGTGCTACATTACAGTCACTACTAGGAGTGTGAAAAACATCACGGGGTGGTGTGAATCGGAGGCTCTGAATTAGGATAGGCAGTGAGTGGCAATGTAGGATGGAGAAAAGCACAGCGGGGTGGTCAGCATGGGGTGGTCAGGGAACATGCAGTGGTAATGTAGGATAGGTTTCTGAAAAACATCACGGGGTCGTGCGCATTGTATAGGTGTGTGTTACATTAGATTCACTAGTAGGAGTGAGAAAAACATCACGGCGTGGTGCGCATTGTATGGGTGTGTGTTACATTAGATTCACTAGTAGGAGTGAGAAAAACATCACGGGGTGGTGCGCATTGTATGGGTGTGTGTTACATTACATTCACTAGTAGGAGTGAGAAAAACATCACGGGGTGGTGCGAATTGTATGGGTGTGTGTTACATTACATTCACTACTAGGAGTGAGAAAAACATCACGGGGTGGTGCGCATTGTATGGGTGTGTGTTACATTACATTCACTAGTAGGAGTGAGAAAAACATCACGGGGTGATGCGCATTGTATGGGTGTGTGTTACATTACAATTACTAGTAGGAGTGAGAAAAACATCACGGGGTGGTGCGCATTGTATGGGTGTGTGTTACATTACATTCACTAGTAGGAGTGAGAAAATCATCACGGGGTGGTGCGCATTGTATGGGTGTGTGTTACATTACATTCACTAGTAGGAGTGAGAAAAACATCACGGGGTGGTGCGCATTGTATGGGTGTGTGTTACATTACATTCATTACTAGGAGTGTGAAAAACATCACGGGGTGGTGTGAATCGGAGGCTCTGAATTAGGATAGGCAGTGAGTGGCAATGTAGGATGGAGAAAATCACCGCGGGGTGGTCAGCATGGGGTGGTCAGGGAACATACAGTGGTAATGTAGGATAGGTTTCTGAAAAACATCACTGGGTGGTGCGCATTGTATGGGTGTGTGTTACATTAGATTCACTAGTAGGAGTGAGAAAAACATCACGGGGTGGTGCGCATTTTATGGGTGTGTGTTACATTACATTCACTAGTAGGAGTGAGAAAAACATCACGGGGTGGTGCGCACTGTATGGGTGTGTGTTACATTACATTCACTATTAGGAGTGAGAAAAACATCACGGGGTGGTGCGCATTGTATGGCTGTGTGTTACATTAGATTCACTACTAGCAGTGAGAAAAACATCACGGGGTGGTGCGCATTGTATGGGTGTGTGTTACATTACATTCACTAGTAGGAGTGAGAAAAACATCACGGGGTGTTGCGCATTGTATGGGTGTCTGTTACATTACATTCACTAGTAGGAGTGAGAAAAACATCACGGGGTGGTGCGAATTTTATGGGTGTGTGTTACATTACATTCACTAGTAGGAGTGAGAAAAACATCACGGGGTGGTGTGTATTGTATGGGTGTGTGTTACATTACATTCACTAGTAGGAGTGAGAAAAACATCACGGGGAGGTAAGCATTGTATGGGTGTGTGTTACATTAGATTCACTAGTAGGAGTGAGAAATCATCACGGGGTGGTGCGTATTGTATGGGTGTGTGTTACATTACATTTACTAGTAGGAGTGAGAAAAACATCACGGGGTGGTGCGCATTGTATGGGTGTGTGTTACATTACATTCACTAGTAGGAGTGAGAAAAACATCACGGGGTGGTGCGCATTGTATGGGTGTGTGTTACATTACATTCATTAGTAGGAGTGAGAAAAACATCACGGTGTGGTGCGCATTGTATGGGTGTGTGTTACATTACATTCACTACTAGGAGTGAGAAAAACATCACGGGGTGGTGCGCATTGTATGGGTGTGTGTTACATTACATTCACTAGTAGGAGTGAGAAAAACATCACGGGGTGGTGTGAATCGGAGGGTCTGAATTAGGATAGGCAGTGAGTGGCAATGTAGCATGGAGAAAAGCACCGCGGGGTGGTCAACATGGGGAGGTCAGGGAACATGCAGTGGCAATGTAGGATAGGATTCTGAAAAACATCGCGGGGTGGTGCGCATTGTATGGGTGTGTGTTACATTAGATTCACTAGTAGGAGTGAGAAAAACATCACGGGGTGGTGCGCATTGTATGGGTGTGTGTTACATTACATTCACTAATAGGAGTGAGAAAAACATCACGGGGTGGTGCGCATTGTATGGGTGTGTGTTACATTACATTCACTAGTAGGAGTGAGAAAAACATCACGGGGTGGTGCGCATTGTATGGGTGTGTGTTACATTACATTCACTAGTAGGAGTGAGAAAAACATCACGGGGTGGTGTGCATTGTATGGGTGTGTGTTACATTACATTCACTAGTAGGAGTGAGAAAATCATCACGTGGTGGTGCGCATTGTATGGGTGTGTGTTACATTACATTCACTAGTAGGAGTGAGAAAAACATCACGGGGTGGTGTGCGTTGTATGGGTGTGTGTTACATTACATTCACTAGTAGGAGTGAGAAAAACATCACGGGGTGGTGCGCATTGTATGGGTGTGTGTTACATTACATTCACTAGTAGGAGTGAGAAAAACATCACGGGGTGGTGTGAATCGGAGGGTCTGAATTAGGATAGGCAGTGATTGGCAATGTAGGATGGAGAAAAGCACCGCGGGGTGGTCAGCATGGGGAGGTCAGGGAACATGCAGTGGCAATGTAGGATGGGTTTCTGAAAAAAATCGCGGGGTGGTGCGCATTGTATGGGTGTGTGTTACATTAGATTCACTAGTAGGAGTGAGAAAAACATCACGGGGTGGTGTGCATTGTATGGGTGTGTGTTACATTACATTCACTAGTAGGATTGAGAAAAACATCACGTGGTGGTGCGCATTGTATGGGTGTGTGTTACATTACATTCACTAGTAGGAGTGAGAAAAACATAACGGGGTGGTACGCATTGTATGGGTGTGTGTTACATTACATTCACTACTAGGAGTGTGAAAAACATCACGGGGTGGTGTGAATCGGAGGCTCTGAATTAGGATAGGCAGTGAGTGGCAATGTAGGATGGAGAAAAGCACCGCGGGGTGGTCAGCATGGGGTGGTCAGGGAACATGCAGTGGTAATGTAGGATAGGTTTCTGAAAAACATCACGGGGTCGTGCGCATTGTATAGGTGTGTGTTACATTAGATTCACTAGTAGGAGTGAGAAAAACATCACGGGGTGGTGCGCATTGTATGGGTGTGTGTTACATTAGATTCACTAGTAGGAGTGAGAAAAACATCACGGGGTGGTGCGCATTGTATGGGCGTGTGTTACATTACATTCACTAGTAGGAGTGAGAAAAACATCACGGGGTGGTGCGCATTGTATGGGTGTGTGTTACATTACATTCACTACTAGGAGTGAGAAAAACATCACGGGGTGGTGCGCATTGTATGGGTGTGTGTTACATTAGATTCACTAGTAGGAGTGAGAAAAACATCACGGGGTGGTGTGTATTGTATGGGTGTGTGTTACATTACATTCACTAGTAGGAGTGAGAAAAACATCACGGGGTGGTGCGCATTGTATGGGTGTGTGTTACATTACATTCACTACTAGGAGTGAGAAAAACATCACGGGGTGGTGCGCATTGTATGGGTGTGTGTTACATTACATTCACTAGTAGGAGTGAGAAAAACATCACGGGGTGGTGCGCATTGTATGGGTGTGTGTTACATTACATTCACTAGTAGGAGTGAGAAAAACATCACGGGGTGGTGCGCATTTTATGGGTGTGTGTTACATTACATTCACTACTAGGAGTGTGAAAAACATCACGGGGTGGTGTGAATCGGAGGCTCTGAATTAGGATAGGCAGTGAGTGGCATTGTAGGATGGAGAAAATCACCGCAGGGTGGTCAGCATGGGGTGGTCAGGGAACATACAGTGGTATTGTAGGATAGGTTTCTGAAAAACATCACGGGGTGGTGCGCATTGTATGGGTGTGTGTTACATTAGATTCACTAGTAGGAGTGAGAAAAACATCACGGGGTGGTGCGCATTGTATGGGTGTGTGTTACATTACATTCACTAGTAGGAGTGAGAAAAACATCACGGGGTGGTGCGCATTGTATGGGTGTGTGTTACATTACATTCACTCGTAGGAGTGAGAAAAACATTACGGGGTGGTGCGCATTGTATGGGTGTGTGTTACATTAGATTCACTACTAGGAGTGAGAAAAACATCACGTGGTGGTGCGCATTGTATGGGTGTGTGTGACATTACATTCACTAGTAGGAGTGAGAAAAACATCACGGGGTGTTGCGCATTGTATGGGTGTGTGTTACATTACATTCACTAGTAGGAGTGAGAAAAACATCACGGGGTGGTGCCCATTGTATGGGTGTGTGTTACATTAGATTCACTAGTAGGAGTGAGAAAAACATCACGGGGTGGTGTGTATTGTATGGGTGTGTGTTACATTACATTCACTAGTAGGAGTGAGAAAAACATCACGGGGTGGTGCGCATTGTATGGGTGTGTGTTACATTACATTCACTAGTAGGAGTGAGAAAAACATCACGGGGTGGTGCGCATTGTATGGGTGTGTGTTACATTACATTCACTAGTAGGAGTGAGAAAAACATCACGGGGTGGTGCGCATTGTATGGGTGTGTGTTACATTACATTCACTAGTAGGAGTGAGAAAAACATCACGGGGTGGTGCGAATTGTATGGGTGTGTGTTACATTAGATTCACTAGTAGGAGTGAGAAAAACATCACGGGGTGGTGCGCATCATATGGGTGTGTGTTACATTAGATTCACTACTAGGAGTGAGAAAAACATCACGGGGTGGTGCGCATCGTATGGGTGTGTGTTACATTACATTCACTAGTAGGAGTGAGAAAAAGATCACGGGGTGGTGCGCATTGTATGGGTGTGTGTTACATTACATTCACTAGTAGGAGTGACAAAAACATCACGGGGTGGTGCGCATTGTATGGGTGTGTGTTACATTACATTCACTAGTAGGAGTGAGAAAAATATCACGGGGTGGTGCGCATTGTATGGGTGTGTGTTACATTACATTCACTAGTAGGAGTGAGAAAAACATCACGGGTGGTGTGCATTGTATGGGTGTGTGTTACATTACATTCACTTGTAGGAGTGAGAAAAACATCACGTGGTGGTGCGCATTGTATGGGTGTGTGTTACATTACATTCACTGGTAGGAGTGACAAAAACATAACGGGGTGGTGCGCATTGTATGGGTGTGTGTTACATTACATTCACTACTAGGAGTGTGAAAAACATCACGGGGTGGTGTGAATTGGAGGCTCTGAATTAGGATAGGCAGTGAGTGGCAATGTAGGATGGAGAAAATCACCGCGGGTTGGTCAGCATGGGGTGGTCAGGGAACATACAGTGGTAATGTAGGATAGGTTTCTGAAAAACATCACTGGGTGGTGCGCATTGTATGGGTGTGTGTTACATTAGATTCACTAGTAGGAGTGAGAAAAACATCACGGGGTGGTGCGCATTGTATGGGTGTGTGTTACATTACATTCACTAGTAGGAGTGAGAAAAACATCACGGGGTGGTGCGCATTGTATGGGTGTGTGTTACATTACATTCATTAGTAGGAGTGAGAAAAACATCACGGGGTGGTGCGCATTGTATGGGTGTGTGTTACATTACATTCACTACTAGGAGTGAGAAAAACATCACGGGGTGGTGCGCATTGTATGGGTGTGTGTTACATTACATTCACTAGTAGGAGTGAGAAAAACATCACGGGGTGGTGTGAATCGGAGGGTCTGAATTAGGATAGGCAGTGAGTGGCAATGTAGCATGGAGAAAAGCACCGCGGGGTGGTCAACATGGGGAGGTCAGGGAACATGCAGTGGCAATGTAGGATAGGATTCTGAAAAACATCGCGGGGTGGTGCGCATTGTATGGGTGTGTGTTACATTAGATTCACTAGTAGGAGTGAGAAAAACATCACGGGGTGGTGCGCATTGTATGGGTGTGTGTTACATTACATTCACTAATAGGAGTGAGAAAAACATCACGGGGTGGTGCGCATTGTATGGGTGTGTGTTACATTACATTCACTAGTAGGAGTGAGAAAAACATCACGGGGTGGTGCGCATTGTATGGGTGTGTGTTACATTACATTCACTAGTAGGAGTGAGAAAAACATCACGGGGTGGTGTGCATTGTATGGGTGTGTGTTACATTACATTCACTAGTAGGAGTGAGAAAATCATCACGTGGTGGTGCGCATTGTATGGGTGTGTGTTACATTACATTCACTAGTAGGAGTGAGAAAAACATCACGGGGTGGTGTGCGTTGTATGGGTGTGTGTTACATTACATTCACTAGTAGGAGTGAGAAAAACATCACGGGGTGGTGCGCATTGTATGGGTGTGTGTTACATTACATTCACTAGTAGGAGTGAGAAAAACATCACGGGGTGGTGTGAATCGGAGGGTCTGAATTAGGATAGGCAGTGATTGGCAATGTAGGATGGAGAAAAGCACCGCGGGGTGGTCAGCATGGGGAGGTCAGGGAACATGCAGTGGCAATGTAGGATGGGTTTCTGAAAAAAATCGCGGGGTGGTGCGCATTGTATGGGTGTGTGTTACATTAGATTCACTAGTAGGAGTGAGAAAAACATCACGGGGTGGTGTGCATTGTATGGGTGTGTGTTACATTACATTCACTAGTAGGATTGAGAAAAACATCACGTGGTGGTGCGCATTGTATGGGTGTGTGTTACATTACATTCACTAGTAGGAGTGAGAAAAACATAACGGGGTGGTACGCATTGTATGGGTGTGTGTTACATTACATTCACTACTAGGAGTGTGAAAAACATCACGGGGTGGTGTGAATCGGAGGCTCTGAATTAGGATAGGCAGTGAGTGGCAATGTAGGATGGAGAAAAGCACCGCGGGGTGGTCAGCATGGGGTGGTCAGGGAACATGCAGTGGTAATGTAGGATAGGTTTCTGAAAAACATCACGGGGTCCTGCGCATTGTATATGTGTGTGTTACATTAGATTCACTAGTAGGAGTGAGAAAAACATCACGGGGTGGTGCGCATTGTATGGGTGTGTGTTACATTAGATTCACTAGTAGGAGTGAGAAAAACATCACGGGGTGGTGCGCATTGTATGGGTGTGTGTTACATTACATTCACTAATAGGAGTGAGAAAAACATCACGGTGTGGTGCGCATTGTATGGGTGTGTGTTACATTACATTTACTAGTAGGAGAGAGAAAAACATCACGGGGTGGTGCGCATTGTATGGGTGTGTGTTACATTACATTCACTAGTAGGAGTGAGAAAAACATCACGGGGTGGTGCACATTTTATGGGTGTGTGTTACATTACATTCACTACTAGGAGTGTGAAAAACATCACGGGGTGGTGTGAATCGGAGGCTCTGAATTAGGATAGGCAGTGAGTGGCATTGTAGGATGGAGAAAATCACCGCAGGGTGGTCAGCATGGGGTGGTCAGGGAACATACAGTGGTATTGTAGGATAGGTTTCTGAAAAACATCACGGGGTGGTGCGCATTGTATGGGTGTGTGTTACATTAGATTCACTAGTAGGAGTGAGAAAAACATCACGGGGTGGTGCGCATTGTATGGGTGTGTGTTACATTACATTCACTAGTAGGAGTGAGAAAAACATCACGGGGTGGTGCGCATTGTATGGGTGTGTGTTACATTACATTCACTCGTAGGAGAGAGAAAAACATTACGGGGTGGTGCGCATTGTATGGGTGTGTGTTACATTAGATTCACTACTAGGAGTGAGAAAAACATCACGTGGTGGTGCGCATTGTATGGGTGTGTGTGACATTACATTCACTAGTAGGAGTGAGAAAAACATCACGGGGTGTTGCGCATTGTATGGGTGTGTGTTACATTACATTCACTAGTAGGAGTGAGAAAAACATCACGGGGTGGTGCGCATTGTATGGGTGTGTGTTACATTAGATTCACTAGTAGGAGTGAGAAAAACATCACGGGGTGGTGTGTATTGTATGGGTGTGTGTTACATTACATTCACTAGTAGGAGTGAGAAAAACATCACGGGGTGGTGCGCATTGTATGGGTGTGTGTTACATTACATTTACTAGTAGGAGTGAGAAAAACATCACGGGGTGGTGCGCATTGTATGGGTGTGTGTTACATTACATTCACTAGTAGGAGTGAGAAAAACATCACGGGGTGGTGCGCATTTTATGGGTGTGTGTTACATTACATTCACTACTAGGAGTGTGAAAAACATCACGGGGTGGTGTGAATCGGAGGCTCTGAATTAGGATAGGCAGTGAGTGGCATTGTAGGATGGAGAAAATCACCGCAGGGTGGTCAGCATGGGGTGGTCAGGGAACATACAGTGGTATTGTAGGATAGGTTTCTGAAAAACATCACGGGGTGGTGCGCATTGTATGGGTGTGTGTTACATTAGATTCACTAGTAGGAGTGAGAAAAACATCACGGGGTGGTGCGCATTGTATGGGTGTGTGTTACATTACATTCACTAGTAGGAGTGAGAAAAACATCACGGGGTGGTGCGCATTGTATGGGTGTGTGTTACATTACATTCACTCGTAGGAGTGAGAAAAACATTACGGGGTGGTGCGCATTGTATGGGTGTGTGTTACATTAGATTCACTACTAGGAGTGAGAAAAACATCACGTGGTGGTGCGCATTGTATGGGTGTGTGTGACATTACATTCACTAGTAGGAGTGAGAAAAACATCACGGGGTGTTGCGCATTGTATGGGTGTGTGTTACATTACATTCACTAGTAGGAGTGAGAAAAACATCACGGGGTGGTGCCCATTGTATGGGTGTGTGTTACATTAGATTCACTAGTAGGAGTGAGAAAAACATCACGGGGTGGTGTGTATTGTATGGGTGTGTGTTACATTACATTCACTAGTAGGAGTGAGAAAAACATCACGGGGTGGTGCGCATTGTATGGGTGTGTGTTACATTACATTCACTAGTAGGAGTGAGAAAAACATCACGGGGTGGTGCGCATTGTATGGGTGTGTGTTACATTACATTCACTAGTAGGAGTGAGAAAAACATCACGGGGTGGTGCGCATTGTATGGGTGTGTGTTACATTACATTCACTAGTAGGAGTGAGAAAAACATCACGGGGTGGTGCGAATTGTATGGGTGTGTGTTATATTAGATTCACTAGTAGGAGTGAGAAAAACATCACGGGGTGGTGCGCATCATATGGGTGTGTGTTACATTAGATTCACTACTAGGAGTGAGAAAAACATCACGGGGTGGTGCGCATCGTATGGGTGTGTGTTACATTACATTCACTAGTAGGAGTGAGAAAAAGATCACGGGGTGGTGCGCATTGTATGGGTGTGTGTTACATTACATTCACTAGTAGGAGTGACAAAAACATCACGGGGTGGTGCGCATTGTATGGGTGTGTGTTACATTACATTCACTAGTAGGAGTGAGAAAAATATCACGGGGTGGTGCGCATTGTATGGGTGTGTGTTACATTACATTCACTAGTAGGAGTGAGAAAAACATCACGTGTGGTGTGCATTGTATGGGTGTGTGTTACATTACATTCACTTGTAGGAGTGAGAAAAACATCACGTGGTGGTGCGCATTGTATGGGTGTGTGTTACATTACATTCACTGGTAGGAGTGACAAAAACATAACGGGGTGGTGCGCATTGTATGGGTGTGTGTTACATTACATTCACTACTAGGAGTGTGAAAAACATCACGGGGTGGTGTGAATTGGAGGCTCTGAATTAGGATAGGCAGTGAGTGGCAATGTAGGATGGAGAAAATCACCGCGGGTTGGTCAGCATGGGGTGGTCAGGGAACATACAGTGGTAATGTAGGATAGGTTTCTGAAAAACATCACTGGGTGGTGCGCATTGTATGGGTGTGTGTTACATTAGATTCACTAGTAGGAGTGAGAAAAACATCACGGGGTGGTGCGCATTGTATGGGTGTGTGTTACATTACATTCACTAGTAGGAGTGAGAAAAACATCACGGGGTGGTGCGCATTGTATGGGTGTGTGTTACATTACATTCATTAGTAGGAGTGAGAAAAACATCACGGGGTGGTGCGCATTGTATGGGTGTGTGTTACATTACATTCACTACTAGGAGTGAGAAAAACATCACGGGGTGGTGCGCATTGTATGGGTGTGTGTTACATTACATTCACTAGTAGGAGTGAGAAAAACATCACGGGGTGGTGTGAATCGGAGGGTCTGAATTAGGATAGGCAGTGAGTGGCAATGTAGCATGGAGAAAAGCACCGCGGGGTGGTCAACATGGGGAGGTCAGGGAACATGCAGTGGCAATGTAGGATAGGATTCTGAAAAACATCGCGGGGTGGTGCGCATTGTATGGGTGTGTGTTACATTAGATTCACTAGTAGGAGTGAGAAAAACATCACGGGGTGGTGCGCATTGTATGGGTGTGTGTTACATTACATTCACTAATAGGAGTGAGAAAAACATCACGGGGTGGTGCGCATTGTATGGGTGTGTGTTACATTACATTCACTAGTAGGAGTGAGAAAAACATCACGGGGTGGTGCGCATTGTATGGGTGTGTGTTACATTACATTCACTAGTAGGAGTGAGAAAAACATCACGGGGTGGTGTGCATTGTATGGGTGTGTGTTACATTACATTCACTAGTAGGAGTGAGAAAATCATCACGTGGTGGTGCGCATTGTATGGGTGTGTGTTACATTACATTCACTAGTAGGAGTGAGAAAAACATCACGGGGTGGTGTGCGTTGTATGGGTGTGTGTTACATTACATTCACTAGTAGGAGTGAGAAAAACATCACGGGGTGGTGCGCATTGTATGGGTGTGTGTTACATTACATTCACTAGTAGGAGTGAGAAAAACATCACGGGGTGGTGTGAATCGGAGGGTCTGAATTAGGATAGGCAGTGATTGGCAATGTAGGATGGAGAAAAGCACCGCGGGGTGGTCAGCATGGGGAGGTCAGGGAACATGCAGTGGCAATGTAGGATGGGTTTCTGAAAAAAATCGCGGGGTGGTGCGCATTGTATGGGTGTGTGTTACATTAGATTCACTAGTAGGAGTGAGAAAAACATCACGGGGTGGTGTGCATTGTATGGGTGTGTGTTACATTACATTCACTAGTAGGATTGAGAAAAACATCACGTGGTGGTGCGCATTGTATGGGTGTGTGTTACATTACATTCACTAGTAGGAGTGAGAAAAACATAACGGGGTGGTACGCATTGTATGGGTGTGTGTTACATTACATTCACTACTAGGAGTGTGAAAAACATCACGGGGTGGTGTGAATCGGAGGCTCTGAATTAGGATAGGCAGTGAGTGGCAATGTAGGATGGAGAAAAGCACCGCGGGGTGGTCAGCATGGGGTGGTCAGGGAACATGCAGTGGTAATGTAGGATAGGTTTCTGAAAAACATCACGGGGTCGTGCGCATTGTATATGTGTGTGTTACATTAGATTCACTAGTAGGAGTGAGAAAAACATCACGGGGTGGTGCGCATTGTATGGGCGTGTGTTACATTACATTCACTAGTAGGAGTGAGAAAAACATCACGGGGTGGTGCGCATTGTATGGGTGTGTGTTACATTACATTCACTACTAGGAGTGAGAAAAACATCACGGGGTGGTGCGCATTGTATGGGTGTGTGTTACATTACATTCACTAGTAGGAGTGAGAAAAACATCACGGGGTGGTGTGAATCGGAGGGTCTGAATTAGGATAGGCAGTGAGTGGCAATGTAGCATGGAGAAAAGCACCGCGGGGTGGTCAACATGGGGAGGTCAGGGAACATGCAGTGGCAATGTAGGATAGGTTTCTGAAAAACATCGGGGGGTGGTGCGCATTGTATGGGTGTGTGTTACATTAGATTCACTAGTAGGAGTGAGAAAAACATCACGGGGTGGTGCGCATTGTATGGGTGTGTGTTACATTACATTCACTAATAGGAGTGAGAAAAACATCACGGTGTGGTGCGCATTGTATGGGTGTGTGTTACATTACATTTACTAGTAGGAGAGAGAAAAACATCACGGGGTGGTGCGCATTGTATGGGTGTGTGTTACATTACATTCACTAGTAGGAGTGAGAAAAACATCACGGGGTGGTGCGCATTTTATGGGTGTGTGTTACATTACATTCACTACTAGGAGTGTGAAAAACATCACGGGGTGGTGTGAATCGGAGGCTCTGAATTAGGATAGGCAGTGAGTGGCATTGTAGGATGGAGAAAATCACCGCAGGGTGGTCAGCATGGGGTGGTCAGGGAACATACAGTGGTATTGTAGGATAGGTTTCTGAAAAACATCACGGGGTGGTGCGCATTGTATGGGTGTGTGTTACATTAGATTCACTAGTAGGAGTGAGAAAAACATCACGGGGTGGTGCGCATTGTATGGGTGTGTGTTACATTACATTCACTAGTAGGAGTGAGAAAAACATCACGGGGTGGTGCGCATTGTATGGGTGTGTGTTACATTACATTCACTCGTAGGAGTGAGAAAAACATTACGGGGTGGTGCGCATTGTATGGGTGTGTGTTACATTAGATTCACTACTAGGAGTGAGAAAAACATCACGTGGTGGTGCGCATTGTATGGGTGTGTGTGACATTACATTCACTAGTAGGAGTGAGAAAAACATCACGGGGTGTTGCACATTGTATGGGTGTGTGTTACATTACATTCACTAGTAGGAGTGAGAAAAACATCACGGGGTGGTGCGCATTGTATGGGTGTGTGTTACATTAGATTCACTAGTAGGAGTGAGAAAAACATCACGGGGTGGTGTGTATTGTATGGGTGTGTGTTACATTACATTCACTAGTAGGAGTGAGAAAAACATCACGGGGTGGTGCTCATTGTATGGGTGTGTGTTACATTACATTCACTAGTAGGAGTGAGAAAAACATCACGGGGTGGTGCGCATTGTATGGGTGTGTGTTACATTACATTCACTAGTAGGAGTGAGAAAAACATCACGGGGTGGTGCGCATTGTATGGGTGTGTGTTACATTACATTCACTAGTAGGAGTGAGAAAAACATCACGGGGTGGTGCGAATTGTATGGGTGTGTGTTACATTAGATTCACTAGTAGGAGTGAGAAAAACATCACGGGGTGGTGCGCATCATATGGGTGTGTGTTACATTAGATTCACTACTAGGAGTGAGAAAAACATCACGGGGTGGTGCGCATCGTATGGGTGTGTGTTACATTACATTCACTAGTAGGAGTGAGAAAAAGATCACGGGGTGGTGCGCATTGTATGGGTGTGTGTTACATTACATTCACTAGTAGGAGTGACAAAAACATCACGGGGTGGTGCGCATTGTATGGGTGTGTGTTACATTACATTCACTAGTAGGAGTGAGAAAAATATCACGGGGTGGTGCGCATTGTATGGGTGTGTGTTACATTACATTCACTAGTAGGAGTGAGAAAAACATCACGGGTGGTGTGCATTGTATGGGTGTGTGTTACATTACATTCACTTGTAGGAGTGAGAAAAACATCACGTGGTGGTGCGCATTGTATGGGTGTGTGTTACATTACATTCACTGGTAGGAGTGAGAAAAACATAACGGGGTGGTGCGCATTGTATGGGTGTGTGTTACATTACATTCACTACTAGGAGTGTGAAAAACATCACGGGGTGGTGTGAATTGGAGGCTCTGAATTAGGATAGGCAGTGAGTGGCAATGTAGGATGGAGAAAATCACCGCGGGTTGGTCAGCATGGGGTGGTCAGGGAACATACAGTGGTAATGTAGGATAGATTTCTGAAAAACATCACTGGGTGGTGCGCATTGTATGGGTGTGTGTTACATTAGATTCACTAGTAGGAGTGAGAAAAACATCACGGGGTGGTGCGCATTGTATGGGTGTGTGTTACATTACATTCACTAGTAGGAGTGAGAAAAACATCACGGGGTGGTGCGCATTGTATGGGTGTGTGTTACATTACATTCACTCGTAGGAGTGAGAAAAACATCACGGGGTGGTGCGCATTGTATGGGTGTGTGTTACATTAGATTCACTACTCGGAGTGAGAAAAACATCACGTGGTGGTGCGCATTGTATGGGTGTGTGTTACATTACATTCACTAGTAGGAGTGAGAAAAACATCACGGGGTGTTGCGCATTATATGGGTGTGTGTTACATTACATTCACTGGTAGGACTGAGAAAAACAACACGGGGTGGTGCGCATTGTATGGGTTTGTGTTACATTAGATTCACTAGTAGAAGTGAGAAAAACATCACGGGGTGGTGTGTATTGTATGGGTGTGTGTTACATTACATTCACTAGTAGGAGTGAGAAAAACATCACGGGGTGGTGCGCATTGTATGGGCGTGTGTTACATTAGATTCACTAGTAGGAGTGAGAAAAACATCACGGGGTGGTGCGCATTGTATGGGTGTGTGTTACATTACACTCACTAGTAGGAGTGAGAAAAACATCACGGGGTGGTGCGCATTGTATGGGTGTGTGTTACATTACATTCACTAGTAGGAGTGAGAATAACATCACGGGGTGGTGCACATTGTTTGGGTGTGTGTTACATTACATTCACTAGTAGGTGTGAGAAAAACATCACGGGGTGGTGCGCATTGTATGGTTCTGTGTTACATTAGATTCACTAGTAGGAGTGAGAAAATCATCACGGGGTGGTGCGCATTGTATGGGTGTGTGTTACATTACATTCACTAGTAGGAGTGAGAAAAACATCACGGGGTGGTGCGCATTGTATGGGTGTGTGTTACATTACATTCACTAGTAGGAGTGAGAAAAACATCACGGGGTGGTTCACATTGTATGGGTGTGTGTTACATTACATTCACTAGTAGGAGTGAGAAAAACATCACGGGGTGGTGTGAATCAGAGGGTCTGAATTAGGATAGGCAGTGAGTGGCAATGTAGCATGGAGAAAAGCACCGCGGGGTGGTCAGCATGGGGAGGTCAGGGAACATGCAGTGGTAATGTAGGATAGGTTTCTGAAAAACATTGCGGGGTGGTGCCCATTGTTTGGGTGTGTGTTACATTAGATTCACTAGTAGGAGTGAGAAAAACATCACGGGGTGGTGCGCATTGTATGGGTGTGTGTTACATTACATTCACTACTAGGAGTGAGAAAAACATCACGGGGTGGTGCGCATTGTATGGGTGTGTGTTACATTACATTCACTAGTAGGACTGAGAACAACATCACGGGGTGGTGCGCATTGTATGGGTGTGTGTTACATTACATTCACTAGTAGGAGTGAGAAAAACATCACGGGGTGGTGCACATTGTATGGGTGTGTGTTACATTACATTAACTAGTAGGAGTGAGAAAAACATCACGGGGTGGTGTGAATCAGAGGGTCTGAATTAGGATAGGCAGTGAGTGGCAATGTAGCATGGAGAAAAGCACCGCGGGGTGGTCAGCATGGGGAGGTCAGGGATCATGCAGTGGCAATGTAGGATAGGATTCTGAAAAACATCGCGGGGTGGTGCGCATTGTATGGGTGTGTGTTACATTAGATTCACTAGTAGGAGTGAGAAAACCATCACGGGGTGGTGCGCATTGTATGGGTGTGTGTTATATTAGATTCACTAGTAGGAGTGAGAAAAACATCACGGGGTGGTGCGCATTGTATGGGTGTGTGTTACATTACATTCACTAGTAGGGGTGAGAAAAACATCACGAGGTGGTGCGCATTGTATGGGTGTGTGTTACATTACATTCACTGGTAGGAGTGAGAAAAACATCACGGGTTGCGGCACATTGTATGGGTGTGTGTTACATTAGATTCACTAGTAGGAGTGAGAAAAACATCACGGGGTGGTGCGCATTGTATGGGTGTGTGTTACATTACACTCACTAGTAGGAGTGAGAAATCATCACGGGCTCTTGCGCATTGTATGGGTGTGTGTTACATTACATTCACTAGTAGGAGTGAGAAAAACATCACAGGGTGGTGCGCATTGTATGGGTGTGTGTTACATTACATTCACTAGTAGGAGTGAGAAAAACATCACGGGGTGGTGCGCATTGTATGGGTGTGTGTTACATTACATTCACTAGTAGGAGTGAGAAAAACATCACGGGGTCGTGTGAATCGGAGGGTCTGAATTAGGATAGGCAGTGAGTGGCAATAGCATGGAGAAAAGCACCGCGGGTTGGTCAGCATGGGGAGGTCAGGGAACATGCAGTGGCAATGTAGGATAGGTTTCTGAAAAACATCGCGGGGTGGTGCGCATTGTATGGGTGTGTGTTACATTAGATTCACTAGTAGGAGTGAGAAAAGCATCACGGGGTGGTGCGCATTGTATGGGTGTGTGTTACATTAGATTCACTAGTAGGAGTGAGAAAAACATCACGGGGTGGTTCGCATTGTATGGGTGTGTGTTACATTACACTCACTAGTAGGAGTGAGAAAAACATCACGGGGTGGTGCGCATTGTATGGGTGTATGTTACATTACATTCACTAGTAGGAGTGAGAAAAACATCACGGGGTGGTGCACATTGTTTGGGTGTGTGTTACATTACATTCACTAGTAGGTGTGAGAAAAACATCACGGGGTGGTGCGCATTGTATGGGTCTGTGTTACATTAGATTCACTAGTAGGAGTGAGAAAATCACCACGGGGTGGTGCGCATTGTATGGGTGTGTGTTACATTACATTCACTAGTAGGAGTGAGAAAAACATCACGGGGTGGTGCGCATTGTATGGGTGTGTGTTACATTACATTCACTAGTAGGAGTGAGAAAAACATCACGGGGAGGTGCGCATTGTATGGGTGTGTGTTACATTACATTCACTACTAGGAGTGAGAAAAACATCACGGGGTGGTGTGAATCGGAGGGTCTGAATTAGGATAGGCAGTGATTGGCAATGTAGGATGGAGAAAAGCACCGCGGGGTGGTCAGCATGGGGAGTTCAGGGAACATGCAGTGGCAATGTATGATGGGTTTCTGAAAAAAATCGTGGGGTGGTGCGCATTGTATGGGTGTGTGTTACATTAGATTCACTAGTAGGAGTGAGAAAAACATCACGGGGTGGTGCGCATTGTATGGGTGTGTGTTACATTACACTCACTAGTAGGAGTGAGAAAAACATCACGGGGTGGTGCGCATTGTATGGGTGTGTGTTACATTACATTCACGAGTAGGAGTGAGAAAAACATCACGGGGTGGTGCACATTGTTTGGGTGTGTGTTACATTACATTCACTAGTAGGTGTGAGAAAAACATCACGGGGTGGTGCGCATTGTATGGGTCTGTGTTACATTAGATTCACTAGTAGGAGTGAGAAAATCATCACGGGGTGGTGCGCATTGTATGGGTGTGTGTTACATTACATTCACTAGTAGGAGTGAGAAAAACATCACGGGGTGGTGCGCATTGTATGGGTGTGTGTTACATTACATTCACTAGTAGGAGTGAGAAAAACATCACGGGGTGGTGCGCATTGTATGGGTGTGTGTTACATTAGATTCACTACTAGGAGTGAGAAAAACATCACGTGGTGGTGCGCATTGTATGGGTGTGTGTTACATTACATTCACTAGTAGGAGTGAGAAAAACATCACGGGGTGTTGCGCATTATATGGGTGTGTGTTACATTACATTCACTAGTAGGACTGAGAAAAACAACACGGGGTGGTGCGCATTGTATGGGTGTGTGTTACATTAGATTCACTAGTAGAAGTGAGAAAAACATCACGGGGTGGTGTGTATTGTATGGGTGTGTGTTACATTACATTCACTAGTAGGAGTGAGAAAAACATCACGGGGTGGTGCGCATTGTATGGGCGTGTGTTACATTAGATTCACTAGTAGGAGTGAGAAAAACATCACGGGGTGGTGCGCATTGTATGGGTGTGTGTTACATTACACTCACTAGTAGGAGTGAGAAAAACATCATGGGGTGGTGCGCATTGTATGGGTGTGTGTTACATTACATTCACTAGTAGGAGTGAGAATAACATCACGGGGTGGTGCACATTGTTTGGGTGTGTGTTACATTACATTCACTAGTAGGTGTGAGAAAAACATCACGGGGTGGTGCGCATTGTATGGTTCTGTGTTACATTAGATTCACTAGTAGGAGTGAGAAAATCATCACGGGGTGGTGCGCATTGTATGGGTGTGTGTTACATTACATTCACTAGTAGGAGTGAGAAAAACATCACGGGGTGGTGCGCATTGTATGGGTGTGTGTTACATTACATTCACTAGTAGGAGTGAGAAAAACATCACGGGGTGGTGCACATTGTATGGGTGTGTGTTACATTACATTCACTAGTAGGAGTGAGAAAAACATCACGGGGTGGTGTGAATCAGAGGGTCTGAATTAGGATAGGCAGTGAGTGGCAATGTAGCATGGAGAAAAGCACCGCGGGGTGGTCAGCATGGGGAGGTCAGGGAACATGCAGTGGTAATGTAGGATAGGTTTCTGAAAAACATTGCGGGGTGGTGCCCATTGTTTGGGTGTGTGTTACATTAGATTCACTAGTAGGAGTGAGAAAAACATCACGGGGTGGTGCGCATTGTATGGGTGTGTGTTACATTACATTCACTACTAGGAGTGAGAAAAACATCACGGGGTGGTGCGCATTGTATGGGTGTGTGTGACATTACATTCACTAGTAGGACTGAGAACAACATCACGGGGTGGTGCGCATTGTATGGGTGTGTGTTACATTACATTCACTAGTAGGAGTGAGAAAAACATCACGGGGTGGTGCACATTGTATGGGTGTGTGTTACATTACATTAACTAGTAGGAGTGAGAAAAACATCACGGGGTGGTGTGAATCAGAGGGTCTGAATTAGGATAGGCAGTGAGTGGCAATGTAGCATGGAGAAAAGCACCGCGGGGTGGTCAGCATGGGGAGGTCAGGGATCATGCAGTGGCAATGTAGGATAGGATTCTGAAAAACATCGCGGGGTGGTGCGCATTGTATGGGTGTGTGTTACATTAGATTCACTAGTAGGAGTGAGAAAACCATCACGGGGTGGTGCGCATTGTATGGGTGTGTGTTATATTAGATTCACTAGTAGGAGTGAGAAAAACATCACGGGGTGGTGCGCATTGTATGGGTGTGTGTTACATTACATTCACTAGTAGGGGTGAGAAAAACATCACGAGGTGGTGCGCATTGTATGGGTGTGTGTTACATTACATTCACTGGTAGGAGTGAGAAAAACATCACGGGTTGCGGCACATTGTATGGGTGTGTGTTACATTAGATTCACTAGTAGGAGTGAGAAAAACATCACGGGGTGGTGCGCATTGTATGGGTGTGTGTTACATTACACTCACTAGTAGGAGTGAGAAATCATCACGGGCTCTTGCGCATTGTATGGGTGTGTGTTACATTACATTCACTAGTAGGAGTGAGAAAAACATCACAGGGTGGTGCGCATTGTATGGGTGTGTGTTACATTACATTCACTAGTAGGAGTGAGAAAAACATCACGGGGTGGTGCGCATTGTATGGGTGTGTGTTACATTACATTCACTAGTAGGAGTGAGAAAAACATCACGGGGTCGTGTGAATCGGAGGGTCTGAATTAGGATAGGCAGTGAGTGGCAATAGCATGGAGAAAAGCACCGCGGGTTGGTCAGCATGGGGAGGTCAGGGAACATGCAGTGGCAATGTAGGATAGGTTTCTGAAAAACATCGCGGGGTGGTGCGCATTGTATGGGTGTGTGTTACATTAGATTCACTAGTAGGAGTGAGAAAAGCATCACGGGGTGGTGCGCATTGTATGGGTGTGTGTTACATTAGATTCACTAGTAGGAGTGAGAAAAACATCACGGGGTGGTGCGCATTGTATGGGTGTGTGTTACATTACACTCACTAGTAGGAGTGAGAAAAACATCACGGGGTGGTGCGCATTGTATGGGTGTATGTTACATTACATTCACTAGTAGGAGTGAGAAAAACATCACGGGGTGGTGCACATTGTTTGGGTGTGTGTTACATTACATTCACTAGTAGGTGTGAGAAAAACATCACGGGGTGGTGCGCATTGTATGGGTCTGTGTTACATTAGATTCACTAGTAGGAGTGAGAAAATCACCACGGGGTGGTGCGCATTGTATGGGTGTGTGTTACATTACATTCACTAGTAGGAGTGAGAAAAACATCACGGGGTGGTGCGCATTGTATGGGTGTGTGTTACATTACATTCACTAGTAGGAGTGAGAAAAACATCACGGGGAGGTGCGCATTGTATGGGTGTGTGTTACATTACATTCACTACTAGGAGTGAGAAAAACATCACGGGGTGGTGTGAATCGGAGGGTCTGAATTAGGATAGGCAGTGATTGGCAATGTAGGATGGAGAAAAGCACCGCGGGGTGGTCAGCATGGGGAGGTCAGGGAACATGCAGTGGCAATGTAGGATGGGTTTCTGAAAAAAATCGTGGGGTGGTGCGCATTGTATGGGTGTGTGTTACATTAGATTCACTAGTAGGAGTGAGAAAAACATCACGGGGTGGTGCGCATTGTATGGGTGTGTGTTACATTACACTCACTAGTAGGAGTGAGAAAAACATCACGGGGTGGTGCGCATTGTATGGGTGTGTGTTACATTACATTCACGAGTAGGAGTGAGAAAAACATCACGGGGTGGTGCACATTGTTTGGGTGTGTGTTACATTACATTCACTAGTAGGTGTGAGAAAAACATCACGGGGTGGTGCGCATTGTATGGGTCTGTGTTACATTAGATTCACTAGTAGGAGTGAGAAAATCATCACGGGGTGGTGCGCATTGTATGGGTGTGTGTTACATTACATTCACTAGTAGGAGTGAGAAAAACATCAGGGGGTGGTGCGCATTGTATGGGTGTGTGTTACATTACATTCACTAGTAGGAGTGAGAAAAACATCACGGGGAGGTGCGCATTGTATGGGTGTGTGTTACATTACATTCACTACTAGGAGTGAGAAAAACATCACGGGGTGGTGTGAATCGGAGGGTCTGAATTAGGATAGGAAGTGATTGGCAATGTAGGATGGAGAAAAGCACCGCGGGGTGGTCAGCATGGGGAGGTCAGGGAACATGCAGTGGCAATGTAGGATGGGTTTCTGAAAAAAATCGTGGGGTGGTGCGCATTGTATGGGTGTGTGTTACATTAGATTCACTAGTAGGAGTGAGAAAAACATCACGGGGTGGTGTGCATTGTATGGGTGTGTGTTACATTACATTCACTAGTAGGAGTGAGAAAAACATCACGGGGTGGTGCGCATTGTATGGGTGTGTGTTACATTACATTCGCTACTAGCAGTGAGAAAAACATCACGGGGTGGTGCGCATTGTATGGGTGTGTGTTACATTACATTCACTAGTAGGAGTGAGAAAAACATCACGGGGTGGTGCGCATTGTATGGGTGTGTGTTACATTACATTCACTACTAACAGTGAGAAAAACATCACGGGGTGGTGCGCATTGTATGGGTGTGTGTGACATTACATTCACTAGTAGGACTGAGAACAACATCACGGGGTGGTGCGCATTGTATGGGTGTGTGTTACATTACATTCACTAGTAGGAGTGAGAAAAACATCACGGGGTGGTGCACATTGTATGGGTGTGTGTTACATTACATTAACTAGTAGGAGTGAGAAAAACATCACGGGGTGGTGTGAATCAGAGGGTCTGAATTAGGATAGGCAGTGAGTGGCAATGTAGCATGGAGAAAAGCACCGCGGGGTGGTCAGCATGGGGAGGTCAGGGATCATGCAGTGGCAATGTAGGATAGGATTCTGAAAAACATCGCGGGGTGGTGCGCATTGTATGGGTGTGTGTTACATTAGATTCACTAGTAGGAGTGAGAAAACCATCACGGGGTGGTGCGCATTGTATGGGTGTGTGTTATATTAGATTCACTAGTAGGAGTGAGAAAAACATCACGGGGTGGTGCGCATTGTATGGGTGTGTGTTACATTACATTCACTAGTAGGGGTGAGAAAAACATCACGAGGTGGTGCGCATTGTATGGGTGTGTGTTACATTACATTCACTGGTAGGAGTGAGAAAAACATCACGGGTTGCGGCACATTGTATGGGTGTGTGTTACATTAGATTCACTAGTAGGAGTGAGAAAAACATCACGGGGTGGTGCGCATTGTATGGGTGTGTGTTACATTACACTCACTAGTAGGAGTGAGAAATCATCACGGGCTCTTGCGCATTGTATGGGTGTGTGTTACATTACATTCACTAGTAGGAGTGAGAAAAACATCACAGGGTGGTGCGCATTGTATGGGTGTGTGTTACATTACATTCACTAGTAGGAGTGAGAAAAACATCACGGGGTGGTGCACATTGTATGGGTGTGTGTTACATTACATTAACTAGTAGGAGTGAGAAAAACATCACGGGGTGGTGTGAATCAGAGGGTCTGAATTAGGATAGGCAGTGAGTGGCAATGTAGCATGGAGAAAAGCACCGCGGGGTGGTCAGCATGGGGAGGTCAGGGATCATGCAGTGGCAATGTAGGATAGGATTCTGAAAAACATCGCGGGGTGGTGCGCATTGTATGGGTGTGTGTTACATTAGATTCACTAGTAGGAGTGAGAAAACCATCACGGGGTGGTGCGCATTGTATGGGTGTGTGTTATATTAGATTCACTAGTAGGAGTGAGAAAAACATCACGGGGTGGTGCGCATTGTATGGGTGTGTGTTACATTACATTCACTAGTAGGGGTGAGAAAAACATCACGAGGTGGTGCGCATTGTATGGGTGTGTGTTACATTACATTCACTGGTAGGAGTGAGAAAAACATCACGGGTTGCGGCACATTGTATGGGTGTGTGTTACATTAGATTCACTAGTAGGAGTGAGAAAAACATCACGGGGTGGTGCGCATTGTATGGGTGTGTGTTACATTACACTCACTAGTAGGAGTGAGAAATCATCACGGGCTCTTGCGCATTGTATGGGTGTGTGTTACATTACATTCACTAGTAGGAGTGAGAAAAACATCACAGGGTGGTGCGCATTGTATGGGTGTGTGTTACATTACATTCACTAGTAGGAGTGAGAAAAACATCACGGGGTGGTGCGCATTGTATGGGTGTGTGTTACATTACATTCACTAGTAGGAGTGAGAAAAACATCACGGGGTCGTGTGAATCGGAGGGTCTGAATTAGGATAGGCAGTGAGTGGCAATAGCATGGAGAAAAGCACCGCGGGTTGGTCAGCATGGGGAGGTCAGGGAACATGCAGTGGCAATGTAGGATAGGTTTCTGAAAAACATCGCGGGGTGGTGCGCATTGTATGGGTGTGTGTTACATTAGATTCACTAGTAGGAGTGAGAAAAGCATCACGGGGTGGTGCGCATTGTATGGGTGTGTGTTACATTAGATTCACTAGTAGGAGTGAGAAAAACATCACGGGGTGGTTCGCATTGTATGGGTGTGTGTTACATTACACTCACTAGTAGGAGTGAGAAAAACATCACGGGGTGGTGCGCATTGTATGGGTGTATGTTACATTACATTCACTAGTAGGAGTGAGAAAAACATCACGGGGTGGTGCACATTGTTTGGGTGTGTGTTACATTACATTCACTAGTAGGTGTGAGAAAAACATCACGGGGTGGTGCACATTGTATGGGTGTGTGTTACATTACATTAACTAGTAGGAGTGAGAAAAACATCACGGGGTGGTGTGAATCAGAGGGTCTGAATTAGGATAGGCAGTGAGTGGCAATGTAGCATGGAGAAAAGCACCGCGGGGTGGTCAGCATGGGGAGGTCAGGGATCATGCAGTGGCAATGTAGGATAGGATTCTGAAAAACATCGCGGGGTGGTGCGCATTGTATGGGTGTGTGTTACATTAGATTCACTAGTAGGAGTGAGAAAACCATCACGGGGTGGTGCGCATTGTATGGGTGTGTGTTATATTAGATTCACTAGTAGGAGTGAGAAAAACATCACGGGGTGGTGCGCATTGTATGGGTGTGTGTTACATTACATTCACTAGTAGGGGTGAGAAAAACATCACGAGGTGGTGCGCATTGTATGGGTGTGTGTTACATTACATTCACTGGTAGGAGTGAGAAAAACATCACGGGTTGCGGCACATTGTATGGGTGTGTGTTACATTAGATTCACTAGTAGGAGTGAGAAAAACATCACGGGGTGGTGCGCATTGTATGGGTGTGTGTTACATTACACTCACTAGTAGGAGTGAGAAATCATCACGGGCTCTTGCGCATTGTATGGGTGTGTGTTACATTACATTCACTAGTAGGAGTGAGAAAAACATCACAGGGTGGTGCGCATTGTATGGGTGTGTGTTACATTACATTCACTAGTAGGAGTGAGAAAAACATCACGGGGTGGTGCGCATTGTATGGGTGTGTGTTACATTACATTCACTAGTAGGAGTGAGAAAAACATCACGGGGTCGTGTGAATCGGAGGGTCTGAATTAGGATAGGCAGTGAGTGGCAATAGCATGGAGAAAAGCACCGCGGGTTGGTCAGCATGGGGAGGTCAGGGAACATGCAGTGGCAATGTAGGATAGGTTTCTGAAAAACATCGCGGGGTGGTGCGCATTGTATGGGTGTGTGTTACATTAGATTCACTAGTAGGAGTGAGAAAAGCATCACGGGGTGGTGCGCATTGTATGGGTGTGTGTTACATTAGATTCACTAGTAGGAGTGAGAAAAACATCACGGGGTGGTGCGCATTGTATGGGTGTGTGTTACATTACACTCACTAGTAGGAGTGAGAAAAACATCACGGGGTGGTGCGCATTGTATGGGTGTATGTTACATTACATTCACTAGTAGGAGTGAGAAAAACATCACGGGGTGGTGCACATTGTTTGGGTGTGTGTTACATTACATTCACTAGTAGGTGTGAGAAAAACATCACGGGGTGGTGCGCATTGTATGGGTCTGTGTTACATTAGATTCACTAGTAGGAGTGAGAAAATCACCACGGGGTGGTGCGCATTGTATGGGTGTGTGTTACATTACATTCACTAGTAGGAGTGAGAAAAACATCACGGGGTGGTGCGCATTGTATGGGTGTGTGTTACATTACATTCACTAGTAGGAGTGAGAAAAACATCACGGGGAGGTGCGCATTGTATGGGTGTGTGTTACATTACATTCACTACTAGGAGTGAGAAAAACATCACGGGGTGGTGTGAATCGGAGGGTCTGAATTAGGATAGGCAGTGATTGGCAATGTAGGATGGAGAAAAGCACCGCGGGGTGGTCAGCATGGGGAGGTCAGGGAACATGCAGTGGCAATGTAGGATGGGTTTCTGAAAAAAATCGTGGGGTGGTGCGCATTGTATGGGTGTGTGTTACATTAGATTCACTAGTAGGAGTGAGAAAAACATCACGGGGTGGTGCGCATTGTATGGGTGTGTGTTACATTACACTCACTAGTAGGAGTGAGAAAAACATCACGGGGTGGTGCGCATTGTATGGGTGTGTGTTACATTACATTCACGAGTAGGAGTGAGAAAAACATCACGGGGTGGTGCACATTGTTTGGGTGTGTGTTACATTACATTCACTAGTAGGTGTGAGAAAAACATCACGGGGTGGTGCGCATTGTATGGGTCTGTGTTACATTAGATTCACTAGTAGGAGTGAGAAAATCATCACGGGGTGGTGCGCATTGTATGGGTGTGTGTTACATTACATTCACTAGTAGGAGTGAGAAAAACATCAGGGGGTGGTGCGCATTGTATGGGTGTGTGTTACATTACATTCACTAGTAGGAGTGAGAAAAACATCACGGGGAGGTGCGCATTGTATGGGTGTGTGTTACATTACATTCACTACTAGGAGTGAGAAAAACATCACGGGGTGGTGTGAATCGGAGGGTCTGAATTAGGATAGGAAGTGATTGGCAATGTAGGATGGAGAAAAGCACCGCGGGGTGGTCAGCATGGGGAGGTCAGGGAACATGCAGTGGCAATGTAGGATGGGTTTCTGAAAAAAATCGTGGGGTGGTGCGCATTGTATGGGTGTGTGTTACATTAGATTCACTAGTAGGAGTGAGAAAAACATCACGGGGTGGTGTGCATTGTATGGGTGTGTGTTACATTACATTCACTAGTAGGAGTGAGAAAAACATCACGGGGTGGTGCGCATTGTATGGGTGTGTGTTACATTACATTCGCTACTAGCAGTGAGAAAAACATCACGGGGTGGTGCGCATTGTATGGGTGTGTGTTACATTACATTCACTAGTAGGAGTGAGAAAAACATCACGGGGTGGTGCGCATTGTATGGGTGTGTGTTACATTACATTCACTACTAACAGTGAGAAAAACATCACGGGGTGGTGCGCATTGTATGGGTGTGTGTTACAATACATTCACTAGTAGGAGTGAGAAAAACATCACGGGCTGGTGTGAATCGGAAGGCCTGAATTAGGATAGGCAGTGATTGGCAATGTAGGATGGAGAAAAGCACGGCGGGGTGTTCAGCATGGGGAGGTCAGGGAACATGCAGTGGCAATGTAGGAGGGGTTTCTGAAAAAAATCGCGGGGTGGTGCGCATTGTATGGGTGTGTGTTACATTAGATTCACTAGTAGGAGTGAGAAAAACATCACGGGGTGGTGTGCATTGTATGCGTGTGTGTTACATTACATTCACTAGTAGGAGTGAGAAAAACATCACGTGGTGGTGCGCATTGTATGGGTGTGTGTTACATTACATTCACTAGTAGGAGTGAGAAAAACATAACGGGGTGGTACGCATTGTATGGATGTGTGTTACATTACATTCACTACTAGGAGTGTGAAAAACATCACGGGGTGGTGTGAATCGGAGGCTCTGAATTAGGATAGGCAGTGAGTGGCAATGTAGGATGGAGAAAAGCACCGCGGCGTGGTCAGCATGGGGAGGTCAGGGAACATGCAGTGGCAATGTAGGATAGGTTTCTGAAAAACATCGCGGGGTGGTGCGCATTGTATGGGTGTGTGTTACATTACATTCACTAGTAGGAGTGAGAAAAAGATCGCGGGGTGGGGCGCATTGTATGGGTGTGTGTTACATTACATTCACTAGGAGTAGTGAGAAAAACATCACGGGGTGGTGTGAATCGGAGTGTCTGAATTAGGATAGGCAGTGAGTGGCAATGTAGGATGGAGAGAAGCACCGCGGGGTGGTCAGCATGGGGAGGTCAGGGAACATGCAGTGGCAATGTAGGATAGGTTTCTGAAAAACATCGCGGGGTGGTGCGAATTGTATGGGTTTGTGTTACATTACATTCACTAGTAGGAGTGAGAAAAACATCACGGGGTGGTGCGCATTGCATGGGTGTGTGTTACATTACATTCACTAGTAGGAGTGAGAAAAACATCATGGGGTGGTGCTCATTGTATGGATGTGTGTTACATTACATTCAATAGTAGGAGTGAGAAAAACATCACGGGGTTGTGTGAATCCGAGGGTCTGAATTAGGATAGGCAGTGAGTGGCAATGTAGCATGGAGAAAAGCACCGCGGGGTGGTCAGCATGGGGAGGTCAGGGAACATGCAGTGGTAATGTAGGATAGGTTTCTGAAAAACATTGCGGGGTGGTGCCCATTGTTTGGGTGTGTGTTACATTAGATTCACTAGTAGGAGTGAGAAAAACATCACGGGGTGGTGCGCATTGTATGGGTGTGTGTTACATTACATTCACTACTAGGAGTGAGAAAAACATCACGGGGTGGTGCGCATTGTATGGGTGTGTGTTACATTACATTCACTAGTAGGACTGAGAACAACATCACGGGGTGGTGCGCATTGTATGGGTGTGTGTTACATTACATTCACTAGTAGGAGTAGAAAAACATCACGGGGTGGTGCGAATTGTATGGGTGTGTGTTACATTACATTCACTACTAGGAGTGAGAAAAACATCACGGGGTGGTGCGCATTGTATGGGTGTGTGTTACATTACATTCACTAGTAGGAGTGAAAAAAACATCACGGGGTGGTGCGCATTGCATGGGTGTGTGTTACATTACATTCACTAGTAGGAGTGAGAAAAACATCACGGGGTGGTGCGCATTGTATGGGTGTGTGTTACATTACATTCACTAGTAGGAGTGAGAAAAACATCACGGGGTGATGCGCATTGTATGGGTGTCTGTTACATTACATTCACTAGTAGGAGTGAGAAAAACATCACGGGGTGGTGCGAATTGTATGGGTGTGTGTTACATTACATTCACTACTAGGAGTGAGAAAAACATCACGGGGTGGTGCGCATTGTATGGGTGTGTGTTACATTACATTCACTAGTAGGAGTGAGAAAAACATCACGGGGTGGTGCGCATTGCATGGGTGTGTGTTACATTACATTCACTAGTAGGAGTGAGAAAAACATCACGGGGTGGTGCGCATTGTATGGGTGTGTGTTACATTACATTCACTAGTAGGAGTGAGAAAAACATCACGGGGTGATGCGCATTGTATGGGTGTGTGTTACATTACAATTACTAGTAGGAGTGAGAAAAACATCACGGGGTGGTGCGCATTGTATGGGTGTGTGTTACATTACATTCACTAGTAGGAGTGAGAAAATCATCACGGGGTGGTGCGCATTGTATGGGTGTGTGTTACATTACATTCACTAGTAGGAGTGAGAAAAACATCACGGGGTGGTGCGCATTGTATGGGTGTGTGTTACATTACATTCACTAGTAGGAGTGAGAAAAACATCACGGGGTGGTGCGTATTGTATGGGTGTGTGTTACATTACATTCACTAGTAAGAGTGAGAAAAACATCACGGGGTGGTGCGCATTGTATGGGTGTGTGTTACATTACATTCACTAGTAGGAGTGAGAAAAACATAACGGGGTGGTGCGCATTGTATGGGTGTGTGTTACATTACATTCATTACTAGGAGTGTGAAAAACATGACGGGGTGGTGTGAATCGGAGGCTCTGAATTAGGATAGGCAGTGAGTGGCAATGTAGGATGGAGAAAATCACCGCGGGGTGGTCAGCATGGGGTGGTCAGGGAAAATACAGTGGTAATGTAGGATAGGTTTCTGAAAAACATCACGGGGTGGTGCGCATTGTATGGGTGTGTGTTACATTAGATTCACTAGTAGGAGTGAGAAAAACATCACGGGGTGGTGCGCATTTTATGGGTGTGTGTTACATTACATTCACTAGTAGGAGTGAGAAAAACATCACGGGGTGGTGCGCACTGTATGGGTGTGTGTTACATTACATTCACTATTAGGAGTGAGAAAAACATCACGGGGTGGTGCGCATTGTATGGCTGTGTGTTACATTAGATTCACTACTAGGAGTGAGAAAAACATCACGGGGTGGTGCGCATTGTATGGGTGTGTGTTACATTACATTCACTAGTAGGAGTGAGAAAAACATCACGGGGTGTTGCGCATTGTATGGGTGTCTGTTACATTACATTCACTAGTAGGAGTGAGAAAAACATCACGGGGTGGTGCGCATTGTATGGGTGTGTGTTACATTACATTCACTAGTAGGAGTGAGAAAAACATCACGGGGTGGTGTGTATTGTATGGGTGTGTGTTACATTACATTCACTAGTAGGAGTGAGAAAAACATCACGGGGTGGTGCACATTGTATGGGTGTGTGTTACATTACATTCACTAGTAGGAGTGAGAAAAACATCACGGGGTGGTGTGAATCAGAGGGTCTGAATTAGGATAGGCAGTGAGTGGCAATGTAGCATGGAGAAAAGCACCGCGGGGTGGTCAGCATGGGGAGGTCAGGGAACATGCAGTGGTAATGTAGGATAGGTTTCTGAAAAACATTGCGGGGTGGTGCCCATTGTTTGGGTGTGTGTTACATTAGATTCACTAGTAGGAGTGAGAAAAACATCACGGGGTGGTGCGCATTGTATGGGTGTGTGTTACATTACATTCACTATTAGGAGTGAGAAAAACATCACGGGGTGGTGCGCATTGTATGGGTGTGTGTTACATTACATTCACTAGTAGGACTGAGAACAACATCACGGGGTGGTGCGCATTGTATGGGTGTGTGTTACATTACATTCACTAGTAGGAGTGAGAAAAACATCACGGGGTGGTGCACATTGTATGGGTGTGTGTTACATTACATTAACTAGTAGGAGTGAGAAAAACATCACGGGGTGGTGTGAATCAGAGGGTCTGAATTAGGATAGGCAGTGAGTGGCAATGTAGCATGGAGAAAAGCACCGCGGGGTGGTCAGCATGGGGAGGTCAGGGATCATGCAGTGGCAATGTAGGATAGGATTCTGAAAAACATCGCGGGGTGGTGCGCATTGTATGGGTGTGTGTTACATTAGATTCACTAGTAGGAGTGAGAAAACCATCACGGGGTGGTGCGCATTGTATGGGTGTGTGTTATATTAGATTCACTAGTAGGAGTGAGAAAAACATCACGGGGTGGTGCGCATTGTATGGGTGTGTGTTACATTACATTCACTAGTAGGGGTGAGAAAAACATCACGAGGTGGTGCGCATTGTATGGGTGTGTGTTACATTACATTCACTGGTAGGAGTGAGAAAAACATCACGGGTTGCGGCACATTGTATGGGTGTGTGTTACATTAGATTCACTAGTAGGAGTGAGAAAAACATCACGGGGTGGTGCGCATTGTATGGGTGTGTGTTACATTACACTCACTAGTAGGAGTGAGAAATCATCACGGGCTCTTGCGCATTGTATGGGTGTGTGTTACATTACATTCACTAGTAGGAGTGAGAAAAACATCACAGGGTGGTGCGCATTGTATGGGTGTGTGTTACATTACATTCACTAGTAGGAGTGAGAAAAACATCACGGGGTGGTGCGCATTGTATGGGTGTGTGTTACATTACATTCACTAGTAGGAGTGAGAAAAACATCACGGGGTCGTGTGAATCGGAGGGTCTGAATTAGGATAGGCAGTGAGTGGCAATAGCATGGAGAAAAGCACCGCGGGTTGGTCAGCATGGGGAGGTCAGGGAACATGCAGTGGCAATGTAGGATAGGTTTCTGAAAAACATCGCGGGGTGGTGCGCATTGTATGGGTGTGTGTTACATTAGATTCACTAGTAGGAGTGAGAAAAGCATCACGGGGTGGTGCGCATTGTATGGGTGTGTGTTACATTAGATTCACTAGTAGGAGTGAGAAAAACATCACGGGGTGGTGCGCATTGTATGGGTGTGTGTTACATTACACTCACTAGTAGGAGTGAGAAAAACATCACGGGGTGGTGCACATTGTTTGGGTGTGTGTTACATTACATTCACTAGTAGGTGTGAGAAAAACATCACGGGGTGGTGCGCATTGTATGGGTCTGTGTTACATTAGATTCACTAGTAGGAGTGAGAAAATCACCACGGGGTGGTGCGCATTGTATGGGTGTGTGTTACATTACATTCACTAGTAGGAGTGAGAAAAACATCACGGGGTGGTGCGCATTGTATGGGTGTGTGTTACATTACATTCACTAGTAGGAGTGAGAAAAACATCACGGGGAGGTGCGCATTGTATGGGTGTGTGTTACATTACATTCACTACTAGGAGTGAGAAAAACATCACGGGGTGGTGTGAATCGGAGGGTCTGAATTAGGATAGGCAGTGATTGGCAATGTAGGATGGAGAAAAGCACCGCGGGGTGGTCAGCATGGGGAGTTCAGGGAACATGCAGTGGCAATGTATGATGGGTTTCTGAAAAAAATCGTGGGGTGGTGCGCATTGTATGGGTGTGTGTTACATTAGATTCACTAGTAGGAGTGAGAAAAACATCACGGGGTGGTGCGCATTGTATGGGTGTGTGTTACATTACATTCACGAGTAGGAGTGAGAAAAACATCACGGGGTGGTGCACATTGTTTGGGTGTGTGTTACATTACATTCACTAGTAGGTGTGAGAAAAACATCACGGGGTGGTGCGCATTGTATGGGTCTGTGTTACATTAGATTCACTAGTAGGAGTGAGAAAATCATCACGGGGTGGTGCGCATTGTATGGGTGTGTGTTACATTACATTCACTAGTAGGAGTGAGAAAAACATCACGGGGTGGTGCGCATTGTATGGGTGTGTGTTACATTACATTCACTAGTAGGAGTGAGAAAAACATCACGGGGAGGTGCGCATTGTATGGGTGTGTGTTACATTACATTCACTACTAGGAGTGAGAAAAACATCACGGGGTGGTGTGAATCGGAGGGTCTGAATTAGGATAGGAAGTGATTGGCAATGTAGGATGGAGAAAAGCACCGCGGGGTGGTCAGCATGGGGAGGTCAGGGAACATGCAGTGGCAATGTAGGATGGGTTTCTGAAAAAAATCGTGGGGTGGTGCGCATTGTATGGGTGTGTGTTACATTAGATTCACTAGTAGGAGTGAGAAAAACATCACGGGGTGGTGTGCATTGTATGGGTGTGTGTTACATTACATTCACTAGTAGGAGTGAGAAAAACATCACGGGGTGGTGCGCATTGTATGGGTGTGTGTTACATTACATTCGCTACTAGCAGTGAGAAAAACATCACGGGGTGGTGCGCATTGTATGGGTGTGTGTTACATTACATTCACTAGTAGGAGTGAGAAAAACATCACGGGGTGGTGCGCATTGTATGGGTGTGTGTTACATTACATTCACTACTAACAGTGAGAAAAACATCACGGGGTGGTGCGCATTGTATGGGTGTGTGTTACAATACATTCACTAGTAGGAGTGAGAAAAACATCACGGGCTGGTGTGAATCGGAAGGCCTGAATTAGGATAGGCAGTGATTGGCAATGTAGGATGGAGAAAAGCACGGCGGGGTGGTCAGCATGGGGAGGTCAGGGAACATGCAGTGGCAATGTAGGAGGGGTTTCTGAAAAAAATCGCGGGGTGGTGCGCATTGTATGGGTGTGTGTTACATTAGATTCACTAGTAGGAGTGAGAAAAACATCACGGGGTGGTGTGCATTGTATGCGTGTGTGTTACATTACATTCACTAGTAGGAGTGAGAAAAACATCACGTGGTGGTGCGCATTGTATGGGTGTGTGTTACATTACATTCACTAGTAGGAGTGAGAAAAACATAACGGGGTGGTACGCATTGTATGGATGTGTGTTACATTACATTCACTACTAGGAGTGTGAAAAACATCACGGGGTGGTGTGAATCGGAGGCTCTGAATTAGGATAGGCAGTGAGTGGCAATGTAGGATGGAGAAAAGCACCGCGGCGTGGTCAGCATGGGGAGGTCAGGGAACATGCAGTGGCAATGTAGGATAGGTTTCTGAAAAACATCGCGGGGTGGTGCGCATTGTATGGGTGTGTGTTACATTACATTCACTAGTAGGAGTGAGAAAAAGATCGCGGGGTGGGGCGCATTGTATGGGTGTGTGTTACATTACATTCACTAGGAGTAGTGAGAAAAACATCACGGGGTGGTGTGAATCGGAGTGTCTGAATTAGGATAGGCAGTGAGTGGCAATGTAGGATGGAGAGAAGCACCGCGGGGTGGTCAGCATGGGGAGGTCAGGGAACATGCAGTGGCAATGTAGGATAGGTTTCTGAAAAACATCGCGGGGTGGTGCGAATTGTATGGGTTTGTGTTACATTACATTCACTAGTAGGAGTGAGAAAAACATCACGGGGTGGTGCGCATTGCATGGGTGTGTGTTACATTACATTCACTAGTAGGAGTGAGAAAAACATCATGGGGTGGTGCTCATTGTATGGATGTGTGTTACATTACATTCAATAGTAGGAGTGAGAAAAACATCACGGGGTTGTGTGAATCCGAGGGTCTGAATTAGGATAGGCAGTGAGTGGCAATGTAGCATGGAGAAAAGCACCGCGGGGTGGTCAGCATGGGGAGGTCAGGGAACATGCAGTGGTAATGTAGGATAGGTTTCTGAAAAACATTGCGGGGTGGTGCCCATTGTTTGGGTGTGTGTTACATTAGATTCACTAGTAGGAGTGAGAAAAACATCACGGGGTGGTGCGCATTGTATGGGTGTGTGTTACATTACATTCACTACTAGGAGTGAGAAAAACATCACGGGGTGGTGCGCATTGTATGGGTGTGTGTTACATTACATTCACTAGTAGGACTGAGAACAACATCACGGGGTGGTGCGCATTGTATGGGTGTGTGTTACATTACATTCACTAGTAGGAGTGAGAAAAACATCACGGGGTGGTGCGAATTGTATGGGTGTGTGTTACATTACATTCACTACTAGGAGTGAGAAAAACATCACGGGGTGGTGCGCATTGTATGGGTGTGTGTTACATTACATTCACTAGTAGGAGTGAAAAAAACATCACGGGGTGGTGCGCATTGCATGGGTGTGTGTTACATTACATTCACTAGTAGGAGTGAGAAAAACATCACGGGGTGGTGCGCATTGTATGGGTGTGTGTTACATTACATTCACTAGTAGGAGTGAGAAAAACATCACGGGGTGATGCGCATTGTATGGGTGTCTGTTACATTACATTCACTAGTAGGAGTGAGAAAAACATCACGGGGTGGTGCGAATTGTATGGGTGTGTGTTACATTACATTCACTACTAGGAGTGAGAAAAACATCACGGGGTGGTGCGCATTGTATGGGTGTGTGTTACATTACATTCACTAGTAGGAGTGAGAAAAACATCACGGGGTGGTGCGCATTGCATGGGTGTGTGTTACATTACATTCACTAGTAGGAGTGAGAAAAACATCACGGGGTGGTGCGCATTGTATGGGTGTGTGTTACATTACATTCACTAGTAGGAGTGAGAAAAACATCACGGGGTGATGCGCATTGTATGGGTGTGTGTTACATTACAATTACTAGTAGGAGTGAGAAAAACATCACGGGGTGGTGCGCATTGTATGGGTGTGTGTTACATTACATTCACTAGTAGGAGTGAGAAAATCATCACGGGGTGGTGCGCATTGTATGGGTGTGTGTTACATTACATTCACTAGTAGGAGTGAGAAAAACATCACGGGGTGGTGCGCATTGTATGGGTGTGTGTTACATTACATTCACTAGTAGGAGTGAGAAAAACATCACGGGGTGGTGCGTATTGTATGGGTGTGTGTTACATTACATTCACTAGTAAGAGTGAGAAAAACATCACGGGGTGGTGCGCATTGTATGGGTGTGTGTTACATTACATTCACTAGTAGGAGTGAGAAAAACATAACGGGGTGGTGCGCATTGTATGGGTGTGTGTTACATTACATTCATTACTAGGAGTGTGAAAAACATCACGGGGTGGTGTGAATCGGAGGCTCTGAATTAGGATAGGCAGTGAGTGGCAATGTAGGATGGAGAAAATCACCGCGGGGTGGTCAGCATGGGGTGGTCAGGGAAAATACAGTGGTAATGTAGGATAGGTTTCTGAAAAACATCACGGGGTGGTGCGCATTGTATGGGTGTGTGTTACATTAGATTCACTAGTAGGAGTGAGAAAAACATCACGGGGTGGTGCGCATTTTATGGGTGTGTGTTACATTACATTCACTAGTAGGAGTGAGAAAAACATCACGGGGTGGTGCGCACTGTATGGGTGTGTGTTACATTACATTCACTATTAGGAGTGAGAAAAACATCACGGGGTGGTGCGCATTGTATGGCTGTGTGTTACATTAGATTCACTACTAGGAGTGAGAAAAACATCACGGGGTGGTACGCATTGTATGGGTGTGTGTTACATTACATTCACTAGTAGGAGTGAGAAAAACATCACGGGGTGTTGCGCATTGTATGGGTGTCTGTTACATTACATTCACTAGTAGGAGTGAGAAAAACATCACGGGGTGGTGCGCATTGTATGGGTGTGTGTTACATTACATTCACTAGTAGGAGTGAGAAAAACATCACGGGGTGGTGTGTATTGTATGGGTGTGTGTTACATTACATTCACTAGTAGGAGTGAGAAAAACATCACGGGGTGGTGTGTATTGTATGGGTGTGTGTTACATTACATTCACTAGTAGGAGTGAGAAAAACATCACGGGGAGGTAAGCATTGTATGGGTGTGTGTTACATTAGATTCACTAGTAGGAGTGAGAAAAACATCACGGGGTGGTGCGTATTGTATGGGTGTGTGTTACATTACATTCACTACTAGGAGTGAGAAAAACATCACGTGGTGGTGCGCATTGTATGGGTGTGTGTTACATTATATTCACTACTAGGAGTGAAAATAACATCACGGGGTGGTGCGCATTGTATGGGTCTGTGTTACATTACATTCACTAGTAGGAGTGAGAAAAACATCACGGGGTGGTGCGCATTGTATGGGTGTGTGTTACATTACATTCACTAGTAGGAGTAAGAAAAACATAACGGGGTGGTGCGCATTGTATGGGTGTGTGTTACATTACATTCATTACTAGGAGTGTGAAAAACATCACGGGGTGGTGTGAATCGGAGGCTCTGAATTAGGATAGGCAGTGAGTGGCAATGTAGGATGGAGAAAATCACCGCGGGGTGGTCAGCATGGGGTGGTCAGGGAACATACAGTGGTAATGTAGGATAGGTTTCTGAAAAACATCACGGGGTGGTGCGCATTGTATGGGTGTGTGTTACATTAGATTCACTAGTAGGAGTGAGAAAAACATCACGGGGTGGTGCGCATTTTATGGGTGTGTGTTATATTACATTCACTAGTAGGAGTGAGAAAAACATCACGGGGTGGTGCGCACTGTATGGGTGTGTGTTACATTACATTCACTATTAGGAGTGAGAAAAACATCACGGGGTGGTGCGCATTGTATGGCTGTGTGTTACATTAGATTCACTAGTAGGAGTGAGAAAAACATCACGGGGTGGTGCGCATTTTATGGGTGTGTGTTACATTACATTCACTAGTAGGAGTGAGAAAAACATCACGGGGTGGTGCGCATTGTATGGGTGTGTGTTACATTACATTCACTAGTAGGAGTGAGAAAAACATCACGGGGTGGTGCGCATTGTATGGGTGTGTGTTACATTACATTCATTAGTAGGAGTGAGAAAAACATCACGGGGTGGTGCGCATTGTATGGGTGTGTGTTACATTACATTCACTACTAGGAGTGAGAAAAACATCACGGGGTGGTGCGCATTGTATGGGTGTGTGTTACATTACATTCACTAGTAGGAGTGAGAAAAACATCACGGGGTGGTGTGAATCGGAGGGTCTGAATTAGGATAGGCAGTGAGTGGCAATGTAGCATGGAGAAAAGCACCGCGGGGTGGTCAACATGGGGAGGTCAGGGAACATGCAGTGGCAATGTAGGATAGGTTTCTGAAAAACATCGCGGGGTGGTGCGCATTGTATGGGTGTGTGTTACATTAGATTCACTAGTAGGAGTGAGAAAAACATCACGGGGTGGTGCGCATTGTATGGGTGTGTGTTACATTACATTCACTAATAGGAGTGAGAAAAACATCACGGGGTGGTGCGCATTGTATGGGTGTGTGTTACATTACATTCACTAGTAGGAGTGAGAAAAACATCACGGGGTGGTGCGCATTGTATGGGTGTGTGTTACATTACATTCACTAGTAGGAGTGAGAAAAATATCACGGGGTGGTGTGAATCGGAGGGTCTGAATTAGGATAGGCAGTGATTGGCAATGTAGGATGGAGAAAAGCACCGCGGGGTGGTCAGCATGGGGAGGTCAGGGAACATGCAGTGGCAATGTAGGATGGGTTTCTGAAAAAAATCGCGGGGTGGTGCGCATTGTATGGGTGTGTGTTACATTAGATTCACTAGTAGGAGTGAGAAAAACATCACGGGGTGGTGTGCATTGTATGGGTGTGTGTTACATTACATTCACTAGTAGGATTGAGAAAAACATCACGTGGTGGTGCGCATTGTATGGGTGTGTGTTACATTACATTCACTAGTAGGAGTGAGAAAAACATAACGGGGTGGTACGCATTGTATGGGTGTGTGTTACATTACATTCACTACTAGGAGTGTGAAAAACATCACGGGGAGGTGTGAATCGGAGGCTCTGAATTAGGATAGGCAGTGAGTGGCAATGTAGGATGGAGAAAAGCACCGCGGGGTGGTCAGCATGGGGTGGTCAGGGAACATGCAGTGGTAATGTAGGATAGGTTTCTGAAAAACATCACGGGGTCGTGCGCATTGTATAGGTGTGTGTTACATTAGATTCACTAGTAGGAGTGAGAAAAACATCACGGGGTGGTGCGCATTGTATGGGTGTGTGTTACATTAGATTCACTAGTAGGAGTGAGAAAAACATCACGGGGTGGAGCGCATTGTATGGGCGTGTGTTACATTACATTCACTAGTAGGAGTGAGAAAAACATCACGGGGTGGTGCGCATTGTATGGGTGTGTGTTACATTACATTCACTACTAGGAGTGAGAAAAACATCACGGTTTGGTGCGCATTGTATGGGTGTGTGTTATATTACATTCACTAGTAGGAGTGAAAAAAACATCACTGGGTGGTGCGCATTGCATGGGTGTGTGTTACATTACATTCACTAGTAGGAGTGAGAAAAACATCACGGGGTGGTGCGCATTGTATGGGTGTGTGTTACATTACATTCACTAGTAGGAGTGAGAAAAACATCACGGGGTGGTGCGCATTGTATGGGTGTGTGTTACATTACAATTACTAGTAGGAGTGAGAAAAACATCACGGGGTGGTGCACATTGTATGGGTGTGTGTTACATTACATTCACTAGTAGGAGTGAGAAAATCATCACGGGGTGGTGCGCATTGTATGGGTGTGTGTTACATTACATTCACTAGTAGGAGTGAGAATAACATCACGGGGTGGTGCGCATTGTATGGGTCTGTGTTACATTACATTCACTAGTAGGAGTGAGAAAAACATCACGGGGTGGTGCGCATTGTATGGGTGTGTGTTACATTACATTCACTAGAAGGAGTGAGAAAAACATCACGGGGTGGTGCGCATTGTATGGGTGTGTGTTACATTAGATTCACTAGTAGGAGTGAGAAAAAGATCACGGGGTGGTGCGCATTGTATGGGTGTGTGTTACATTAGATTCACTAGTAGGAGTGAGAAAAACATCACGGGGTGGTGCGCATTGTATGGGTGTGTGTTACATTAGATTCACTAGTAGGAGTGAGAAAAACATCACGGGGTGGTGCGCATTGTAATGGGTATGTGTTACATTACATTCACTAGTAGGAGTGAGAAAAACATCACAGGGTGGTGCGCATTGTATGGGTGTGTGTTACATTACATTCACTAGTAGGAGTGAGAAAAACATCACGGGGAGGTGCGCATTGTATGGGTGTGTGTTACATTAGATTCACTAGTAGGAGTGAGAAAAACATCACGGGGTGGTGCGCATTGTATGGGTGTGTGTTACATTAGATTCACTAGTAGGAGTGAGAAATCATCACGGGGTGGTGCGCATTGTATGGGTGTGTGTTACATTACATTTACTAGTAGGAGTGAGAAAAACATCACGGGGTGGTGCGCATTGTATGGGTGTGTGTTACATTACATTCACTAGTAGGAGTGAGAAAAACATCACGGCGTGGTGCGCATTGTATGGGTGTGTGTTACATTACATTCACTAGTAGGAGTGAGAAAAACATCACGGGGTGGTGCGCATTGTATGGGTGTGTGTTACATTACATTCACTACTAGGAGTGAGAAAAACATCACGGGGTGGTGCGCATTGTATGGGTGTGTGTTACATTACATTCACTAGTAGGAGTGAGAAAAACATCACGGGGTGGTGTGAATCGGAGGGTCTGAATTAGGATAGGCAGTGAGTGGCAATGTAGCATGGAGAAAAGCACCGCGGGGTGGTCAACATGGGGAGGTCAGGGAACATGCAGTGGCAATGTAGGATAGGTTTCTGAAAAACATCGCGGGGTGGTGCGCATTGTATGGGTGTGTGTTACATTAGATTCACTAGTAGGAGTGAGAAAAACATCATGGGGTGGTGCGCATTGTATGGGTGTGTGTTACATTACATTCACTAATAGGAGTGAGAAAAACATCACGGGGTGGTGCGCATTGTATGGGTGTGTGTTACATTACATTCACTAGTAGGAGTGAGAAAAACATCACGGGGTGGTGCGCATTGTATGGGTGTGTGTTACATTACATTCACTAGTAGGAGTGAGAAAAACATCACGGGGTGGTGCGCATTTTATGGGTGTGTGTTACATTACATTCACTACTAGGAGTGTGAAAAACATCACGGGGTGGTGTGAATCGGAGGCTCTGAATTAGGATAGGCAGTGAGTGGCATTGTAGGATGGAGAAAATCACCGCGGGGTGGTCAGCATTGGGTGGTCAGGGAACATACAGTGGTATTGTAGGATAGGTTTCTGAAAAACATCACGGGGTGGTGCGCATTGTATGGGTGTGTGTTACATTAGATTCACTAGTAGGAGTGAGAAAAACATCACGGGGTGGTGCGCATTTTATGGGTGTGTGTTACATTACATTCACTAGTAGGAGTGAGAAAAACATCACGGGGTGGTGCGCATTGTATGGGTGTGTGTTACATTACATTCACTCGTAGGAGTGAGAAAAACATTACGGGGTGGTGCGCATTGTATGGGTGTGTGTTACATTAGATTCACTACTAGGAGTGAGAAAAACATCACGTGGTGGTGCGCATTGTATGGGTGTGTGTGACATTACATTCACTAGTAGGAGTGAGAAAAACATCACGGGGTGTTGCGCATTGTATGGGTGTGTGTTACATTACATTCACTAGTAGGAGTGAGAAAAACATCACGGGGTGGTGCGCATTGTATGGGTGTGTGTTACATTAGATTCACTAGTAGGAGTGAGAAAAACATCACGGGGTGGTGTGTATTGTATGGGTGTGTGTTACATTACATTCACTAGTAGGAGTGAGAAAAACATCACGGGGTGGTGCGCATTGTATGGGTGTGTGTTACATTACATTCACTAGTAGGAGTGAGAAAAACATCACGGGGTGGTGCGCATTGTATGGGTGTGTGTTACATTACATTCACTAGTAGGAGTGAGAAAAACATCACGGGGTGGTGCGCATTGTATGGGTGTGTGTTACATTACATTCACTAGTAGGAGTGAGAAAAACATCACGGGATGGTGCGCATTGTATGGGTGTGTGTTACATTAGATTCACTAGTAGGAGTGAGAAAAACATCACGGGGTGGTGCGCATCATATGGGTGTGTGTTACGTTAGATTCACTACTAGGAGTGAGAAAAACATCACGGGGTGGTGCGCATCGTATGGGTGTGTGTTACATTACATTCACTAGTAGGAGTGAGAAAAACATCACGGGGTGGTGCGCATTGTATGGGTGTGTGTTACATTACATTCACTAGTAGGAGTGAGAAAAACATCACGGGGTGGTGCGCATTGTATGGGTGTGTGTTACATTACATTCACTAGTAGGAGTGAGAAAAACATCACGGGGTGGTGCGCATTGTATGGGTGTGTGTTACATTACATTCACTAGTAGGAGTGAGAAAAACATCACGGGTGGTGTGCATTGTATGGGTGTGTGTTACATTACATTCACTTGTAGGAGTGAGAAAAACATCACGTGGTGGTGCGCATTGTATGGGTGTGTGTTACATTACATTCACTAGTAGGAGTGAGAAAAACATAACGGGGTGGTGCGCATTGTATGGGTGTGTGTTACATTACATTCACTACTAGGAGTGTGAAAAACATCACGGGGTGGTGTGAATCGGAGGCTCTGAATTAGGATAGGCAGTGAGTGGCAATGTAGGATGGAGAAAATCACCGCGGGTTGGTCAGCATGGGGTGGTCAGGGAACATACAGTGGTAATGTAGGATAGGTTTCTGAAAAACATCACTGGGTGGTGCGCATTGTATGGGTGTGTGTTACATTAGATTCACTAGTAGGAGTGAGAAAAACATCACGGGGTGGTGCGCATTGTATGGGTGTGTGTTACATTAGATTCACTAGTAGGAGTGAGAAAAACATCACGGGGTGGTGCGCATTGTATGGGTGTGTGTTACATTACATTCACTAGTAGGAGTGAGAAAAACATCACGGGGTGGTGCGCATTGTATGGGTGTGTGTTACATTACATTCACTCGTAGGAGTGAGAAAAACATCACGTGGTGGTGCGCATTGTATGGGTGTGTGTTACATTAGATTCACTACTAGGAGTGAGAAAAACATCACGTGGTGGTGCGCATTGTATGGGTGTGTGTTACATTACATTCACTAGTAGGAGTGAGAAAAACATCACGGGGTGTTGCGCATTGTATGGGTGTGTGTTACATTACATTCACTAGTAGGAGTGAGAAAAACATCACGGGGTGGTGCGCATTGTATGGGTGTGTGTTACATTAGATTCACTAGTAGAAGTGAGAAAAACATCACGGGGTGGTGTGTATTGTATGGGTGTGTGTTACATTACATTCACTAGTAGGAGTGAGAAAAACATCACGGGGTGGTGCGCATTGTATGGGTGTGTGTTACATTACATTCACTAGTAGGAGTGAGAAAAACATCACGGGGTGGTGCGCATTGTGTGGGTGTGTGTTACATTACATTCACTAGTAGGAGTGAGAAAAACATCACGGGGTGGTGCGCATTGTATGGGTGTGTGTTACATTACATTCACTAGTAGGAGTGAGAAAAACATCACGGGGTGGTGCGCATTGTATGGGTGTGTGTTACATTAGATTCACTAGTAGGAGTGAGAAAAACATCACGGGGTGGTGCGCATCATATGGGTGTGTGTTACATTACATTCACTACTAGGAGTGAGAAAAACATCACGGGGTGGTGCGCATTGTATGGGTCTGTGTTACATTACATTCACTACTAGGAGTGAGAAAAACATCACGGGGTGGTGCCCATCGTATGGGTGTGTGTTACATTACATTCACTACTAGGAGTGAGAAAAACATCACGGGGTGGTGCGCATCGTATGGGTGTGTGTTACATTACATTCACTAGTAGGAGTGAGAAAAACATCACGGGGTGGTGCGCATTGTATGGGTGTGTGTTACATTAGATTCACTAGTAGGAGTGAGAAAAACATCACGGGGTGGTGCGCATTGTATGGGTGTGTGTTACATTACATTCACTAGTAGGAGTGAGAAAAACATCACGGGGTGGTGCGCATTGTATGGGTGTGTGTTACATTAGATTCACTAGTAGAAGTGAGAAAAACATCACGGGGTGGTGTGTATTGTATGGGTGTGTGTTACATTACATTCACTAGTAGGAGTGAGAAAAACATCACGGGGTGGTGCGCATTGTATGGGTGTGTGTTACATTACATTCACTAGTAGGAGTGAGAAAAACATCACGGGGTGGTGCGCATTGTATGGGTGTGTGTTACATTACATTCACTAGTAGGAGTGAGAAAAACATCACGGGGTGGTGCGCATTGTATGGGTGTGTGTTACATTACATTCACTAGTAGGAGTGAGAAAAACATCACGGGGTGGTGCGCATTGTATGGGTGTGTGTTACATTAGATTCACTAGTAGGAGTGAGAAAAACATCACGGGGTGGTGCGCATCATATGGGTGTGTGTTACATTAGATTCACTACTAGGAGTGAGAAAAACATCACGGGGTGGTGCGCATCGTATGGGTGTGTGTTACATTACATTCACTACTAGGAGTGAGAAAAACATCACGGGGTGGTGCCCATCGTATGGGTGTGTGTTACATTACATTCACTACTAGGAGTGAGAAAAACATCACGGGGTGGTGCGCATCGTATGGGTGTGTGTTACATTACATTCACTAGTAGGAGTGAGAAAAACATCACGGGGTGGTGCGCATTGTATGGGTGTGTGTTACATTACATTCACTAGTAGGAGTGAGAAAAACATCACGGGGTGGTGCGCATTGTATGGGTGTGTGTTACATTACATTCACTAGTAGGAGTGAGAAAAACATCACGGGGTGGTGCGCATTGTATGGGTGTGTGTTACATTACATTCACTAGTAGGAGTGAGAAAAACATCACGGGGTGGTGCGCATTGTATGGGTGTGTGTTACATTAGATTCACTAGTAGGAGTGAGAAAAACATCACGGGGTGGTGCGCATCATATGGGTGTGTGTTACATTAGATTCACTACTAGGAGTGAGAAAAACATCACGGGGTGGTGCGCATTGTATGGGTGTGTGTTACATTACATTCACTACTAGGAGTGAGAAAAACATCACGGGGTGGTGCCCATCGTATGGGTGTGTGTTACATTACATTCACTACTAGGAGTGAGAAAAACATCACGGGGTGGTGCGCATCGTATGGGTGTGTGTTACATTACATTCACTAGTAGGAGTGAGAAAAACATCCCGGGGTGGTGCGCATTGTATGGGTGTGTGTTACATTACATTCACTAGTAGGAGTGAGAAAAACATCACGGGGTGGTGCGCATTGTATGGGTGTGTGTTACATTACATTCACTAGTAGGAGTGAGAAAAACATCACGGGGTGGTGCGCATTGTATGGGTGTGTGTTACATTACATTCACTAGTAGGAGTGAGAAAAACATCACGGGGTGGTGCGCATTGTATGGGTGTGTGTTACATTAGATTCACTAGTAGGAGTGAGAAAAGCATCACGGGGTGGTGCGCATTGTATGGGTGTGTGTTACATTAGATTCACTAGTAGGAGTGAGAAAAACATCACGGGGTGGTGCGCATTTTATGGGTGTGTGTTATATTACATTCACTAGTAGGAGTGAGAAAAACATCACGGGGTGGTGCGCATTGTATGGGTGTGTGTTACATTACATTCACTAGTAGGAGTGAGAAAAACATCACGGGGTGGTGCGCATTGTATGGGTGTGTGTTACATTACATTCACTAGTAGGAGTGAGAAAAACATCACGGTGTGGTGCGCGTTGTATGGGTGTGTGTTACATTACATTCACTACTAGGAGTGAGGAAAACATCACGGGGTGGTGCGCATTGTATGGGTGTGTGTTACATTACATTCACTACTAGGAGTGAGGAAAACATCACGGGGTGGTGCGCATTGTATGGGTGTGTGTTACATTACATTCACTACTAGGAGTGAGAAAAACATCACGGGGTGGTGCGCATTGTATGGGTGTGTGTTACATTACATTCACTAGTAGGAGTGAGAAAAACATCACGGGGTGGTGCGCATTGTATGGGTGTGTGTTACATTACATTCACTACTAGGAGTGAGAAAAACATCACGCGGTGGTGCGCATTGTATGGGTGTGTGTTACATTACATTCACTAGTAGGAGTGAGAAAAACATCACGGGGTGGTGCGCATTGTATGGGTGTGTGTTACATTACATTCACTAGTAGGAGTGAGAAAAACATCACGGGGTGGTGCGCATTGTATGGGTGTGTGTTACATTACATTCACTAGTAGGAGTGACAAAAACATCACGGGGTGGTGCGCATTTTATGGGTGTGTGTTACTTTACATACACTAGTAGGAGTGAGAAAAACATCACGGGGTGGTGCGCATTGTATGGGTGTGTGTTACATTACATTCACTAGCAGGAGTGAGAAAAACATCACGGGGTGGTGCGCATTGTATGGGTGTGTGTTACATTACATTCACTAGTAGGAGTGAGAAAAACATCACGGGGTCGTGTGAATCGGAGGGTCTGAATTAGGATAGGCAGTGAGTGGCAATAGCATGGAGAAAAGCACCGCGGGTTGGTCAGCATGGGGAGGTCAGGGAACATGCAGTGGCAATGTAGGATAGGTTTCTGAAAAACATCGCGGGGTGGTGCGCATTGTATGGGTGTGTGTTACATTAGATTCACTAGTAGGAGTGAGAAAAGCATCACGGGGTGGTGCGCATTGTATGGGTGTGTGTTACATTAGATTCACTAGTAGGAGTGAGAAAAACATCACGGGGTGGTGCGCATTGTATGGGTGTGTGTTACATTACACTCACTAGTAGGAGTGAGAAAAACATCACGGGGTGGTGCGCATTGTATGGGTGTATGTTACATTACATTCACTAGTAGGAGTGAGAAAAACATCACGGGGTGGTGCACATTGTTTGGGTGTGTGTTACATTACATTCACTAGTAGGTGTGAGAAAAACATCACGGGGTGGTGCGCATTGTATGGGTCTGTGTTACATTAGATTCACTAGTAGGAGTGAGAAAATCACCACGGGGTGGTGCGCATTGTATGGGTGTGTGTTACATTACATTCACTAGTAGGAGTGAGAAAAACATCACGGGGTGGTGCGCATTGTATGGGTGTGTGTTACATTACATTCACTAGTAGGAGTGAGAAAAACATCACGGGGAGGTGCGCATTGTATGGGTGTGTGTTACATTACATTCACTACTAGGAGTGAGAAAAACATCACGGGGTGGTGTGAATCGGAGGGTCTGAATTAGGATAGGCAGTGATTGGCAATGTAGGATGGAGAAAAGCACCGCGGTGTGGTCAGCATGGGGAGTTCAGGGAACATGCAGTGGCAATGTATGATGGGTTTCTGAAAAAAATCGTGGGGTGGTGCGCATTGTATGGGTGTGTGTTACATTAGATTCACTAGTAGGAGTGAGAAAAACATCACGGGGTGGTGCGCATTGTATGGGTGTGTGTTACATTACACTCACTAGTAGGAGTGAGAAAAACATCACGGGGTGGTGCGCATTGTATGGGTGTGTGTTACATTACATTCACGAGTAGGAGTGAGAAAAACATCACGGGGTGGTGCACATTGTTTGGGTGTGTGTTACATTACATTCACTAGTAGGTGTGAGAAAAACATCACGGGGTGGTGCGCATTGTATGGGTCTGTGTTACATTAGATTCACTAGTAGGAGTGAGAAAATCATCACGGGGTGGTGCGCTTTGTATGGGTGTGTGTTACATTACATTCACTAGTAGGAGTGAGAAAAACATCACGGGGTGGTGCGCATTGTATGGGTGTGTTTTACATTACATTCACTAGTAGGAGTGAGAAAAACATCACGGGGAGGTGCGCATTGTATGGGTGTGTGTTACATTACATTCACTACTAGGAGTGAGAAAAACATCACGGGGTGGTGTGCATCGGAGGGTCTGAATTAGGATAGGAAGTGATTGGCAATGTAGGATGGAGAAAAGCACCGCGGGGTGGTCAGCATGGGGAGGTCAGGGAACATGCAGTGGCAATGTAGGATGGGTTTCTGAAAAAAATCGTGGGGTGGTGCGCATTGTATGGGTGTGTGTTACATTAGATTCACTAGTAGGAGTGAGAAAAACATCACGGGGTGGTGCGCATTGTATGGGTGTGTGTTACATTCACTAGTAGGAGTGAGAAAAACATCACGGGGTGGTGTGCATTGTATGGGTGTGTGTTACATTACATTCACTAGTAGGAGTGAGAAAAACATCCCGGGGTGGTGCGCATTGTATGGGTGTGTGTTACATTACATTCGCTACTAGCAGTGAGAAAAACATCACGGGGTGGTGCGCATTGTATGGGTGTGTGTTACATTACATTCACTAGTAGGAGTGAGAAAAACATCACGGGGTGGTGCGCATTGTATGGGTGTGTGTTACATTACATTCACTACTAACAGTGAGAAAAACATCACGGGGTGGTGCGCATTGTATGGGTGTGTGTTACAATACATTCACTAGTAGGAGTGAGAAAAACATCACGGGCTGGTGTGAATCGGAAGGCCTGAATTAGGATAGGCAGTGATTGGCAATGTAGGATGGAGAAAAGCACCGCGGGGTGGTCAGCATGGGGAGGTCAGGGAACATGCAGTGGCAATGTAGGAGGGGTTTCTGAAAAAAATCGCGGGGTGGTGCGCATTGTATGGGTGTGTGTTACATTAGATTCACTAGTAGGAGTGTGAAAAACATCACGGGGTGGTGTGCATTGTATGCGTGTGTGTTACATTACATTCACTAGTAGGAGTGAGAAAAACATCACGTGGTGGTGCGCATTGTATGGGTGTGTGTTACATTACATTCACTAGTAGGAGTGAGAAAAACATAACGGGGTGGTACGCATTGTATGGATGTGTGTTACATTACATTCACTACTAGGAGTGTGAAAAACATCACGGGGTGGTGTGAATCGGAGGCTCTGAATTAGGATAGCAGTGAGTGGCAATGTAGGATGGAGAAAAGCACCGCGGCGTGGTCAGCATGGGGAGGTCAGGGAACATGCAGTGGCAATGTAGGATAGGTTTCTGAAAAACATCGCGGGGTGGTGCGCATTGTATGGGTGTGTGTTACATTACATTCACTAGTAGGAGTGAGAAAAAGATCGCGGGGTGGGGCGCATTGTATGGGTGTGTGTTACATTACATTCACTAGGAGTAGTGAGAAAAACATCACGGGGTGGTGTGAATCGGAGTGTCTGAATTAGGATAGGCAGTGAGTGGCAATGTAGGATGGAGAGAAGCACCGCGGGGTGGTCAGCATGGGGAGGTCAGGGAACATGCAGTGGCAATGTAGGATAGGTTTCTGAAAAACATCGCGGGGTGGTGCGAATTGTATGGGTTTGTGTTACATTACATTCACTAGTAGGAGTGAGAAAAACATCACGGGGTGGTGCGCATTGCATGGGTGTGTGTTACATTACATTCACTAGTAGGAGTGAGAAAAACATCACGGGGTGGTGCTCATTGTATGGATGTGTGTTACATTACATTCAATAGTAGGAGTGAGAAAAACATCACGGGGTTGTGTGAATCCGAGGGTCTGAATTAGGATAGGCAGTGAGTGGCAATGTAGCATGGAGAAAAGCACCGCGGGGTGGTCAGCATGGGGAGGTCAGGGAACATGCAGTGGTAATGTAGGATAGGTTTCTGAAAAACATTGCGGGGTGGTGCCCATTGTTTGGGTGTGTGTTACATTAGATTCACTAGTAGGAGTGAGAAAAACATCACGGGGTGGTGCGCATTGTATGGGTGTGTGTTACATTACATTCACTACTAGGAGTGAGAAAAACATCACGTGGTGGTGCGCATTGTATGGGTGTGTGTTACATTACATTCACTACTAGGAGTGAGAAAAACATCACGGGTTGTTGCGCATTGTATGGGTGTCTGTTACATTACATTCACTAGTAGGAGTGAGAAAAACATCACGGGGTGGTGCGCATTGTATGGGTGTGTGTTACATTACATTCACTAGTAGGAGTGAGAAAAACATCACGGGGTGGTGTGTATTGTATGGGTGTGTGTTACATTACATTCACTAGTAGGAGTGAGAAAAACATCACGGGGTGGTGTGTATTGTATGGGTGTGTGTTACATTACATTCACTAGTAGGAGTGAGAAAAACATCACGGGGAGGTAAGCATTGTATGGGTGTGTGTTACATTAGATTCACTAGTAGGAGTGAGAAAAACATCACGGGGTGGTGCGTATTGTATGGGTGTGTGTTACATTACATTCACTACTAGGAGTGAGAAAAACATCACGTGGTGGTGCGCATTGTATGGGTGTGTGTTACATTATATTCACTACTAGGAGTGAAAATAACATCACGGGGTGGTGCGCATTGTATGGGTCTGTGTTACATTACATTCACTAGTAGGAGTGAGAAAAACATCACGGGGTGGTGCGCATTGTATGGGTGTGTGTTACATTACATTCACTAGTAGGAGTAAGAAAAACATAACGGGGTGGTGCGCATTATATGGGTGTGTGTTACATTACATTCATTACTAGGAGTGTGAAAAACATCACGGGGTGGTGTGAATCGGAGGCTCTGAATTAGGATAGGCAATGAGTGGCAATGTAGGATGGAGAAAATCACCGCGGGGTGGTCAGCATGGGGTGGTCAGGGAACATACAGTGGTAATGTAGGATAGGTTTCTGAAAAACATCACGGGGTGGTGCGCATTGTATGGGTGTGTGTTACATTAGATTCACTAGTAGGAGTGAGAAAAACATCACGGGGTGGTGCGCATTTTATGGGTGTGTGTTACATTACATTCACTAGTAGGAGTGAGAAAAACATCACGGGGTGGTGCGCACTGTATGGGTGTGTGTTACATTACATTCACTATTAGGAGTGAGAAAAACATCACGGGGTGGTGCGCATTGTATGGCTGTGTGTTACATTAGATTCACTAGTAGGAGTGAGAAAAACATCACGGGGTGGTGCGCATTTTATGGGTGTGTGTTACATTACATTTACTAGTAGGAGTGAGAAAAACATCACGGGGTGGTGCGCATTGTATGGGTGTGTGTTACATTACATTCACTAGTAGGAGTGAGAAAAACATCACGGGGTGGTGCGCATTGTATGGGTGTGTGTTACATTACATTCATTAGTAGGAGTGAGAAAAACATCACGGGGTGGTGCGCATTGTATGGGTGTGTGTTACATTACATTCACTACTAGGAGTGAGAAAAACATCACGGGGTGGTGCGCATTGTATGGGTGTGTGTTACATTACATTCACTACTAGGAGTGAGAAAAACATCACGGGGTGGTGTGAATCGGAGGGTCTGAATTAGGATAGGAAGTGATTGGCAATGTAGGATGGAGAAAAGCACCGCGGGGTGGTCAGCATGGGGAGGTCAGGGAACATGCAGTGGCAATGTAGGATGGGTTTCTGAAAAAAATCGTGGGGTGGTGCGCATTGTATGGGTGTGTGTTACATTAGATTCACTAGTAGGAGTGAGAAAAACATCACGGGGTGGTGCGCATTGTATGGGTGTGTGTTACATTACATTCACTAGTAGGAGTGAGAAAAACATCACGGGGTGGTGTGCATTGTATGGGTGTGTGTTACATTACATTCACTAGTAGGAGTGAGAAAAACATCACGGGGTGGTGCGCATTGTATGGGTGTGTGTTACATTACATTCGCTACTAGCAGTGAGAAAAACATCACGGGGTGGTGCGCATTGTATGGGTGTGTGTTACATTACATTCACTAGTAGGAGTGAGAAAAACATCACGGGGTGGTGCGCATTGTATGGGTGTGTGTTACATTACATTCACTACTAACAGTGAGAAAAACATCACGGGGTGTTGCGCATTGTATGGGTGTGTGTTACAATACATTCACTAGTAGGAGTGAGAAAAACATCACGGGCTGGTGTGAATCGGAAGGCCTGAATTAGGATAGGCAGTGATTGGCAATGTAGGATGGAGAAAAGCACCGCGGGGTGGTCAGCATGGGGAGGTCAGGGAACATGCAGTGGCAATGTAGGAGGGGTTTCTGAAAAAAATCGCGGGGTGGTGCGCATTGTATGGGTGTGTGTTACATTAGATTCACTAGTAGGAGTGTGAAAAACATCACGGGGTGGTGTGCATTGTATGCGTGTGTGTTACATTACATTCACTAGTAGGAGTGAGAAAAACATCACGTGGTGGTGCGCATTGTATGGGTGTGTGTTACATTACATTCACTAGTAGGAGTGAGAAAAACATAACGGGGTGGTACGCATTGTATGGATGTGTGTTACATTACATTCACTACTAGGAGTGTGAAAAACATCACGGGGTGGTGTGAATCGGAGGCTCTGAATTAGGATAGGCAGTGAGTGGCAATGTAGGATGGAGAAAAGCACCGCGGCGTGGTCAGCATGGGGAGGTCAGGGAACATGCAGTGGCAATGTAGGATAGGTTTCTGAAAAACATCGCGGGGTGGTGCGCATTGTATGGGTGTGTGTTACATTACATTCACTAGTAGGAGTGAGAAAAAGATCGCGGGGTGGGGCGCATTGTATGGGTGTGTGTTACATTACATTCACTAGGAGTAGTGAGAAAAACATCACGGGGTGGTGTGAATCGGAGTGTCTGAATTAGGATAGGCAGTGAGTGGCAATGTAGGATGGAGAGAAGCACCGCGGGGTGGTCAGCATGGGGAGGTCAGGGAACATGCAGTGGCAATGTAGGATAGGTTTCTGAAAAACATCGCGGGGTGGTGCGCATTGTATGGGTGTGTGTTACATTAGATTCACTAGTAGGAGTGAGAAAAACATCACGGGGTGGTGCGCATTGTATGGGTGTGTGTTACATTACATTCACTAATAGGAGTGAGAAAAACATCACGGGGTGGTGCGCATTGTATGGGTGTGTGTTACATTACATTCACTAGTAGGAGTGAGAAAAACATCACGGGGTGGTGCGCATTGTATGGGTGTGTGTTACATTACATTCACTAGTAGGAGTGAGAAAAACATCACGGGGTGGTGTGCATTGTATGGCTGTGTGTTACATTACATTCACTAGTAGGAGTGAGAAAATCATCACGTGGTGGTGCGCATTGTATGGGTGTGTGTTACATTACATTCACTAGTAGGAGTGAGAAAAACATCACGGGGTGGTGTGCGTTGTATGGGTGTGTATTACATTACATTCACTAGTAGGAGTGAGAAAAACATCACGGGGTGGTGCGCATTGTATGGGTGTGTGTTACATTACATTCACTAGTAGGAGTGAGAAAAACATCACGGGGTGGTGTGAATCGGAGGGTCTGAATTAGGATAGGCAGTGATTGGCAATGTAGGATGGAGAAAAGCACCGCGGGGTGGTCAGCATGGGGAGGTCAGGGAACATGCAGTGGCAATGTAGGATGGGTTTCTGAAAAAAATCGCGGGGTGGTGCGCATTGTATGGGTGTGTGTTACATTAGATTCACTAGTAGGAGTGAGAAAAACATCACGGGGTGGTGTGCATTGTATGGGTGTGTGTTACATTACATTCACTAGTAGGATTGAGAAAAACATCACGTGGTGGTGCGCATTGTATGGGTGTGTGTTACATTACATTCACTAGTAGGAGTGAGAAAAACATAACGGGGTGGTACGCATTGTATGGGTGTGTGTTACATTACATTCACTACTAGGAGTGTGAAAAACATCACGGGGTGGTGTGAATCGGAGGCTCTGAATTAGGATAGGCAGTGAGTGGCAATGTAGGATGGAGAAAAGCACCGCGGGGTGGTCAGCATGGGGTGGTCAGGGAACATGCAGTGGTAATGTAGGATAGGTTTCTGAAAAACATCACGGGGTCGTGCGCATTGTATAGGTGTGTGTTACATTAGATTCACTAGTAGGAGTGAGAAAAACATCACGGGGTGGTGCGCATTGTATGGGTGTGTGTTACATTAGATTCACTAGTAGGAGTGAGAAAAACATCACGGGGTGGAGCGCATTGTATGGGCGTGTGTTACATTACATTCACTAGTAGGAGTGAGAAAAACATCACGGGGTGGTGCGCATTGTATGGGTGTGTGTTACATTACATTCACTACTAGGAGTGAGAAAAACAGCACGGTTTGGTGCGCATTGTATGGGTGTGTGTTACATTACATTCACTAGTAGGAGTGAAAAAAACATCACTGTGTGGTGCGCATTGCATGGGTGTGTGTTACATTACATTCACTAGTAGGAGTGAGAAAAGCATCACGGGGTGGTGCGCATTGTATGGGTGTGTGTTCCATTACATTCACTAGTAGGAGTGAGAAAAACATCACGGGGTGGTGCGCATTGTATGGGTGTGTGTTACATTACAATTACTAGTAGGAGTGAGAAAAACATCACGGGGTGGTGCACATTGTATGGGTGTGTGTTACATTACATTCACTAGTAGGAGTGAGAAAAACATCACGGGGTGGTGTGAATCGGAGGCTCTGAATTAGGATAGGCAGTGAGTGGCAATGTAGGATGGAGAAAAGCACCGCGGGGTGGTCAGCATGGGGTGGTCAGGGAACATGCAGTGGTAATGTAGGATAGGTTTCTGAAAAACATCACGGGGTCGTGCGCATTGTATAGGTGTGTGTTACATTAGATTCACTAGTAGGAGTGAGAAAAACATCACGGGGTGGTGCGCATTGTATGGGTGTGTGTTACATTAGATTCACTAGTAGGAGTGAGAAAAACATCACGGGGTGGAGCGCATTGTATGGGCGTGTGTTACATTACATTCACTAGTAGGAGTGAGAAAAACATCACGGGGTGGTGCGCATTGTATGGGTGTGTGTTACATTACATTCACTACTAGGAGTGAGAAAAACATCACGGTTTGGTGCGCATTGTATGGGTGTGTGTTACATTACATTCACTAGTAGGAGTGAAAAAACATCACTGTGTGGTGCGCATTGCATGGGTGTGTGTTACATTACATTCACTAGTAGGAGTGAGAAAAGCATCACGGGGTGGTGCGCATTGTATGGGTGTGTGTTCCATTACATTCACTAGTAGGAGTGAGAAAAACATCACGGGGTGGTGCGCATTGTATGGGTGTGTGTTACATTACAATTACTAGTAGGAGTGAGAAAAACATCACGGGGTGGTGCACATTGTATGGGTGTGTGTTACATTACATTCACTAGTAGGAGTGAGAAAATCATCACGGGGTGGTGCGCATTGTATGGGTGTGTGTTACATTACATTCACTAGTAGGAGTGAGAATAACATCACGGGGTGGTGCGCATTGTATGGGTGTGTGTTACATTACATTCACTAGTAGGAGTGAGAAAAACATCACGGGGTGGTGCGCAGTGTATGGGTGTGTGTTACATTACATTCACTAGAAGGAGTGAGAAAAACATCACGGGGTGGTGCGCATTGTATGGGTGTGTGTTACATTAGATTCACTAGTAGGAGTGAGAAAAAGATCACGGGGTGGTGCGCATTGTATGGGTGTGTGTTACATTAGATTCACTAGTAGGAGTGAGAAAAGCATCACGGGGTGGTGCGCATTGTATGGGTGTGTGTTACATTAGATTCACTAGTAGGAGTGAGAAAAACATCACGGGGTGGTGCGCATTTTATGGGTGTGTGTTACATTACATTCACTAGTAGGAGTGAGAAAAACATCACGTGGTGGTGCACATTGTATGGGTGTGTGTTACATTACGTTCACTAGTAGGAGTGAGAAAAACATCACGGGGTGGTGCGCATTGTATGGGTGTGTGTTACATTACGTTCACTAGTAGGAGTGAGAAAAACATCACGGGGTGGTGCGCATTGTTTGTGTGTGTGTTACATTACGTTCACTAGTAGGAGTGAGAAAAACATCACGGGGTGGTGCGCATTGTATGGGTGTGTGTTACATTACATTCACAAGTAGGAGTGAGAAAAACATCACGGGGTGGTGCGCATTGTATGGGTGTGTGTTACATTACATTCACTACTAGGAGTGAGAAAAACATCACGGGGTGGTGCGCATTTTATGGGTGTGTGTTACATTACATTCACTAGTAGGAGTGAGAAAAACATCACGGGGTGGTGCGCATTGTATGGGTGTGTGTTACATTACGTTCACTAGTAGGAGTGAGAAAAACATCACGGGGTGGTGCGCATTGTATGGGTGTGTGTTACATTACGTTCACTAGTAGGAGTGAGAAAAACATCACGGGGTGGTGCGCATTGTTTGTGTGTGTGTTTCATTACATTCACTAGTAGGAGTGAGAAAAACATCACGGGGTGGTGCGCATTGTATGGGTGTGTGTTACATTACATTCACTACTAGGAGTGAGAAAAACATCACGGGGTGGTGCGCATTGTTTGGGTGTGTGTTTCATTACATTCACTAGTAGGAGTGAGAAAAACATCACGGGGTGGTGCGCATTGTATGGGTGTGTGTTACATTACATTCACTAGTAGGAGTGAGAAAAACATCATGGGGTGGTGCGCATTGTATGGGTGTGTGTTACATTACATTCACTAGTAGGAGTGAGAAAAACATCACGGGGTGGTGCGCATTGTATGGGTGTGTGTTACATTACATTCACTAGTAGGAGTGAGAAAAACATCACGGGGTGGTGCGCATTGTATGGGTGTGTGTTACATTACATTCACTAGTAGGAGTGAGAAAAACATCACGGGGTGGTGCGCATTGTATGGGTGTGTGTTACATTAGATTCACTAGTAGGAGTGAGAAAAACATCACTGGGTGGTGCGCATTGTATGGGTGTGTGTTACATTACATTCACTAGTAGGAGTGAGAAAAACATCACGGGGTGGTGCGCATTGTATGGGTGTGTGTTACATTACATTCACTAGTAGGAGTGAGAAAAACATCACCGGGTGTTGCGCATTGTATGGGTGTGTGTTACATTACATTCACTAGTAGGAGTGAGAAAAACATCACGGTGTGGTGCGCGTTGTATGGGTGTGTGTTACATTACATTCACTAGTAGGAGTGAGAAAAACATCACGGGGTGGTGCGCGTTGTATGGGTGTGTGTTACATTACATTCACTAGTAGGAGTGAGAAAAACATCACGGGGTGGTGCGCGTTGTAAGGGTGTGTGTTACATTACATTCAATAGTAGGAGTGAGAAAAACATCACGGGGAGGTGCGCGTTGTATGGGTGTGTGTTACATTACATTCACTACTAAGAGTGAGAAAAACATCACGGGGAGGTGCGCGTTGTATGGGTGTGTGTTACATTACATTCACTATTAGGAGTGAGAAAAACATCACGGGGTGGTGCGCATTGTATGTGTGTGTGTTACATTACATTCACTAGTAGGAGTGAGAAAAACATCACGGGGTGGTGCGCATTGTATGGGTGTGTGTTACATTACATTCATTACTAGGAGTGAGAAAAACATCACGGGGTGGTGCGCATTGTATGGGTGTGTGTTACATTACATTCACTAGTAGGAGTGAGAAAAACATCACGGGGTGGTGCGCATTGTATGGGTGTGTGTTACATTAGATTCACTAGTAGGAGTGAGAAAAACATCACGGGGTGGTGCGCATTGTATGGGTGTGTGTTACATTAGATTCACTAGTAGGAGTGAGAAAAACATCACGGGGTGGTGCGCATTGTATGGGTGTGTGTTACATTACATTCACTAGTAGGAGTGAGAAAAACATCACGGGGTGGTGCGCATTGTATGGGTGTGTGTTACATTACATTCACTAGTAGGAGTGAGAAAAACATCACGGGGTGGTGCGCATTGTATGGGTGTGTGTTACATTACATTCACTAGTAGGAGTGAGAAAAACATCACGGGGTGGTGCGCATTGTATTGGTGTGTGTTACATTACATTCACTAGTAGGAGTGAGAAAAACATCACGGGGTGGTGCGCATTGTATTGGTGTGTGTTACATTAGATTCACTAGTAGGAGTGAGAAAAGCATCACGGGGTGGTGCGCATTGTATGGGTGTGTGTTACATTACATTCACTACTAGGAGTGAGAAAAACATCACGGGGTGGTGCGCATTTTATGGGTGTGTGTTACATTACATTCACTAGTAGGAGTGAGAAAAACATCACGGGGTGGTGCGCATTGTATGGGTGTGTGTTACATTACGTTCACTAGTAGGAGTGAGAAAAACATCACGGGGTGGTGCGCATTGTATGGGTGTGTGTTACATTACGTTCACTAGTAGGAGTGAGAAAAACATCACGGGGTGGTGCGCATTGTTTGTGTGTGTGTTACATTACGTTCACTAGTAGGAGTGAGAAAAACATCACGGGGTGGTGCGCATTGTATGGGTGTGTGTTACATTACATTCACTAGTAGGAGTGAGAAAAACATCACGGGGTGGTGCGCATTGTATGGGTGTGTGTTACATTACATTCACTAGTAGTAGTGAGAAAAACATCACGGGGTGGTGCGCATTGTATGGGTGTGTGCTACATTACATTCACTAGTAGGAGTGAGAAAAACATCACGGGGTGGTGCGCATTGTTTGGGTGTGTGTTACATTACATTCACTAGTAGGAGTGAGAAAAACATCACGGGGTGGTGCGCATTGTATGGGTGTTTGTTACATTAGATTCACTAGTAGGAGTGAGGAAAACATCACGGGGTGGTGCGCATTGTATGGGTGTGTGTTACATTACATTCACTAGTAGCAGTGAGGAAAACATCACGGGGTGGTGCGCATTGTATGGGTGTGTGTTACATTACATTCACTAGTAGCAGTGAGGAAAACATCACGGGGTGGTGCGCATTGTATGGGTGTGTGTTACATTACATTCACTAGTAGGAGTGAGAAAAACATCACGGGGTGGTGCGCATTGTTTGGGTGTGTGTTACATTGCATTCACTAGTAGGAGTGAGAAAAACATCACGGGGTGGTGCGCATTGTATGGGTGTGTGTTGCATTACATTCACTACTAGGAGTGAGAAAAACATCACGGGGTGGTGCGCATTGTTTGGGTGTGTGTTTCATTACATTCACTAGTAGGAGTGAGAAAAACATCACGGGGTGGTGCGCATTGTATGGGTGTGTGTTACATTACATTCACTAGTAGGAGTGAGAAAAACATCACGGGGTGGTGCGCATTGTATGGGTGTGTGTTACATTACATTCACTAGTAGGAGTGAGAAAAACATCACGGGGTGGTGCGCATTGTATGGGTGTGTGTTACAATACATTCACTAGTAGGAGTGAGAAAAACATCACGGGGTGGTGCGCATTGTATGGGTGTGTGTTACATTAAATTCACTAGTAGGAGTGAGAAAAACATCACGGGGTGGTGCGCATTGTATGGGTGTGTGTTACATTACATTCACTAGTAGGAGTGAGAAAAACATCACGGGGTGGTGCGCATTGTATGGGTGTGTGTTACATTACATTCACTAGTAGGAGTGAGAAAAACATCACCGGGTGGTGCGCATTGTATGGGTGTGTGTTACATTACATTCACTAGTAGGAGTGAGAAAAACATCACCGGGTGGTGCGCGTTGTATGGGTGTGTGTTACATTACATTCACTAGTAGGAGTGAGAAAAACATCACGGTGTGGTGCGCGTTGTATGGGTGTGTGTTACATTACATTCACTAGTAGGAGTGAGAAAAACATCACGGGGTGGTGCGCGTTGTAAGGGTGTGTGTTACATTACATTCACTAGTAGGAGTGAGAAAAACAGCACGGGGTGGCGCGTTGTATGGGTGTGTGTTACATTACATTCACTAGTAGGAGTGAGAAAAACAGCACGGGGTGGTGCGCGTTGTATCTGTTTGTGTTACATTACATTCACTAGTAGGAGTGAGAAAAACATCACGGGGTGGTGCGCGTTGTATGGGTGTGTGTTACATTACATTCACTAGTAGGAGTGAGAAAAACATCACGGGGAGGTGCGCGTTGTATGGGTGTGTGTTACATTACATTCACTACTAAGAGTGAGAAAAACATCACGGGGTGGTGCGCATTGTATGTGTGTGTGTTACATTACATTCACTAGTAGGAGTGAGAAAAACATCACGGGCTGGTGCGCATTGTATGGGTGTGTGTTACATTACGTTCACTAGTAGGAGTGAGAAAAACATCACGGGGTGGTGCGCATTGTATGGGTGTGTGTTACATTACGTTCACTAGTAGGAGTGAGAAAAACATCACGGGGTGGTGCGCATTGTTTGTGTGTGTGTTACATTACGTTCACTAGTAGGAGTGAGAAAAACATCACGGGGTGGTGCGCATTGTATGGGTGTGTGTTACATTACATTCACTAGTAGGAGTGAGAAAAACATCACGGGGTGGTGCGCATTGTATGGGTGTGTGTTACATTACGTTCACTAGTAGGAGTGAGAAAAACATCACGGGGTGGTGCGAATTGTATGGGTGTGTGTTACATTACATTCACTAGTAGGAGTGAGAAAAACATCACGGGGTGGTGCGCATTGTATGGGTGTGTGTTACAATACATCCACTAGTAGGAGTGAGAAAAACATCACGGGGTGGTGCGCATTGTATGGGTGTGTGTTACATTAAATTCACTAGTAGGAGTGAGAAAAACATCACGGGGTGGTGCGCATTGTATGGGTGTGTGTTACATTACATTCACTAGTAGGAGTGAGAAAAACATCACGGGGTGGTGCGCATTGTATGGGTGTGTGTTACATTACATTCACTAGTAGGAGTGAGAAAAACATCACCGGGTGGTGCGCATTGTATGGGTGTGTGTTACATTACATTCACTAGTAGGAGTGAGAAAAACATCACCGGGTGGTGCGCGTTGTATGGGTGTGTGTTACATTACATTCACTAGTATGAGTGAGAAAAACATCACGGTGTGGTGCGCGTTGTATGGGTGTGTGTTACATTACATTCACTAGTAGGAGTGAGAAAAACATCACGGGGTGGTGCGCGTTGTAAGGGTGTGTGTTACATTACATTCACTAGTAGGAGTGAGAAAAACAGCACGGGGTGGCGCGTTGTATGGGTGTGTGTTACATTACATTCACTAGTAGGAGTGAGAAAAACAGCACGGGGTGGTGCGCGTTGTATCTGTTTGTGTTACATTACATTCACTAGTAGGAGTGAGAAAAACATCACGGGGTGGTGCGCGTTGTATGGGTGTGTGTTACATTACATTCACTAGTAGGAGTGAGAAAAACATCACGGGGAGGTGCGCGTTGTATGGGTGTGTGTTACATTACATTCACTACTAAGAGTGAGAAAAACATCACGGGGTGGTGCGCATTGTATGTGTGTGTGTTACATTACATTCACTAGTAGGAGTGAGAAAAACATCACGGGCTGGTGCGCATTGTATGGGTGTGTGTTACATTACATTCACTACTAGGAGTGAGAAAAACATCACGGGCTGGTGCGCATTGTATGGGTGTGTGTTACATTACATTCACTAGTAGGAGTGAGAAAAACATCACGGGGTGGTGCGCATTGTATGGGTGTGCGTTACATTAGATTCACTAGTAGGAGTGAGAAAAACATCACGGGGTGGTGCGCATTGTATGGGTGTGTGTTACATTAGATTCACTAGTAGGAGTGAGAAAAACATCACGGGGTGGTGCGCATTGTATGGGTGTGTGTTACATTAGATTCACTAGTAGGAGTGAGAAAAACATCACGGGGTGGTGCGCATTGTATGGGTGTGTGTTACATTACATTCACTAGTAGGAGTGAGAAAAACATCACGGGGTGGTGCGCATTGTATGGGTGTGTGTTACATTACATTCACTAGTAGGAGTGAGAAAAACATCACGGGGTGGTGCGCATTGTATGGGTGTGTGTTACATTACATTCACTAGTAGGAGTGAGAAAAACATCACGGGGTGGTGCGCATTGTATGGGTGTGTGTTACATTACATTCACTAGTAGGAGTGAGAAAAACATCACGGGGTGGTGCGCATTGTATTGGTGTGTGTTACATTAGATTCACTAGTAGGAGTGAGAAAAGCATCACGGGGTGGTGCGCATTGTATGGGTGTGTGTTACATTACATTCACTACTAGGAGTGAGAAAAACATCACGGGGTGGTGCGCATTTTATGGGTGTGTGTTACATTACATTCACTAGTAGGAGTGAGAAAAACATCACGGGGTGGTGCGCATTGTATGGGTGTGTGTTACATTACGTTCACTAGTAGGAGTGAGAAAAACATCACGGGGTGGTGCGCATTGTATGGGTGTGTGTTACATTACGTTCACTAGTAGGAGTGAGAAAAACATCACGGGGTGGTGCGCATTGTTTGTGTGTGTGTTACATTACGTTCACTAATAGGAGTGAGAAAAACATCACGGGGTGGTGCGCATTGTATGGGTGTGTGTTACATTACATTCACTAGTAGGAGTGAGAAAAACATCACGGGGTGGTGCGCATTGTATGGGTGTGTGTTACATTACATTCACTAGTATGAGTGAGAAAAACATCACGGTGTGGTGCGCGTTGTATGGGTGTGTGTTACATTACATTCACTAGTAGGAGTGAGAAAAACATCACGGGGTGGTGCGCGTTGTAAGGGTGTGTGTTACATTACATTCACTAGTAGGAGTGAGAAAAACAGCACGGGGTGGCGCGTTGTATGGGTGTGTGTTACATTACATTCACTAGTAGGAGTGAGAAAAACAGCACGGGGTGGTGCGCGTTGTATCTGTTTGTGTTACATTACATTCACTAGTAGGAGTGAGAAAAACATCACGGGGTGGTGCGCGTTGTATGGGTGTGTGTTACATTACATTCACTAGTAGGAGTGAGAAAAACATCACGGGGAGGTGCGCGTTGTATGGGTGTGTGTTACATTACATTCACTACTAAGAGTGAGAAAAACATCACGGGGTGGTGCGCATTGTATGTGTGTGTGTTACATTACATTCACTAGTAGGAGTGAGAAAAACATCACGGGCTGGTGCGCATTGTATGGGTGTGTGTTACATTACATTCACTACTAGGAGTGAGAAAAACATCACGGGGTGGTGCGCATTGTATGGGTGTGTGTTACATTACATTCACTAGTAGGAGTGAGAAAAACATCACGGGGTGGTGCGCATTGTATGGGTGTGCGTTACATTAGATTCACTAGTAGGAGTGAGAAAAACATCACGGGGTGGTGCGCATTGTATGGGTGTGTGTTACATTAGATTCACTAGTAGGAGTGAGAAAAACATCACGGGGTGGTGCGCATTGTATGGGTGTGTGTTACATTAGATTCACTAGTAGGAGTGAGAAAAACATCACGGGGTGGTGCGCATTGTATGGGTGTGTGTTACATTACATTCACTAGTAGGAGTGAGAAAAACATCACGGGGTGGTGCGCATTGTATGGGTGTGTGTTACATTACATTCACTAGTAGGAGTGAGAAAAACATCACGGGGTGGTGCGCATTGTATGGGTGTGTGTTACATTACATTCACTAGTAGGAGTGAGAAAAACATCACGGGGTGGTGCGCATTGTATGGGTGTGTGTTACATTACATTCACTAGTAGGAGTGAGAAAAACATCACGGGGTGGTGCGCATTGTATTGGTGTGTGTTACATTAGATTCACTAGTAGGAGTGAGAAAAGCATCACGGGGTGGTGCGCATTGTATGGGTGTGTGTTACATTACATTCACTACTAGGAGTGAGAAAAACATCACGGGGTGGTGCGCATTTTATGGGTGTGTGTTACATTACATTCACTAGTAGGAGTGAGAAAAACATCACGGGGTGGTGCGCATTGTATGGGTGTGTGTTACATTACGTTCACTAGTAGGAGTGAGAAAAACATCACGGGGTGGTGCGCATTGTATGGGTGTGTGTTACATTACGTTCACTAGTAGGAGTGAGAAAAACATCACGGGGTGGTGCGCATTGTTTGTGTGTGTGTTACATTACGTTCACTAATAGGAGTGAGAAAAACATCACGGGGTGGTGCGCATTGTATGGGTGTGTGTTACATTACATTCACTAGTAGGAGTGAGAAAAACATCACGGGGTGGTGCGCATTGTATGGGTGTGTGTTACATTACATTCACTAGTATGAGTGAGAAAAACATCACGGTGTGGTGCGCGTTGTATGGGTGTGTGTTACATTACATTCACTAGTAGGAGTGAGAAAAACATCACGGGGTGGTGCGCGTTGTAAGGGTGTGTGTTACATTACATTCACTAGTAGGAGTGAGAAAAACAGCACGGGGTGGCGCGTTGTATGGGTGTGTGTTACATTACATTCACTAGTAGGAGTGAGAAAAACAGCACGGGGTGGTGCGCGTTGTATCTGTTTGTGTTACATTACATTCACTAGTAGGAGTGAGAAAAACATCACGGGGTGGTGCGCGTTGTATGGGTGTGTGTTACATTACATTCACTAGTAGGAGTGAGAAAAACATCACGGGGAGGTGCGCGTTGTATGGGTGTGTGTTACATTACATTCACTACTAAGAGTGAGAAAAACATCACGGGGTGGTGCGCATTGTATGTGTGTGTGTTACATTACATTCACTAGTAGGAGTGAGAAAAACATCACGGGCTGGTGCGCATTGTATGGGTGTGTGTTACATTACATTCACTACTAGGAGTGAGAAAAACATCACGGGCTGGTGCGCATTGTATGGGTGTGTGTTACATTACATTCACTAGTAGGAGTGAGAAAAACATCACGGGGTGGTGCGCATTGTATGGGTGTGTGTTACATTAGATTCACTAGTAGGAGTGAGAAAAACATCACGGGGTGGTGCGCATTGTATGGGTGTGTGTTACATTAGATTCACTAGTAGGAGTGAGAAAAACATCACGGGGTGGTGCGCATTGTATGGGTGTGTGTTACATTAGATTCACTAGTAGGAGTGAGAAAAACATCACGGGGTGGTGCGCATTGTATGGGTGTGTGTTACATTACATTCACTAGTAGGAGTGAGAAAAACATCACGGGGTGGTGCGCATTGTATGGGTGTGTGTTACATTACATTCACTAGTAGGAGTGAGAAAAACATCACGGGGTGGTGCGCATTGTATGGGTGTGTGTTACATTACATTCACTAGTAGGAGTGAGAAAAACATCACGGGGTGGTGCGCATTGTATGGGTGTGTGTTACATTACATTCACTAGTAGGAGTGAGAAAAACATCACGGGGTGGTGCGCATTGTATTGGTGTGTGTTACATTAGATTCACTAGTAGGAGTGAGAAAAGCATCACGGGGTGGTGCGCATTGTATGGGTGTGTGTTACATTACATTCACTACTAGGAGTGAGAAAAACATCACGGGGTGGTGCGCATTTTATGGGTGTGTGTTACATTACATTCACTAGTAGGAGTGAGAAAAACATCACGGGGTGGTGCGCATTGTATGGGTGTGTGTTACATTACGTTCACTAGTAGGAGTGAGAAAAACATCACGGGGTGGTGCGCATTGTATGGGTGTGTGTTACATTACGTTCACTAGTAGGAGTGAGAAAAACATCACGGGGTGGTGCGCATTGTTTGTGTGTGTGTTACATTACGTTCACTAATAGGAGTGAGAAAAACATCACGGGGTGGTGCGCATTGTATGGGTGTGTGTTACATTACATTCACTAGTAGGAGTGAGAAAAACATCACGGGGTGGTGCGCATTGTATGGGTGTGTGTTACATTACATTCACTAGTAGGAGTGAGAAAAACATCACGGGGTGGTGCGCATTGTATGGGTGTGTGCTACATTACATTCACTAGTAGGAGTGAGAAAAACATCACGGGGTGGTGCGCATTGTTTGGGTGTGTGTTACATTACATTCACTAGTAGGAGTGAGAAAAACATCACGGGGTGGTGCGCATTGTATGGGTGTTTGTTACATTAGATTCACTAGTAGGAGTGAGGAAAACATCACGGGGTGGTGCGCATTGTATGGGTGTGTGTTACATTACATTCACTAGTAGCAGTGAGGAAAACATCACGGGGTGGTGCGCATTGTATGGGTGTGTGTTACATTACATTCACTAGTAGCAGTGAGGAAAACATCACGGGGTGGTGCGCATTGTATGGGTGTGTGTTACATTACATTCACTAGTAGGAGTGAGAAAAACATCACGGGGTGGTGCGCATTGTTTGGGTGTGTGTTACATTACATTCACTAGTAGGAGTGAGAAAAACATCACGGGGTGGTGCGCATTGTATGGGTGTGTGTTGCATTACATTCACTACTAGGAGTGAGAAAAACATCACGGGGTGGTGCGCATTGTTTGGGTGTGTGTTTCATTACATTCACTAGTAGGAGTGAGAAAAACATCACGGGGTGGTGCGCATTGTATGGGTGTGTGTTACATTACATTCACTAGTAGGAGTGAGAAAAACATCACGGGTGGTGCGCATTGTATGGGTGTGTGTTACATTACATTCACTAGTAGGAGTGAGAAAAACATCACGGGGTGGTGCGCATTGTATGGGTGTGTGTTACAATACATTCACTAGTAGGAGTGAGAAAAACATCACGGGGTGGTGCGCATTGTATGGGTGTGTGTTACATTAAATTCACTAGTAGGAGTGAGAAAAACATCACGGGGTGGTGCGCATTGTATGGGTGTGTGTTACATTACATTCACTAGTAGGAGTGAGAAAAACATCACGGGGTGGTGCGCATTGTATGGGTGTGTGTTACATTACATTCACTAGTAGGAGTGAGAAAAACATCACCGGGTGGTGCGCATTGTATGGGTGTGTGTTACATTACATTCACTAGTAGGAGTGAGAAAAACATCACCGGGTGGTGCGCGTTGTATGGGTGTGTGTTACATTACATTCACTAGTAGGAGTGAGAAAAACATCACGGTGTGGTGCGCGTTGTATGGGTGTGTGTTACATTACATTCACTAGTAGGAGTGAGAAAAACATCACGGGGTGTTGCGCGTTGTAAGGGTGTGTGTTACATTACATTCACTAGTAGGAGTGAGAAAAACAGCACGGGGTGGCGCGTTGTATGGGTGTGTGTTACATTACATTCACTAGTAGGAGTGAGAAAAACAGCACGGGGTGGTGCGCGTTGTATCTGTTTGTGTTACATTACATTCACTAGTAGGAGTGAGAAAAACATCACGGAGTGGTGCGCGTTGTATGGGTGTGTGTTACATTACATTCACTAGTAGGAGTGAGAAAAACATCACGGGGAGGTGCGCGTTGTATGGGTGTGTGTTACATTACATTCACTACTAAGAGTGAGAAAAACATCACGGGGTGGTGCGCATTGTATGTGTGTGTGTTACATTACATTCACTAGTAGGAGTGAGAAAAACATCACGGGCTGGTGCGCATTGTATGACTGTGTGTTACATTACATTCACTACTAGGAGTGAGAAAAACATCACGGGCTGGTGCGCATTGTATGGGTGTGTGTTACATTACATTCACTAGTAGGAGTGAGAAAAACATCACGGGGTGGTGCGCATTGTATGAGTGTGTGTTACATTAGATTCACTAGTAGGAGTGAGAAAAACATCACGGGGTGGTGCGCATTGTATGGGTGTGTGTTACATTAGATTCACTAGTAGGAGTGAGAAAAACATCACGGGGTGGTGCGCATTGTATGGGTGTTTGTTACATTACGTTCACTAGTAGGAGTGAGAAAAACATCACGGGGTGGTGCGCATTGTTTGGGTGTGTGTTACATTACATTCACTAGTAGGAGTGAGAAAAACTTCACGGGGTGGTGCGCATTGTATGGGTGTGTGTTACATTACATTCACTAGTAGGAGTGAGAAAAACATCACGGGGTGGTGCGCATTGTATGGGTGTGTGTTACATTACATTCACTAGTAGGAGTGAGAAAAACATCACGGGGTGGTGCGCATTGTATGGGTGTGTGTTACATTACATTCACTAGTAGGAGTGAGAAAAACATCACGGGGTGGTGCGCATTGTATGGGTGTGTGTTACATTAGATTCACTAGTAGGAGTGAGAAAAGCATCACGGGGTGGTGCGCATTGTATGGGTGTGTGTTACATTAGATTCACTAGTAGGAGTGAGAAAAACATCACGGGGTGGTGCGCATTTTATGGGTGTGTGTTACATTACATTCGCTAGTAGGAGTGAGAAAAACATCACGTGGTGGTGCGCATTGTATGGGTGTGTGTTACATTACGTTCACTAGTAGGAGTGAGAAAAACATCACGGGGTGGTGCGCATTGTATGGGTGTGTGTTACATTACGTTCACTAGTAGGAGTGAGAAAAACATCACGGGGTGGTGCGCATTGTTTGTGTGTGTGTTACATTACGTTCACTAGTAGGAGTGAGAAAAACATCACGGGGTGGTGCGCATTGTATGGGTGTGTGTTACATTACATTCACTAGTAGGAGTGAGAAAAACATCACGGGGTGGTGCGCATTGTATGGGTGTGTGTTACATTACATTCACTACTAGGAGTGAGAAAAACATCACGGGGTGGTGCGCATTTTATGGGTGTGTGTTACATTACATTCACTAGTAGGAGTGAGAAAAACATCACGGGGTGGTGCCCATTGTATGGGTGTGTGTTACATTACGTTCACTAGTAGGAGTGAGAAAAACATCACGGGGTGGTGCGCATTGTATGGGTGTGTGTTACATTACGTTCACTAGTAGGAGTGAGAAAAACATCACGGGGTGGTGCGCATTGTTTGTGTGTGTGTTTCATTACATTCACTAGTAGGAGTGAGAAAAACATCACGGGGTGGTGCGCATTGTATGGGTGTGTGTTACATTACATTCACTAGTAGCAGTGAGGAAAACATCACGGGGTGGTGCGCATTGTATGGGTGTGTGTTACATTAGATTCACTAGTAGGAGTGAGAAAAACATCACGGGGTTGTGCGCATTGTATGGGTGTGTGTTACATTACATTCACTAGTAGGAGTGAGAAAAACATCACGGGGTGGTGCGCATTGTATGGGTGTGTGTTACATTACATTCACTAGTAGGAGTGAGAAAAACATCACGGGGTGGTGCGCATTGTATGGGTGTGTGTTACATTACATTCACTAGTAGGAGTGAGAAAAACATCACGGGGTGGTGCGCATTGTATGGGTGTGTGTTACATTACATTCACTAGTAGGAGTGAGAAAAACATCACGGGGTGGTGCGCATTGTATTGGTGTGTGTTACATTAGATTCACTAGTAGGAGTGAGAAAAGCATCACGGGGTGGTGCGCATTGTATGGGTGTGTGCTACATTACATTCACTAGTAGGAGTGAGAAAAACATCACGGGGTGGTGCGCATTGTTTGGGTGTGTGTTACATTACATTCACTAGTAGGAGTGAGAAAAACATCACGGGGTGGTGCGCATTGTATGGGTGTTTGTTACATTAGATTCACTAGTAGGAGTGAGGAAAACATCACGGGGTGGTGCGCATTGTATGGGTGTGTGTTACATTACATTCACTAGTAGCAGTGAGGAAAACATCACGGGGTGGTGCGCATTGTATGGGTGTGTGTTACATTACATTCACTAGTAGCAGTGAGGAAAACATCACGGGGTGGTGCGCATTGTATGGGTGTGTGTTACATTACATTCACTAGTAGGAGTGAGAAAAACATCACGGGGTGGTGCGCATTGTTTGGGTGTGTGTTACATTACATTCACTAGTAGGAGTGAGAAAAACATCACGGGGTGGTGCGCATTGTATGGGTGTGTGTTGCATTACATTCACTACTAGGAGTGAGAAAAATATCACGGGGTGGTGCGCATTGTTTGGGTGTGTGTTTCATTACATTCACTAGTAGGAGTGAGAAAAACATCACGGGGTGGTGCGCATTGTATGGGTGTGTGTTACATTACATTCACTAGTAGGAGTGAGAAAAACATCACGGGGTGGTGCGCATTGTATGGGTGTGTGTTACATTACATTCACTAGTAGGAGTGAGAAAAACATCACGGGGTGGTGCGCATTGTATGGGTGTGTGTTACAATACATTCACTAGTAGGAGTGAGAAAAACATCACGGGGTTGTGCGCATTGTATGGGTGTGTGTTACATTAAATTCACTAGTAGGAGTGAGAAAAACATCACGTGGTGGTGCGCATTGTATGGGTGTGTGTTACATTACATTCACTAGTAGGAGTGAGAAAAACATCACGGGGTGGTGCGCATTGTATGGGTGTGTGTTACATTACATTCACTAGTAGGAGTGAGAAAAACATCACCGGGTGGTGCGCATTGTATGGGTGTGTGTTACATTACATTCACTAGTAGGAGTGAGAAAAACATCACCGTGTGGTGCGCGTTGTATGGGTGTGTGTTACATTACATTCACTAGTAGGAGTGAGAAAAACATCACGGTGTGGTGCGCCTTGTATGGGTGTGTGTTACATTACATTCACTAGTAGGAGTGAGAAAAACATCACGGGGTGGTGCGCGTTGTAAGGGTGTGTGTTACATTACATTCACTAGTAGGAGTGAGAAAAACAGCACGGGGTGGCGCGTTGTATGGGTGTGTGTTACATTACATTCACTAGTAGGAGTGAGAAAAACAGCACGGGGTGGTGCGCGTTGTATCTGTTTGTGTTACATTACATTCACTAGTAGGAGTGAGAAAAACATCACGGGGTGGTGCGCGTTGTATGGGTGTGTGTTACATTACATTCACTAGTAGGAGTGAGAAAAACATCACGGGGAGGTGCGCGTTGTATGGGTGTGTGTTACATTACATTCACTACTAAGAGTGAGAAAAACATCACGGGGTGGTGCGCATTGTATGTGTGTGTGTTACATTACATTCACTAGTAGGAGTGAGAAAAACATCACGGGCTGGTGCGCATTGTATGGGTGTGTGTTACATTACGTTCACTAGTAGGAGTGAGAAAAACATCACGGGGTGGTGCGCATTGTATGGGTGTGTGTTACATTACGTTCACTAGTAGGAGTGAGAAAAACATCACGGGGTGGTGCGCATTGTTTGTGTGTGTGTTACATTACGTTCACTAGTAGGAGTGAGAAAAACATCACGGGGTGGTGCGCATTGTATGGGTGTGTGTTACATTACGTTCACTAGTAGGAGTGAGAAAAACATCACGGGGTGGTGCGCATTTTATGGGTGTGTGTTACATTACATTCACTAGTAGGAGTGAGAAAAACATCACTGGGTGGTGCGCATTGTATGGGTGTGTGTTACATTACGTTCACTAGTAGGAGTGAGAAAAACATCACGGGGTGGTGCGCATTGTATGGGTGTGTGTAACATTACGTTCACTAGTAGGAGTGAGAAAAACATCACGGGGTGGTGCGCATTGTTTGTGTGTGTGTTACATTACGTTCACTAGTAGGAGTGAGAAAAACATCACGGGGTCGTGCGCATTGTATGGGTGTGTGTTACATTACATTCACTAGTAGGAGTGAGAAAAACATCACGGGGTCGTGCGCATTGTATGGGTGTGTGTTACATTACATTCACTAGTAGGAGTGAGAAAAACATCACGGGGTGGTGCGCATTGTATGGGTGTGTGCTACATTACATTCACTAGTAGGAGTGAGAAAAACATCACGGGGTGGTGCGCATTGTTTGGGTGTGTGTTACATTACATTCACTAGTAGGAGTGAGAAAAACATCACGGGGTGGTGCGCATTGTATGGGTGTTTGTTACATTAGATTCACTAGTAGGAGTGAGGAAAACATCACGGGGTGGTGCGCATTGTATGGGTGTGTGTTACATTACATTCTCTAGTAGCAGTGAGGAAAACATCACTGGGTGGTGCGCATTGTATGGGTGTGTGTTACATTACATTCACTAGTAGCAGTGAGGAAAACATCACGGGGTGGTGCGCATTGTATGGGTGTGTGTTACATTACATTCACTAGTAGGAGTGAGAAAAACATCACGGGGTGGTGCGCATTGTTTGGGTGTGTGTTACATTACATTCACTAGTAGGAGTGAGAAAAACATCACGGGGTGGTGCGCATTGTATGGGTGTGTGTTGCATTACATTCACTACTAGGAGTGAGAAAAACATCACGGGGTGGTGCGCATTGTTTGGGTGTGTGTTACATTACATTCACTAGTAGGAGTGAGAAAAACATCACGGGGTGGTGCGCATTGTATGGGTGTGTGTTACATTACATTCACTAGTAGGAGTGAGAAAAACATCACGGTGTGGTGAGCGTTGTATGGGTGTGTGTTACATTACATTCACTAGTAGGAGTGAGAAAAACATCACGGGGTGGTGCGCGTTGTAAGGGTGTGTGTTACATTACATTCACTAGTAGGAGTGAGAAAAACAGCACGGGGTGGCGCGTTGTATGGGTGTGTGTTACATTACATTCACTAGTAGGAGTGAGAAAAACAGCACGGGGTGGTGCGCGTTGTATGGGTTTGTGTTACATTACATTCACTAGTAGGAGTGAGAAAAACATCACGGGGTGGTGCGCGTTGTATGGGTGTGTGTTACATTAGATTCACTAGTAGGAGTGAGAAAAACATCACGGGGTGGTGCGCGTTGTATGTTTGTGTGTTACATTAGATTCACTAGTAGGAGTGAGAAAAACATCACGCGGTGGTGCGCATTGTATGTGTGTGTGTTACATTACATTCACTAGTAGGAGTGAGAAAAACATCACGGGGTGGTGCGCATTTTATGGGTGTGTGTTACATTACATTCACTCCTAGGAGTGAGAAAAACATCACGGGGTGGTGCGCATTGTATGGGTGTGTGTTACATTACATTCACTACTAGGAGTGAGAAAAACATCACGGGGTGGTGCGCATTGTATGGGTGTGTGTTACATTAGATTCACTAGTAGGAGTGAGAAAAACATCACGGGGTGGTGCGCATTGTATGGGTGTGTGTTACATTAGATTCACTAGTAGGAGTGAGAAAAACATCACGGGGTGGTGCGCATTGTATGGGTGTTTGTTACATTACGTTCACTAGTAGGAGTGAGAAAAATATCACGGGGTGGTGCGCATTGTTTGGGTGTGTGTTACATTACATTCACTAGTAGGAGTGAGAAAAACATCACGGGGTGGTGCGCATTGTATGGGTGTGTGTTACATTACATTCACTAGTAGGAGTGAGAAAAACATCACGGGGTGGTGCGCATTGTATGGGTGTGTGTTACATTACATTCACTAGTAGGAGTGAGAAAAACATCACGGGGTGGTGCGCATTGTATGGGTGTGTGTTACATTACATTCACTAGTAGGAGTGAGAAAAACATCACGTGGTGGTGCGCATTGTATGGGTGTGTGTTACATTAGATTCACTAGTAGGAGTGAGAAAAGCATCACGGGGTGGTGCGCATTGTATGGGTGTGTGTTACATTAGATTCACTAGTAGGAGTGAGAAAAACATCACGGGGTGGTGCGCATTTTATGGGTGTGTGTTACATTACATTCACTAGTAGGAGTGAGAAAAACATCACGTGGTGGTGCGCATTGTATGGGTGTGTGTTACATTATGTTCACTAGTAGGAGTGAGAAAAACATCACGGGGTGGTGCGCATTGTATGGGTGTGTGTTACATTACGTTCACTAGTAGGAGTGAGAAAAACATCACGGGGTGGTGCGCATTGTTTGGGTGTGTGTTACATTACGTTCACTAGTAGGAGTGAGAAAAACATCACGGGGTGGTGCGCATTGTATGGGTGTGTGTTACAATACATCCACTAGTAGGAGTGAGAAAAACATCACGGGGTGGTGCGCATTGTATGGGTGTGTGTTACATTAAATTCACTAGTAGGAGTGAGAAAAACATCACGGGGTGGTGCGCATTGTATGGGTGTGTGTTACATTACATTCACTAGTAGGAGTGAGAAAAACATCACGGGGTGGTGCGCATTGTATGGGTGTGTGTTACATTACATTCACTAGTAGGAGTGAGAAAAACATCACCGGGTGGTGCGCATTGTATGGGTGTGTGTTACATTACATTCACTAGTAGGAGTGAGAAAAACATCACCGGGTGGTGCGCGTTGTATGGGTGTGTGTTACATTACATTCACTAGTATGAGTGAGAAAAACATCACGGTGTGGTGCGCGTTGTATGGGTGTGTGTTACATTACATTCACTAGTAGGAGTGAGAAAAACATCACGGGGTGGTGCGCGTTGTAAGGGTGTGTGTTACATTACATTCACTAGTAGGAGTGAGAAAAACAGCACGGGGTGGCGCGTTGTATGGGTGTGTGTTACATTACATTCACTAGTAGGAGTGAGAAAAACAGCACGGGGTGGTGCGCGTTGTATCTGTTTGTGTTACATTACATTCACTAGTAGGAGTGAGAAAAACATCACGGGGTGGTGCGCGTTGTATGGGTGTGTGTTACATTACATTCACTAGTAGGAGTGAGAAAAACATCACGGGGAGGTGCGCGTTGTATGGGTGTGTGTTACATTACATTCACTACTAAGAGTGAGAAAAACATCACGGGGTGGTGCGCATTGTATGTGTGTGTGTTACATTACATTCACTAGTAGGAGTGAGAAAAACATCACGGGCTGGTGCGCATTGTATGGGTGTGTGTTACATTACATTCACTACTAGGAGGTGAGAAAAACATCACGGGCTGGTGCGCATTGTATGGGTGTGTGTTACATTACATTCACTAGTAGGAGTGAGAAAAACATCACGGGGTGGTGCGCATTGTATGGGTGTGTGTTACATTAGATTCACTAGTAGGAGTGAGAAAAACATCACGGGGTGGTGCGCATTGTATGGGTGTGTGTTACATTAGATTCACTAGTAGGAGTGAGAAAAACATCACGGGGTGGTGCGCATTGTATGGGTGTGTGTTACATTAGATTCACTAGTAGGAGTGAGAAAAACATCACGGGGTGGTGCGCATTGTATGGGTGTGTGTTACATTACATTCACTAGTAGGAGTGAGAAAAACATCACGGGGTGGTGCGCATTGTATGGGTGTGTGTTACATTACATTCACTAGTAGGAGTGAGAAAAACATCACGGGGTGGTGCGCATTGTATGGGTGTGTGTTACATTACATTCACTAGTAGGAGTGAGAAAAACATCACGGGTGGTGCGCATTGTATGGGTGTGTGTTACATTACATTCACTAGTAGGAGTGAGAAAAACATCACGGGGTGGTGCGCATTGTATTGGTGTGTGTTACATTAGATTCACTAGTAGGAGTGAGAAAAGCATCACGGGGTGGTGCGCATTGTATGGGTGTGTGTTACATTACATTCACTACTAGGAGTGAGAAAAACATCACGGGGTGGTGCGCATTTTATGGGTGTGTGTTACATTACATTCACTAGTAGGAGTGAGAAAAACATCACGGGGTGGTGCGCATTGTATGGGTGTGTGTTACATTACGTTCACTAGTAGGAGTGAGAAAAACATCACGGGGTGGTGCGCATTGTATGGGTGTGTGTTACATTACGTTCACTAGTAGGAGTGAGAAAAACATCACGGGGTGGTGCGCATTGTTTGTGTGTGTGTTACATTACGTTCACTAATAGGAGTGAGAAAAACATCACGGGGTGGTGCGCATTGTATGGGTGTGTGTTACATTACATTCACTAGTAGGAGTGAGAAAAACATCACGGGGTGGTGCGCATTGTATGGGTGTGTGTTACATTACATTCACTAGTAGGAGTGAGAAAAACATCACGGGGTGGTGCGCATTGTATGGGTGTGTGCTACATTACATTCACTAGTAGGAGTGAGAAAAACATCACGGGGTGGTGCGCATTGTTTGGGTGTGTGTTACATTACATTCACTAGTAGGAGTGAGAAAAACATCACGGGGTGGTGCGCATTGTATGGGTGTTTGTTACATTAGATTCACTAGTAGGAGTGAGGAAAACATCACGGGGTGGTGCGCATTGTATGGGTGTGTGTTACATTACATTCACTAGTAGCAGTGAGGAAAACATCACGGGGTGGTGCGCATTGTATGGGTGTGTGTTACATTACATTCACTAGTAGCAGTGAGGAAAACATCACGGGGTGGTGCGCATTGTATGGGTGTGTGTTACATTACATTCACTAGTAGGAGTGAGAAAAACATCACGGGGTGGTGCGCATTGTTTGGGTGTGTGTTACATTACATTCACTAGTAGGAGTGAGAAAAACATCACGGGGTGGTGCGCATTGTATGGGTGTGTGTTGCATTACATTCACTACTAGGAGTGAGAAAAACATCACGGGGTGGTGCGCATTGTTTGGGTGTGTGTTTCATTACATTCACTAGTAGGAGTGAGAAAAACATCACGGGGTGGTGCGCATTGTATGGGTGTGTGTTACATTACATTCACTAGTAGGAGTGAGAAAAACATCACGGGTTGTGCGCATTGTATGGGTGTGTGTTACATTACATTCACTAGTAGGAGTGAGAAAAACATCACGGGGTGGTGCGCATTGTATGGGTGTGTGTTACAATACATTCACTAGTAGGAGTGAGAAAAACATCACGGGGTGGTGCGCATTGTATGGGTGTGTGTTACATTAAATTCACTAGTAGGAGTGAGAAAAACATCACGGGGTGGTGCGCATTGTATGGGTGTGTGTTACATTACATTCACTAGTAGGAGTGAGAAAAACATCACGGGGTGGTGCGCATTGTATGGGTGTGTGTTACATTACATTCACTAGTAGGAGTGAGAAAAACATCACCGGGTGGTGCGCATTGTATGGGTGTGTGTTACATTACATTCACTAGTAGGAGTGAGAAAAACATCACCGGGTGGTGCGCGTTGTATGGGTGTGTGTTACATTACATTCACTAGTAGGAGTGAGAAAAACATCACGGTGTGGTGCGCGTTGTATGGGTGTGTGTTACATTACATTCACTAGTAGGAGTGAGAAAAACATCACGGGGTGTTGCGCGTTGTAAGGGTGTGTGTTACATTACATTCACTAGTAGGAGTGAGAAAAACAGCACGGGGTGGCGCGTTGTATGGGTGTGTGTTACATTACATTCACTAGTAGGAGTGAGAAAAACAGCACGGGGTGGTGCGCGTTGTATCTGTTTGTGTTACATTACATTCACTAGTAGGAGTGAGAAAAACATCACGGAGTGGTGCGCGTTGTATGGGTGTGTGTTACATTACATTCACTAGTAGGAGTGAGAAAAACATCACGGGGAGGTGCGCGTTGTATGGGTGTGTGTTACATTACATTCACTACTAAGAGTGAGAAAAACATCACGGGGTGGTGCGCATTGTATGTGTGTGTGTTACATTACATTCACTAGTAGGAGTGAGAAAAACATCACGGGCTGGTGCGCATTGTATGACTGTGTGTTACATTACATTCACTACTAGGAGTGAGAAAAACATCACGGGCTGGTGCGCATTGTATGGGTGTGTGTTACATTACATTCACTAGTAGGAGTGAGAAAAACATCACGGGGTGGTGCGCATTGTATGAGTGTGTGTTACATTAGATTCACTAGTAGGAGTGAGAAAAACATCACGGGGTGGTGCGCATTGTATGGGTGTGTGTTACATTAGATTCACTAGTAGGAGTGAGAAAAACATCACGGGGTGGTGCGCATTGTATGGGTGTTTGTTACATTACGTTCACTAGTAGGAGTGAGAAAAACATCACGGGGTGGTGCGCATTGTTTGGGTGTGTGTTACATTACATTCACTAGTAGGAGTGAGAAAAACTTCACGGGGTGGTGCGCATTGTATGGGTGTGTGTTACATTACATTCACTAGTAGGAGTGAGAAAAACATCACGGGGTGGTGCGCATTGTATGGGTGTGTGTTACATTACATTCACTAGTAGGAGTGAGAAAAACATCACGGGGTGGTGCGCATTGTATGGGTGTGTGTTACATTACATTCACTAGTAGGAGTGAGAAAAACATCACGGGGTGGTGCGCATTGTATGGGTGTGTGTTACATTAGATTCACTAGTAGGAGTGAGAAAAGCATCACGGGGTGGTGCGCATTGTATGGGTGTGTGTTACATTAGATTCACTAGTAGGAGTGAGAAAAACATCACGGGGTGGTGCGCATTTTATGGGTGTGTGTTACATTACATTCGCTAGTAGGAGTGAGAAAAACATCACGTGGTGGTGCGCATTGTATGGGTGTGTGTTACATTACGTTCACTAGTAGGAGTGAGAAAAACATCACGGGGTGGTGCGCATTGTATGGGTGTGTGTTACATTACGTTCACTAGTAGGAGTGAGAAAAACATCACGGGGTGGTGCGCATTGTTTGTGTGTGTGTTACATTACGTTCACTAGTAGGAGTGAGAAAAACATCACGGGGTGGTGCGCATTGTATGGGTGTGTGTTACATTACATTCACTAGTAGGAGTGAGAAAAACATCACGGGGTGGTGCGCATTGTATGGGTGTGTGTTACATTACATTCACTACTAGGAGTGAGAAAAACATCACGGGGTGGTGCGCATTTTATGGGTGTGTGTTACATTACATTCACTAGTAGGAGTGAGAAAAACATCACGGGGTGGTGCCCATTGTATGGGTGTGTGTTACATTACGTTCACTAGTAGGAGTGAGAAAAACATCACGGGGTGGTGCGCATTGTATGGGTGTGTGTTACATTACGTTCACTAGTAGGAGTGAGAAAAACATCACGGGGTGGTGCGCATTGTTTGTGTGTGTGTTTCATTACATTCACTAGTAGGAGTGAGAAAAACATCACGGGGTGGTGCGCATTGTATGGGTGTGTGTTACATTACATTCACTAGTAGCAGTGAGGAAAACATCACGGGGTGGTGCGCATTGTATGGGTGTGTGTTACATTAGATTCACTAGTAGGAGTGAGAAAAACATCACGGGGTTGTGCGCATTGTATGGGTGTGTGTTACATTACATTCACTAGTAGGAGTGAGAAAAACATCACTGGGTGGTGCGCATTGTATGGGTGTGTGTTACATTACATTCACTAGTAGGAGTGAGAAAAACATCACGGGGTGGTGCGCATTGTATGGGTGTGTGTTACATTACATTCACTAGTAGGAGTGAGAAAAACATCACGGGGTGGTGCGCATTGTATGGGTGTGTGTTACATTACATTCACTAGTAGGAGTGAGAAAAACATCACGGGGTGGTGCGCATTGTATTGGTGTGTGTTACATTAGATTCACTAGTAGGAGTGAGAAAAGCATCACGGGGTGGTGCGCATTGTATGGGTGTGTGCTACATTACATTCACTAGTAGGAGTGAGAAAAACATCACGGGGTGGTGCGCATTGTTTGGGTGTGTGTTACATTACATTCACTAGTAGGAGTGAGAAAAACATCACGGGGTGGTGCGCATTGTATGGGTGTTTGTTACATTAGATTCACTAGTAGGAGTGAGGAAAACATCACGGGGTGGTGCGCATTGTATGGGTGTGTGTTACATTACATTCACTAGTAGCAGTGAGGAAAACATCACGGGGTGGTGCGCATTGTATGGGTGTGTGTTACATTACATTCACTAGTAGCAGTGAGGAAAACATCACGGGGTGGTGCGCATTGTATGGGTGTGTGTTACATTACATTCACTAGTAGGAGTGAGAAAAACATCACGGGGTGGTGCGCATTGTTTGGGTGTGTGTTACATTACATTCACTAGTAGGAGTGAGAAAAACATCACGGGGTGGTGCGCATTGTATGGGTGTGTGTTGCATTACATTCACTACTAGGAGTGAGAAAAATATCACGGGGTGGTGCGCATTGTTTGGGTGTGTGTTTCATTACATTCACTAGTAGGAGTGAGAAAAACATCACGGGGTGGTGCGCATTGTATGGGTGTGTGTTACATTACATTCACTAGTAGGAGTGAGAAAAACATCACGGGGTGGTGCGCATTGTATGGGTGTGTGTTACATTACATTCACTAGTAGGAGTGAGAAAAACATCACGGGGTGGTGCGCATTGTATGGGTGTGTGTTACAATACATTCACTAGTAGGAGTGAGAAAAACATCACGGGGTTGTGCGCATTGTATGGGTGTGTGTTACATTAAATTCACTAGTAGGAGTGAGAAAAACATAACGTGGTGGTGCGCATTGTATGGGTGTGTGTTACATTACATTCACTAGTAGGAGTGAGAAAAACATCACGGGGTGGTGCGCATTGTATGGGTGTGTGTTACATTACATTCACTAGTAGGAGTGAGAAAAACATCACCGGGTGGTGCGCATTGTATGGGTGTGTGTTACATTACATTCACTAGTAGGAGTGAGAAAAACATCACCGTGTGGTGCGCGTTGTATGGGTGTGTGTTACATTACATTCACTAGTAGGAGTGAGAAAAACATCACGGTGTGGTGCGCCTTGTATGGGTGTGTGTTACATTACATTCACTAGTAGGAGTGAGAAAAACATCACGGGGTGGTGCGCGTTGTAAGGGTGTGTGTTACATTACATTCACTAGTAGGAGTGAGAAAAACAGCACGGGGTGGCGCGTTGTATGGGTGTGTGTTACATTACATTCACTAGTAGGAGTGAGAAAAACAGCACGGGGTGGTGCGCGTTGTATCTGTTTGTGTTACATTACATTCACTAGTAGGAGTGAGAAAAACATCACGGGGTGGTGCGCGTTGTATGGGTGTGTGTTACATTACATTCACTAGTAGGAGTGAGAAAAACATCACGGGGAGGTGCGCGTTGTATGGGTGTGTGTTACATTACATTCACTACTAAGAGTGAGAAAAACATCACGGGGTGGTGCGCATTGTATGTGTGTGTGTTACATTACATTCACTAGTAGGAGTGAGAAAAACATCACGGGCTGGTGCGCATTGTATGGGTGTGTGTTACATTACGTTCACTAGTAGGAGTGAGAAAAACATCACGGGGTGGTGCGCATTGTATGGGTGTGTGTTACATTACGTTCACTAGTAGGAGTGAGAAAAACATCACGGGGTGGTGCGCATTGTTTGTGTGTGTGTTACATTACGTTCACTAGTAGGAGTGAGAAAAACATCACGGGGTGGTGCGCATTGTATGGGTGTGTGTTACATTACGTTCACTAGTAGGAGTGAGAAAAACATCACGGGGTGGTGCGCATTTTATGGGTGTGTGTTACATTACATTCACTAGTAGGAGTGAGAAAAACATCACTGGGTGGTGCGCATTGTATGGGTGTGTGTTACATTACGTTCACTAGTAGGAGTGAGAAAAACATCACGGGGTGGTGCGCATTGTATGGGTGTGTGTAACATTACGTTCACTAGTAGGAGTGAGAAAAACATCACGGGGTGGTGCGCATTGTTTGTGTGTGTGTTACATTACGTTCACTAGTAGGAGTGAGAAAAACATCACGGGGTCGTGCGCATTGTATGGGTGTGTGTTACATTACATTCACTAGTAGGAGTGAGAAAAACATCACGGGGTCGTGCGCATTGTATGGGTGTGTGTTACATTACATTCACTAGTAGGAGTGAGAAAAACATCACGGGGTGGTGCGCATTGTATGGGTGTGTGCTACATTACATTCACTAGTAGGAGTGAGAAAAACATCACGGGGTGGTGCGCATTGTTTGGGTGTGTGTTACATTACATTCACTAGTAGGAGTGAGAAAAACATCACGGGGTGGTGCGCATTGTATGGGTGTTTGTTACATTAGATTCACTAGTAGGAGTGAGGAAAACATCACGGGGTGGTGCGCATTGTATGGGTGTGTGTTACATTACATTCTCTAGTAGCAGTGAGGAAAACATCACTGGGTGGTGCGCATTGTATGGGTGTGTGTTACATTACATTCACTAGTAGCAGTGAGGAAAACATCACGGGGTGGTGCGCATTGTATGGGTGTGTGTTACATTACATTCACTAGTAGGAGTGAGAAAAACATCACGGGGTGGTGCGCATTGTTTGGGTGTGTGTTACATTACATTCACTAGTAGGAGTGAGAAAAACATCACGGGGTGGTGCGCATTGTATGGGTGTGTGTTGCATTACATTCACTACTAGGAGTGAGAAAAACATCACGGGGTGGTGCGCATTGTTTGGGTGTGTGTTACATTACATTCACTAGTAGGAGTGAGAAAAACATCACGGGGTGGTGCGCATTGTATGGGTGTGTGTTACATTACATTCACTAGTAGGAGTGAGAAAAACATCACGGTGTGGTGCGCGTTGTATGGGTGTGTGTTACATTACATTCACTAGTAGGAGTGAGAAAAACATCACGGGGTGGTGCGCGTTGTAAGGGTGTGTGTTACATTACATTCACTAGTAGGAGTGAGAAAAACAGCACGGGGTGGCGCGTTGTATGGGTGTGTGTTACATTACATTCACTAGTAGGAGTGAGAAAAACAGCACGGGGTGGTGCGCGTTGTATGGGTTTGTGTTACATTACATTCACTAGTAGGAGTGAGAAAAACATCACGGGGTGGTGCGCGTTGTATGGGTGTGTGTTACATTAGATTCACTAGTAGGAGTGAGAAAAACATCACGGGGTGGTGCGCGTTGTATGTTTGTGTGTTACATTAGATTCACTAGTAGGAGTGAGAAAAACATCACGCGGTGGTGCGCATTGTATGTGTGTGTGTTACATTACATTCACTAGTAGGAGTGAGAAAAACATCACGGGGTGGTGCGCATTTTATGGGTGTGTGTTACATTACATTCACTCCTAGGAGTGAGAAAAACATCACGGGGTGGTGCGCATTGTATGGGTGTGTGTTACATTACATTCACTACTAGGAGTGAGAAAAACATCACGGGGTGGTGCGCATTGTATGGGTGTGTGTTACATTAGATTCACTAGTAGGAGTGAGAAAAACATCACGGGGTGGTGCGCATTGTATGGGTGTGTGTTACATTAGATTCACTAGTAGGAGTGAGAAAAACATCACGGGGTGGTGCGCATTGTATGGGTGTTTGTTACATTACGTTCACTAGTAGGAGTGAGAAAAATATCACGGGGTGGTGCGCATTGTTTGGGTGTGTGTTACATTACATTCACTAGTAGGAGTGAGAAAAACATCACGGGGTGGTGCGCATTGTATGGGTGTGTGTTACATTACATTCACTAGTAGGAGTGAGAAAAACATCACGGGGTGGTGCGCATTGTATGGGTGTGTGTTACATTACATTCACTAGTAGGAGTGAGAAAAACATCACGGGGTGGTGCGCATTGTATGGGTGTGTGTTACATTACATTCACTAGTAGGAGTGAGAAAAACATCACGTGGTGGTGCGCATTGTATGGGTGTGTGTTACATTAGATTCACTAGTAGGAGTGAGAAAAGCATCACGGGGTGGTGCGCATTGTATGGGTGTGTGTTACATTAGATTCCCTAGTAGGAGTGAGAAAAACATCACGGGGTGGTGCGCATTTTATGGGTGTGTGTTACATTACATTCACTAGTAGGAGTGAGAAAAACATCACGTGGTGGTGCGCATTGTATGGGTGTGTGTTACATTATGTTCACTAGTAGGAGTGAGAAAAACATCACGGGGTGGTGCGCATTGTATGGGTGTGTGTTACATTACGTTCACTAGTAGGAGTGAGAAAAACATCACGGGGTGGTGCGCATTGTTTGGGTGTGTGTTACATTACGTTCACTAGTAGGAGTGAGAAAAACATCACGGTGTGGTGCGCATTGTATGGGTGTGTGTTACATTACGTTCACTAGTAGGAGTGAGAAAAACATCACGGGGTGGTGCGCATTGTATGGGTGTGTGTTACATTACATTCACTAGTAGGAGTGAGAAAAACATCACGGGGTGGTGCGCATTGTATGGGTGTGTGTTACATTACATTCACTAGTACGAGTGAGAAAAACATCACGGGGTGGTGCGCATTGTTTGGGTGTGTGTTACATTACATTCACTAGTAGGAGTGAGAAAAACATCACGGGGTGGTGCGCATTGTATGGGTGTGTGTTACATTAGATTCACTAGTAGGAGTGAGAAAAACATCACGGGGTGGTGCGCATTGTATGGGTGTGTGTTACATTACATTCACTAGTAGGAGTGAGGAAAACATCACGGGGTGGTGCGCATTGTATGGGTGTGTGTTACATTACATTCACTAGTAGCAGTGAGGAAAACATCACGGGATGGTGCGCATTGTATGGGTGTGTGTTACATTACATTCACTAGTAGGAGTGAGAAAAACATCACGGGGTGGTGCGCATTGTTTGGGTGTGTGTTACATTACATTCACTAGTAGGAGTGAGAAAAACATCACGGGGTGGTGCGCATTGTATGGGTGTGTGTTACATTACATTCACTAGTAGAAGTGAGAAAAACATCACGGGGTGGTGCGCATTGTATGGGTGTGTGTTACATTACATTCACTAGTAGGAGTGAGAAAAACATCACGGGGTGGTGCGCGTTGTATGGGTGTGTGTTACATTACATTCACTAGTAGGAGTGAGAAAAACATCACGGGGTGGTGCGCGTTGTATGGGTGTGTGTTACATTACATTCACTAGTAGGAGTGAGAAAAACATCACGGGGTGGTGCGCGTTGTAAGGGTGTGTGTTACATTACATTCACTAGTAGGAGTGAGAAAAACATCCCGGGGTGGTGCGCGTTGTATGGGTGTGTGTTACATTACATTCACTCGTAGGAGTGAGAAAAACATCACGGGGTGGTGTGCGTTGTATGGGTGTGTGTTACATTACATTCACTAGTAGGAGTGAGAAAAACATCACGGGGAGGTGCGCATTGTATGGGTGTGTGTTACATTACATTCACTCCTAGGAGTGAGAAAAACATCACGGGGTGGTGCGCATTGTATGTGTGTGTGTTACATTACATTCACTACTAGGAGTGAGAAAAACATCACGGGGTGGTGCGCATTTTATGGGTGTGTGTTACATTACATTCACTACTAGGAGTGAGAAAAACATCACGGGTTGGTGCGCATTGTATGGGTGTGTGTTACATTAGATTCACTAGTAGGAGTGAGAAAAACATCACGGGGTGGTGCGCATTGTATGGGTGTGTGTTACATTACATTCACTAGTTGGAGTGAGAAAAACATCACGGGGTGGTGCGCACTGTATGGGTGTGTGTTACATTACATTCACTAGTAGGAGTGAGAAAAACATCACGGGGTGGTGCGCACTGTATGGGTGTGTGTTACATTACATTCACTAGTTGGAGTGAGAAAAACATCACGGGGTGGTGCGCACTGTATGGGTGTGTGTAACATTACATTCACTAGTAGGAGTGAGAAAAACATCACGGGGTGGTGCGCACTGTATGGGTGTGTGTTACATTACATTCACTAGTAGGAGTGAGAAAAACATCACGGGGTGGTGCGCATTGTAAGGGTGTGGGTTACATTAGATTCACTAGTAGGAGTGAGAAAAACATCACGGGGTGGTGCGCATTGTATGGGTGTGGGTTACATTAGATTCACTAGTAGGAGTGAGAAAAACATCACGGGGTGGTGCGCATTGTATGGGTGTGGGTTACATTACATTCACTACTAGGAGTGAGAAAAACATCACGGGGGGGTGGGCATTGTATGGGTGTGTGTTACATTACATTCACTACTAGGAGTGAGAAAAACATCACGGGGTGGTGCGCGTTGTATGGGTGTGTGTTACATTACATTCACTAGTAGGAGTGAGAAAAACATCACGGGGTGGTGCGCGTTGTTTGGGTGTGTGTTACATTACATTCACTAGTAGGAGTGAGAAAAACATCACGGGGTGGTGCGCGTTGTATGTGTGTGTGTTACATTAGATTCACTAGTAGGAGTGAGAAAAACATCACGGGGTGGTGCGCGTTGTATGTGTGTGTGTTACATTAGATTCACTAGTAGGAGTGAGAAAAACATCACGGGGTGGTGCGCATTGTATGGGTGTGTGTTACATTACATTCACTAGTAGGAGTGAGAAAAACATCACGGGGTGGTGCGCATTGTATGGGTGTGTGTTACATTACATTCACTCCTAGGAGTGAGAAAAACATCACGGGGTGGTGCGCATTGTATGGTGTGTGTTACATTAGATTCACTAGTAGGAGTGAGAAAAACATCACGGGGTGGTGCGCATTGTATGGGTGTGTGTTACATTAGATTCAGTAGTAGGAGTGAGAAAAACATCACGGGGTGGTGCGCATTGTATGGGTGTGTGTTACATTAGATTCAGTAGTAGGAGTGAGAAAAACATCACGGGGTGGTGCGCATTGTATGGGTGTGTGTTACATTACATTCACTAGTAGGAGTGAGAAAAACATCACGGGGTGGTGCGCATTGTATGGGTGTGTGTTACATTACATTCACTAGTAGGAGTGAGAAAAACATCACGGGGTGGAGCGCATTGTATGGGTATGTGTTACATTACATTCACTAGTAGGAGTGAGAAAAACATCACGGGGTGGTGCGCATTGTATGGGTGTGTGTTACATTACATTCACTAGTAGGAGTGAGAAAAACATCACGGGGTGGTGCGCATTGTATGGGTGTGTGTTACATTACATTCACTAGTAGGAGTGAGAAAAACATCACGGGGTGGTGCGCATTGTATGGGTGTGTGTTACTTTACATACACTAGTAGGAGTGAGAAAAACATCACGGGGTGGTGCGCATTGTATGGGTGTGTGTTACATTACATTCACTAGTAGGAGTGAGAAAAACATCACGGGGTGGTGCGCATTGTATTGGTGTGTGTTACATTACATTCACTAGTAGGAGTGAGAAAAACATCACGGGGAGGTGCGCATTGTATGGGTGTGTGTTACATTAGATTCACTAGTAGGAGTGAGAAAAACATCACGGGGTGGTGCGCATTGTATGGGTGTGTGTTACATTACATTCACTAGTAGGAGTGAGAAAAACATCACGGGGTGGTTCGCATTGTATGGGTGTGTGTTACATTACATTCACTAGTAGGAGTGAGAAAAACATCACGGGGTGGTGCGCATTGTATGGGTGTGTGTTACATTACATTCACTAGTAGGAGTGAGAAAAACATCACGGGGTGGTGCACATTGTATGGGTGTGTGTTACATTACATTCACTAGTAGGAGTGAGAAAAACATCACGGGGTGGTTCGCATTGTATGGGTGTGTGTTACATTACATTCACTAGTAGGAGTGAGAAAAACATCACGGGGTGGTGCGCATTGTATGGGTGTGTGTTACATTACATTCACTAGTAGGAGTGAGAAAAACATCACGGGGTGGTGCGCATTGTATGGGTGTGTGTTACATTACATTCACTAGTAGGAGTGAGAAAAACATCACGGGGTGGTGCGCATTGTATGGGTGTGTGTTACATTACATTCACTACTAGGAGTGAGAAAAACATCACGGCCTGGTGCGCATTGTTTGGGTGTGTGTTTCATTACATTCACTAGTAGGAGTGAGAAAAACATCACGGGGTGGTGCGCATTGTATGGGTGTGTGTTACATTACATTCACTAGTAGGAGTGAGAAAAACATCATGGGGTGGTGCGCATTGTATGGGTGTGTGTTACATTACATTCACTCCTAGGAGTGAGAAAAACATCACGGGGTGGTGCGCATTGTATGGGTGTGTGTTACATTACATTCACTACTAGGAGTGAGAAAAACATCACGGGGTGGTGCGCATTGTATGGGTGTGTGTTACATTAGATTCACTAGTAGGAGTGAGAAAAACATCACGGGGTGGTGCGCATTGTATGGGTGTGTGTTACATTAGATTCACTAGTAGGAGTGAGAAAAACATCACGGGGTGGTGCGCATTGTATGGGTGTTTGTTACATTACGTTCACTAGTAGGAGTGAGAAAAATATCACGGGGTGGTGCGCATTGTTTGGGTGTGTGTTACATTACATTCACTAGTAGGAGTGAGAAAAACATCACGGGGTGGTGCGCATTGTATGGGTGTGTGTTACATTACATTCACTAGTAGGAGTGAGAAAAACATCACGGGGTGGTGCGCATTGTATGGGTGTGTGTTACATTACATTCACTAGTAGGAGTGAGAAAAACATCACGGGGTGGTGCGCATTGTATGGGTGTGTGTTACATTACATTCACTAGTAGGAGTGAGAAAAACATCACGTGGTGGTGCGCATTGTATGGGTGTGTGTTACATTAGATTCACTAGTAGGAGTGAGAAAAGCATCACGGGGTGGTGCGCATTGTATGGGTGTGTGTTACATTAGATTCACTAGTAGGAGTGAGAAAAACATCACGGGGTGGTGCGCATTTTATGGGTGTGTGTTACATTACATTCACTAGTAGGAGTGAGAAAAACATCACGTGGTGGTGCGCATTGTATGGGTGTGTGTTACATTATGTTCACTAGTAGGAGTGAGAAAAACATCACGGGGTGGTGCGCATTGTATGGGTGTGTGTTACATTACGTTCACTAGTAGGAGTGAGAAAAACATCACGGGGTGGTGCGCATTGTTTGGGTGTGTGTTACATTACGTTCACTAGTAGGAGTGAGAAAAACATCACGGTGTGGTGCGCATTGTATGGGTGTGTGTTACATTACGTTCACTAGTAGGAGTGAGAAAAACATCACGGGGTGGTGCGCATTGTATGGGTGTGTGTTACATTACATTCACTAGTAGGAGTGAGAAAAACATCACGGGGTGGTGCGCATTGTATGGGTGTGTGTTACATTACATTCACTAGTACGAGTGAGAAAAACATCACGGGGTGGTGCGCATTGTTTGGGTGTGTGTTACATTACATTCACTAGTAGGAGTGAGAAAAACATCACGGGGTGGTGCGCATTGTATGGGTGTGTGTTACATTAGATTCACTAGTAGGAGTGAGAAAAACATCACGGGGTGGTGCGCATTGTATGGGTGTGTGTTACATTACATTCACTAGTAGGAGTGAGGAAAACATCACGGGGTGGTGCGCATTGTATGGGTGTGTGTTACATTACATTCACTAGTAGCAGTGAGGAAAACATCACGGGATGGTGCGCATTGTATGGGTGTGTGTTACATTACATTCACTAGTAGGAGTGAGAAAAACATCACGGGGTGGTGCGCATTGTTTGGGTGTGTGTTACATTACATTCACTAGTAGGAGTGAGAAAAACATCACGGGGTGGTGCGCATTGTATGGGTGTGTGTTACATTACATTCACTAGTAGAAGTGAGAAAAACATCACGGGGTGGTGCGCATTGTATGGGTGTCTGTTACATTACATTCACTAGTAGGAGTGAGAAAAACATCACGGGGTGGTGCGCGTTGTATGGGTGTGTGTTACATTACATTCACTAGTAGGAGTGAGAAAAACATCACGGGGTGGTGCGCGTTGTATGGGTGTGTGTTACATTACATTCACTAGTAGGAGTGAGAAAAACATCACGGGGTGGTGCGCGTTGTAAGGGTGTGTGTTACATTACATTCACTAGTAGGAGTGAGAAAAACATCCCGGGGTGGTGCGCGTTGTATGGGTGTGTGTTACATTACATTCACTTGTAGGAGTGAGAAAAACATCACGGGGTGGTGTGCGTTGTATGGGTGTGTGTTACATTACATTCACTAGTAGGAGTGAGAAAAACATCACGGGGAGGTGCGCATTGTATGGGTGTGTGTTACATTACATTCACTCCTAGGAGTGAGAAAAACATCACGGGGTGGTGCGCATTGTATGTGTGTGTGTTACATTACATTCACTACTAGGAGTGAGAAAAACATCACGGGGTGGTGCGCATTTTATGGGTGTGTGTTACATTACATTCACTACTAGGAGTGAGAAAAACATCACGGGTTGGTGCGCATTGTATGGGTGTGTGTTACATTAGATTCACTAGTAGGAGTGAGAAAAACATCACGGGGTGGTGCGCATTGTATGGGTGTGTGTTACATTACATTCACTAGTTGGAGTGAGAAAAACATCACGGGGTGGTGCGCACTGTATGGGTGTGTGTTACATTACATTCACTAGTAGGAGTGAGAAAAACATCACGGGGTGGTGCGCACTGTATGGGTGTGTGTTACATTACATTCACTAGTTGGAGTGAGAAAAACATCACGGGGTGGTGCGCACTGTATGGGTGTGTGTAACATTACATTCACTAGTAGGAGTGAGAAAAACATCACGGGGTGGTGCGCACTGTATGGGTGTGTGTTACATTACATTCACTAGTAGGAGTGAGAAAATCATCACGGGGTGGTGCAAATTGTATGGGTGTGTGTTACATTACATTCACTAGTAGGAGTGAGAAAAACATCACGGGGTGGTGCGCATTGTATGGGTGTGTGTTACATTACATTCACTAGTAGGAGTGAGAAAAACATCACGGGGTGGTGCGCATTGTATGGGTGTGTGTTACATTACATTCACTAGTAGGAGTGAGAAAAACATCACGGGGTGGTGCGCATTGTAAGGGTGTGGGTTACATTAGATTCACTAGTAGGAGTGAGAAAAACATCACGGGGTGGTGCGCATTGTATGGGTGTGGGTTACATTAGATTCACTAGTAGGAGTGAGAAAAACATCACGGGGTGGTGCGCATTGTATGGGTGTGGGTTACATTACATTCACTACTAGGAGTGAGAAAAACATCACGGGGGGGTGGGCATTGTATGGGTGTGTGTTACATTACATTCACTACTAGGAGTGAGAAAAACATCACGGGGTGGTGCGCGTTGTATGGGTGTGTGTTACATTACATTCACTAGTAGGAGTGAGAAAAACATCACGGGGTGGTGCGCGTTGTTTGGGTGTGTGTTACATTACATTCACTAGTAGGAGTGAGAAAAACATCACGGGGTGGTGCGCGTTGTATGTGTGTGTGTTACATTAGATTCACTAGTAGGAGTGAGAAAAACATCACGGGGTGGTGCGCGTTGTATGTGTGTGTGTTACATTAGATTCACTAGTAGGAGTGAGAAAAACATCACGGGGTGGTGCGCATTGTATGGGTGTGTGTTACATTACATTCACTAGTAGGAGTGAGAAAAACATCACGGGGTGGTGCGCATTGTATGGGTGTGTGTTACATTACATTCACTCCTAGGAGTGAGAAAAACATCACGGGGTGGTGCGCATTGTATGGTGTGTGTTACATTAGATTCACTAGTAGGAGTGAGAAAAACATCACGGGGTGGTGCGCATTGTATGGGTGTGTGTTACATTAGATTCAGTAGTAGGAGTGAGAAAAACATCACGGGGTGGTGCGCATTGTATGGGTGTGTGTTACATTAGATTCAGTAGTAGGAGTGAGAAAAACATCACGGGGTGGTGCGCATTGTATGGGTGTGTGTTACATTACATTCACTAGTAGGAGTGAGAAAAACATCACGGGGTGGTGCGCATTGTATGGGTGTGTGTTACATTACATTCACTAGTAGGAGTGAGAAAAACATCACGGGGTGGAGCGCATTGTATGGGTATGTGTTACATTACATTCACTAGTAGGAGTGAGAAAAACATCACGGGGTGGTGCGCATTGTATGGGTGTGTGTTACATTACATTCACTAGTAGGAGTGAGAAAAACATCACGGGGTGGTGCGCATTGTATGGGTGTGTGTTACATTACATTCACTAGTAGGAGTGAGAAAAACATCACGGGGTGGTGCGCATTGTATGGGTGTGTGTTACTTTACATACACTAGTAGGAGTGAGAAAAACATCACGGGGTGGTGCGCATTGTATGGGTGTGTGTTACATTACATTCACTAGTAGGAGTGAGAAAAACATCACGGGGTGGTGCGCATTGTATTGGTGTGTGTTACATTACATTCACTAGTAGGAGTGAGAAAAACATCACGGGGAGGTGCGCATTGTATGGGTGTGTGTTACATTAGATTCACTAGTAGGAGTGAGAAAAACATCACGGGGTGGTGCGCATTGTATGGGTGTGTGTTACATTACATTCACTAGTAGGAGTGAGAAAAACATCACGGGGTGGTTCGCATTGTATGGGTGTGTGTTACATTACATTCACTAGTAGGAGTGAGAAAAACATCACGGGGTGGTGCGCATTGTATGGGTGTGTGTTACATTACATTCACTAGTAGGAGTGAGAAAAACATCACGGGGTGGTGCACATTGTATGGGTGTGTGTTACATTACATTCACTAGTAGGAGTGAGAAAAACATCACGGGGTGGTTCGCATTGTATGGGTGTGTGTTACATTACATTCACTAGTAGGAGTGAGAAAAACATCACGGGGTGGTGCGCATTGTATGGGTGTGTGTTACATTACATTCACTAGTAGGAGTGAGAAAAACATCACGGGGTGGTGCGCATTGTATGGGTGTGTGTTACATTACATTCACTAGTAGGAGTGAGAAAAACATCACGGGGTGGTGCGCATTGTATGGGTGTGTGTTACATTACATTCACTACTAGGAGTGAGAAAAACATCACGGCCTGGTGCGCATTGTTTGGGTGTGTGTTTCATTACATTCACTAGTAGGAGTGAGAAAAACATCACGGGGTGGTGCGCATTGTATGGGTGTGTGTTACATTACATTCACTAGTAGGAGTGAGAAAAACATCATGGGGTGGTGCGCATTGTATGGGTGTGTGTTACATTACATTCACTAGTAGGAGTGAGAAAAACATCACGGGGTGGTGCGCATTGTATGGGTGTGTGTTACATTACATTCACTAGTAGGAGTGAGAAAAACATCACGGGGTGGTGCTCATTGTATGGGTGTGTGTTACATTACATTCACTAGTAGGAGTGAGAAAAACATCACGGGGTGGTGCGCATTGTATGGGTGTGTGTTACATTACATTCACTAGTAGGAGTGAGAAAAACATCACTGGGTGGTGCGCATTGTATGGGTGTGTGTTACATTACATTCACTAGTAGGAGTGAGAAAAACATCACGGGGTGGTGCGCATTGTATGGGTGTGTGTTACATTACATTCACTAGTAGGAGTGAGAAAAACATCACCGGGTGTTGCGCATTGTATGGGTGTGTGTTACATTACATTCACTAGTAGGAGTGAGAAAAACATCACGGTGTGGTGCGCGTTGTATGGGTGTGTGTTACATTACATTCACTAGTAGGAGTGAGAAAAACATCACGGGGTGGTGCGCGTTGTATGGGTGTGTGTTACATTACATTCACTAGTAGGAGTGAGAAAAACATCACGGGGTGGTGCGCGTTGTAAGGGTGTGTGTTACATTACATTCACTAGTAGGAGTGAGAAAAACATCACGGGGTGGTGCGCGTTGTAAGGGTGTGTGTTACATTACATTCACTAGTAGGAGTGAGAAAAACAGCACGGGGTGGTGCGCGTTGTATGGGTGTGTGTTACATTACATTCACTAGTAGGAGTGAGAAAAACAGCACGGGGTGGTGCGCGTTGTATGGGTTTGTGTTACATTACATTCACTAGTAGGAGTGAGAAAAACATCACGGGGTGGTGCGCGTTGTATGGGTGTGTGTTACATTACATTCACTAGTAGGAGTGAGAAAAACATCACGGGGAGGTGCGCGTTGTATGGGTGTGTGTTACATTACATTCACTACTAAGAGTGAGAAAAACATCACAGGGTGGTGCGCATTGTATGTGTGTGTGTTACATTACATTCACTAGTAGGAGTGAGAAAAACATCACGGGCTGGTGCGCATTGTATGGGTGTGTGTTACATTACATTCACTACTAGGAGTGAGAAAAACATCACGGGCTGGTGCGCATTGTATGGGTGTGTGTTACATTACATTCACTACTAGGAGTGAGAAAAACATCACGGGGTGGTGCGCGTTGTATGGGTGTGTGTTACATTACATTCACTAGTAGGAGTGAGAAAAACATCACGGGGTGGTGCGCGTTGTTTGGGTGTGTGTTACATTACATTCACTAGTAGGAGTGAGAAAAACATCACGGGGTGGTGCGCGTTGTATGTGTGTGTGTTACATTAGATTCACTAGTAGGAGTGAGAAAAACATCACGGGGTGGTGCGCGTTGTATGTGTGTGTGTTACATTAGATTCACTAGTAGGAGTGAGAAAAACATCACGGGGTGGTGCGCATTGTATGGGTGTGTGTTACATTACATTCACTAGTAGGAGTGAGAAAAACATCACGGGGTGGTGCGCATTGTATGGGTGTGTGTTACATTACATTCACTCCTAGGAGTGAGAAAAACATCACGGGGTGGTGCGCATTGTATGGTGTGTGTTACATTAGATTCACTAGTAGGAGTGAGAAAAACATCACGGGGTGGTGCGCATTGTATGGGTGTGTGTTACATTAGATTCAGTAGTAGGAGTGAGAAAAACATCACGGGGTGGTGCGCATTGTATGGGTGTGTGTTACATTAGATTCAGTAGTAGGAGTGAGAAAAACATCACGGGGTGGTGCGCATTGTATGGGTGTGTGTTACATTACATTCACTAGTAGGAGTGAGAAAAACATCACGGGGTGGTGCGCATTGTATGGGTGTGTGTTACATTACATTCACTAGTAGGAGTGAGAAAAACATCACGGGGTGGTGCGCATTGTATGGGTATGTGTTACATTACATTCACTAGTAGGAGTGAGAAAAACATCACGGGGTGGTGCGCATTGTATGGGTGTGTGTTACATTACATTCACTAGTAGGAGTGAGAAAAACATCACGGGGTGGTGCGCATTGTATGGGTGTGTGTTACATTACATTCACTAGTAGGAGTGAGAAAAACATCACGGGGTGGTGCGCATTGTATGGGTGTGTGTTACTTTACATACACTAGTAGGAGTGAGAAAAACATCACGGGGTGGTGCGCATTGTATGGGTGTGTGTTACATTACATTCACTAGTAGGAGTGAGAAAAACATCACGGGGTGGTGCGCATTGTATTGGTGTGTGTTACATTACATTCACTAGTAGGAGTGAGAAAAACATCACGGGGAGGTGCGCATTGTATGGGTGTGTGTTACATTAGATTCACTAGTAGGAGTGAGAAAAACATCACGGGGTGGTGCGCATTGTATGGGTGTGTGTTACATTAGATTCACTAGTAGGAGTGAGAAAAACATCACGGGGTGGTTCGCATTGTATGGGTGTGTGTTACATTACATTCACTAGTAGGAGTGAGAAAAACATCACGGGGTGGTGCGCATTGTATGGGTGTGTGTTACATTACATTCACTAGTAGGAGTGAGAAAAACATCACGGGGTGGTGCGCATTGTATGGGTGTGTGTTACATTACATTCACTAGTAGGAGTGAGAAAAACATCACGGGGTGGTTCGCATTGTATGGGTGTGTGTTACATTACATTCACTAGTAGGAGTGAGAAAAACATCACGGGGTGGTGCGCATTGTATGGGTGTGTGTTACATTACATTCACTAGTAGGAGTGAGAAAAACATCACGGGGTGGTGCGCATTGTATGGGTGTGTGTTACATTACATTCACTAGTAGGAGTGAGAAAAACATCACGGGGTGGTGCGCATTGTATGGGTGTGTGTTACATTACATTCACTACTAGGAGTGAGAAAAACATCACGGCCTGGTGCGCATTGTTTGGGTGTGTGTTTCATTACATTCACTAGTAGGAGTGAGAAAAACATCACGGGGTGGTGCGCATTGTATGGGTGTGTGTTACATTACATTCACTAGTAGGAGTGAGAAAAACATCATGGGGTGGTGCGCATTGTATGGGTGTGTGTTACATTACATTCACTAGTAGGAGTGAGAAAAACATCACGGGGTGGTGCGCATTGTATGGGTGTGTGTTACATTACATTCACTAGTAGGAGTGAGAAAAACATCACGGGGTGGTGCTCATTGTATGGGTGTGTGTTACATTACATTCACTAGTAGGAGTGAGAAAAACATCACGGGGTGGTGCGCATTGTATGGGTGTGTGTTACATTACATTCACTAGTAGGAGTGAGAAAAACATCACTGGGTGGTGCGCATTGTATGGGTGTGTGTTACATTACATTCACTAGTAGGAGTGAGAAAAACATCACGGGGTGGTGCGCATTGTATGGGTGTGTGTTACATTACATTCACTAGTAGGAGTGAGAAAAACATCACCGGGTGTTGCGCATTGTATGGGTGTGTGTTACATTACATTCACTAGTAGGAGTGAGAAAAACATCACGGTGTGGTGCGCGTTGTATGGGTGTGTGTTACATTACATTCACTAGTAGGAGTGAGAAAAACATCACGGGGTGGTGCGCGTTGTATGGGTGTGTGTTACATTACATTCACTAGTAGGAGTGAGAAAAACATCACGGGGTGGTGCGCGTTGTAAGGGTGTGTGTTACATTACATTCACTAGTAGGAGTGAGAAAAACATCACGGGGTGGTGCGCGTTGTAAGGGTGTGTGTTACATTACATTCACTAGTAGGAGTGAGAAAAACAGCACGGGGTGGTGCGCGTTGTATGGGTGTGTGTTACATTACATTCACTAGTAGGAGTGAGAAAAACAGCACGGGGTGGTGCGCGTTGTATGGGTTTGTGTTACATTACATTCACTAGTAGGAGTGAGAAAAACATCACGGGGTGGTGCGCGTTGTATGGGTGTGTGTTACATTACATTCACTAGTAGGAGTGAGAAAAACATCACGGGGAGGTGCGCGTTGTATGGGTGTGTGTTACATTACATTCACTACTAAGAGTGAGAAAAACATCACAGGGTGGTGCGCATTGTATGTGTGTGTGTTACATTACATTCACTAGTAGGAGTGAGAAAAACATCACGGGCTGGTGCGCATTGTATGGGTGTGTGTTACATTACATTCACTACTAGGAGTGAGAAAAACATCACGGGCTGGTGCGCATTGTATGGGTGTGTGTTACATTACATTCACTAGTAGGAGTGAGAAAAACATCACGGGGTGGTGCGCATTGTATGGGTGTGTGTTACATTAGATTCACTAGTAGGAGTGAGAAAAACATCAAGGGGTGGTGCGCATTGTATGGGTGTTTGTTACATTACGTTCACTAGTAGGAGTGAGAAAAACATCACGGGGTGGTGCGCATTGTTTGGGTGTGTGTTACATTACATTCACTAGTAGGAGTGAGAAAAACATCACGGGGTGGTGCGCATTGTATGGGTGTGTGTTACATTACATTCACTAGTAGGAGTGAGAAAAACATCACGGGGTGGTGCGCATTGTATGGGTGTGTGTTACATTAGATTCACTAGTAGGAGTGAGAAAAACATCACGGGGTGGTGCGCATTGTATGGGTGTGTGTTACATTACATTCACTAGTAGGAGTGAGAAAAACATCACGGGGTGGTGCGCATTGTATGGGTGTGTGTTACATTAGATTCACTAGTAGGAGTGAGAAAAGCATCACGGGGTGGTGCGCATTGTATGGGTGTGTGTTACATTAGATTCACTAGTAGGAGTGAGAAAAACATCACGGGGTGGTGCGCATTTTATGGGTGTGTGTTACATTACATTCACTACTAGGAGTGAGAAAAACATCACGTGGTGGTGCGCATTGTATGGGTGTGTGTTACATTACGTTCACTAGTAGGAGTGAGAAAAACATCACGGGGTGGTGCGCATTGTATGGGTGTGTGTTACATTACGTTCACTAGTAGGAGTGAGAAAAACATCACGTGGTGGTGCGCATTGTTTGGGTGTGTGTTACATTACGTTCACTAGTAGGAGTGAGAAAAACATCACGGGGTGGTGCGCATTGTATGGGTGTGTGTTACATTACATTCACTAGTAGGAGTGAGAAAAACAACACGGGGTGGTGCGCATTGTATGGGTGTGTGTTACATTACATTCACTAGTAGGAGTGAGAAAAACATCACGGGGTGGTGCGCATTGTATGGGTGTGTGTTACATTACATTCACTAGTACGAGTGAGAAAAACATCACGGGGTGGTGCGCATTGTTTGGGTGTGTGTTACATTACATTCACTAGTAGGAGTGAGAAAAACATCACGGGGTGGTGCGCATTGTATGGGTGTGTGTTACATTAGATTCACTAGTAGGAGTGAGAAAAACATCACGGGGTGGTGCGCATTGTATGGGTGTGTGTTACATTACATTCACTAGTAGGAGTGAGGAAAACATCACGGGGTGGTGCGCATTGTATGGGTGTGTGTTACATTACATTCACTAGTAGCAGTGAGGAAAACATCACGGGGTGGTGCGCATTGTATGGGTGTGTGTTACATTACATTCACTAGTAGGAGTGAGAAAAACATCACGGGGTGGTGCGCATTGTTTGGGTGTGTGTTACATTACATTCACTAGTAGGAGTGAGAAAAACATCACGGGGTGGTGCGCATTGTATGGGTGTGTGTTACATTACATTCACTAGTAGGAGTGAGAAAAACATCACGGGGTGGTGTGCATTGTATGGGTGTGTGTTACATTACATTCACTAGTAGGAGTGAGAAAAACATCACGGGGTGGTGCGCATTGTATGGGTGTGTGTTACATTACATTCACTAGTAGGAGTGAGAAAAACATGACAGGGTGGTGCGCGTTGTATGGGTGTGTGTAACATTACATTCACTAGAAGGAGTGAGAAAAACATCACGGGGTGGTGCGCGTTGTATGGGTGTGTGTTACATTACATTCACTAGTAGGAGTGAGAAAAACATCACGGGGTGGTGCGCGTTGTATGGGTGTGTGTTACATTACATTCACTAGTACGAGTGAGAAAAACATCACGGGGTGGTGCGCATTGTAAGGGTGTGTGTTACATTACATTCACTAGTAGGAGTGAGAAAAACATCCCGGGGTGGTGCGCGTTGTATGGGTGTGTGTTACATTATATTCACTAGTAGGAGTGAGAAAAACATCACGGGGTGGTGCGCGTTGTATGGGTGTGTGTTACATTACATTCACTAGTAGGAGTGAGAAAAACATCACGGGGAGGTGCGCATTGTATGGGTGTGTGTTACATTACATTCACTACTAGGAGTGAGAAAAACATCACGGGGTGGTGCGCATTGTATGTGTGTGTGTTACATTACATTCACTACTAGGAGTGAGAAAAACATCACGGGGTGGTGCGCATTGTATGGGTGTGTGTTACATTACATTCACTACTAGGAGTGAGAAAAACATCACGGGGTGGTGCGCATTGTATGGGTGTGTGTTATATTACATTCACTAGTTGGAGTGAGAAAAACATCACGGGGTGGTGCGCACTGTATGGGTGTGTGTTACATTACATTCACTAGTAGGAGTGAGAAAAACATCACGGGGTGGTGCGCACTGTATGGGTGTGTGTTACATTACATTCACTAGTAGGAGTGAGAAAAACATCACGGGGTGGTGCAAAATGTATGGGTGTGTGTTACATTACATTCACTAGTAGGAGTGAGAAAAACATCACGGGGTGGTGCGCATTGTATGGGTGTGTGTTACATTACATTCACTAGTAGGAGTGAGAAAAACATCACGGGGTGGTGCGCATTTTATGGGTGTGTGTTACATTACATTCACTAGTAGGAGTGAGAAAAACATCACGGGGTGGTGCGCATTGTATGGGTGTGGGTTACATTAGATTCACTAGTAGGAGTGAGAAAAACATCACGGGATGGTGCGCGTTGTATGGGTGTGTGTTACATTACATTCACTAGTAGGAGTGAGAAAAACATCACGGGGTGGTGCGCGTTGTATGGGTATGTGTTACATTACATTCACTAGTAGGAGTGAGAAAAACATCACGGGGAGGTGCGCATTGTATGTGTGTGTGTTACATTAGATTCACTACTAGGAGTGAGAAAAACATCACGGGGTGGTGCGCATTGTATGTGTGTGTGTTACATTAGATTCACTAATAGGAGTGAGAAAAACATCACGGGGTGGTGCGCATTGTATGGGTGTGTGTTACATTACATTCACTAGTAGGAGTGAGAAAAACATCACGGGGTGGTGCGCATTGTATGGGTGTGTGTTACATTACATTCACTAGTAGGAGTGAGAAAAACATCACGGGGTGGTGCGCGTTGTATGGGTGTGTGTAACATTACATTCACTAGAAGGAGTGAGAAAAACATCACGGGGTGGTGCGCGTTGTATGGGTGTGTGTTACATTACATTCACTAGTAGGAGTGAGAAAAACATCACGGGGTGGTGCGCGTTGTATGGGTGTGTGTTACATTACATTCACTAGTACGAGTGAGAAAAACATCACGGGGTGGTGCGCATTGTAAGGGTGTGTGTTACATTACATTCACTAGTAGGAGTGAGAAAAACATCCCGGGGTGGTGCAAGTTGTATGGGTGTGTGTTACATTATATTTACTAGTAGGAGTGAGAAAAACATCACGGGGTGGTGCGCGTTGTATGGGTGTGTGTTACATTACATTCACTAGTAGGAGTGAGAAAAACATCACGGGGAGGTGCGCATTGTATGGGTGTGTGTTACATTACATTCACTACTAGGAGTGAGGAAAACATCACGGGGTGGTGCGCATTGTATGGGTGTGTGTTACATTACATTCACTAGTAGCAGTGAGGAAAACATCACGGGGTGGTGCGCATTGTATGGGTGTGTGTTACATTACATTCACTAGTAGGAGTGAGAAAAACATCACGGGGTGGTGCGCATTGTTTGGGTGTGTGTTACATTACATTCACTAGTAGGAGTGAGAAAAACATCACGGGGTGGTGCGCATTGTATGGGTGTGTGTTACATTACATTCACTAGTAGGAGTGAGAAAAACATCACGGGGTGGTGTGCATTGTATGGGTGTGTGTTACATTACATTCACTAGTAGGAGTGAGAAAAACATCACGGGGTGGTGCGCATTGTATGGGTGTGTGTTACATTACATTCACTAGTAGGAGTGAGAAAAACATCACAGGGTGGTGCGCGTTGTATGGGTGTGTGTAACATTACATTCACTAGAAGGAGTGAGAAAAACATCACGGGGTGGTGCGCGTTGTATGGGTGTGTGTTACATTACATTCACTAGTAGGAGTGAGAAAAACATCACGGGGTGGTGCGCGTTGTATGGGTGTGTGTTACATTACATTCACTAGTACGAGTGAGAAAAACATCACGGGGTGGTGCGCATTGTAAGGGTGTGTGTTACATTACATTCACTAGTAGGAGTGAGAAAAACATCCCGGGGTGGTGCGCGTTGTATGGGTGTGTGTTACATTATATTCACTAGTAGGAGTGAGAAAAACATCACGGGGTGGTGCGCGTTGTATGGGTGTGTGTTACATTACATTCACTAGTAGGAGTGAGAAAAACATCACGGGGAGGTGCGCATTGTATGGGTGTGTGTTACATTACATTCACTACTAGGAGTGAGAAAAACATCACGGGGTGGTGCGCATTGTATGTGTGTGTGTTACATTACATTCACTACTAGGAGTGAGAAAAACATCACGGGGTGGTGCGCATTGTATGGGTGTGTGTTACATTACATTCACTACTAGGAGTGAGAAAAACATCACGGGGTGGTGCGCATTGTATGGGTGTGTGTTATATTACATTCACTAGTTGGAGTGAGAAAAACATCACGGGGTGGTGCGCACTGTATGGGTGTGTGTTACATTACATTCACTAGTAGGAGTGAGAAAAACATCACGGGGTGGTGCGCACTGTATGGGTGTGTGTTACATTACATTCACTAGTAGGAGTGAGAAAAACATCACGGGGTGGTGCAAAATGTATGGGTGTGTGTTACATTACATTCACTAGTAGGAGTGAGAAAAACATCACGGGGTGGTGCGCATTGTATGGGTGTGTGTTACATTACATTCACTAGTAGGAGTGAGAAAAACATCACGGGGTGGTGCGCATTTTATGGGTGTGTGTTACATTACATTCACTAGTAGGAGTGAGAAAAACATCACGGGGTGGTGCGCATTGTATGGGTGTGGGTTACATTAGATTCACTAGTAGGAGTGAGAAAAACATCACGGGATGGTGCGCGTTGTATGGGTGTGTGTTACATTACATTCACTAGTAGGAGTGAGAAAAACATCACGGGGTGGTGCGCGTTGTATGGGTATGTGTTACATTACATTCACTAGTAGGAGTGAGAAAAACATCACGGGGAGGTGCGCATTGTATGTGTGTGTGTTACATTAGATTCACTACTAGGAGTGAGAAAAACATCACGGGGTGGTGCGCATTGTATGTGTGTGTGTTACATTAGATTCACTAATAGGAGTGAGAAAAACATCACGGGGTGGTGCGCATTGTATGGGTGTGTGTTACATTACATTCACTAGTAGGAGTGAGAAAAACATCACGGGGTGGTGCGCATTGTATGGGTGTGTGTTACATTACATTCACTAGTAGGAGTGAGAAAAACATCACGGGGTGGTGCGCGTTGTATGGGTGTGTGTAACATTACATTCACTAGAAGGAGTGAGAAAAACATCACGGGGTGGTGCGCGTTGTATGGGTGTGTGTTACATTACATTCACTAGTAGGAGTGAGAAAAACATCACGGGGTGGTGCGCGTTGTATGGGTGTGTGTTACATTACATTCACTAGTACGAGTGAGAAAAACATCACGGGGTGGTGCGCATTGTAAGGGTGTGTGTTACATTACATTCACTAGTAGGAGTGAGAAAAACATCCCGGGGTGGTGCAAGTTGTATGGGTGTGTGTTACATTATATTTACTAGTAGGAGTGAGAAAAACATCACGGGGTGGTGCGCGTTGTATGGGTGTGTGTTACATTACATTCACTAGTAGGAGTGAGAAAAACATCACGGGGAGGTGCGCATTGTATGGGTGTGTGTTACATTACATTCACTACTAGGAGTGAGAAAAACATCACGGGGTGGTGCGCATTGTATGTGTGTGTGTTACATTACATTCACTACTAGGAGTGAGAAAAACATCACGGGGTGGTGCGCATTGTATGGGTGTGTGTTACATTACATTCACTACTAGGAGTGAGAAAAACATCACGGGGTGGTGCGCATTGTATGGGTGTGTGTTATATTACATTCACTAGTTGGAGTGAGAAAAACATCACGGGGTGGTGCGCACTGTATGGGTGTGTGTTACATTACATTCACTAGTAGGAGTGAGAAAAACATCACGGGGTGGTGCGCACTGTATGGGTGTGTGTTACATTACATTCACTAGTAGGAGTGAGAAAAACATCACGGGGTGGTGCAAAATGTATGGGTGTGTGTTACATTACATTCACTAGTAGGAGTGAGAAAAACATCACGGGGTGGTGCGCATTGTATGGGTGTGTGTTACATTACATTCACTAGTAGGAGTGAGAAAAACATCACGGGGTGGTGCGCATTTTATGGGTGTGTGTTACATTACATTCACTAGTAGGAGTGAGAAAAACATCACGGGGTGGTGCGCATTGTATGGGTGTGGGTTACATTAGATTCACTAGTAGGAGTGAGAAAAACATCACGGGGTGGTGCGCATTGTATGGGTGTGGGTTACATTAGATTCACTAGTAGGAGTGAGAAAAACATCATGGGGTGGTGCGCATTGTATGGGTGTGGGTTACATTACATTCACTACTAGGAGTGAGAAAAACATCACGGGGTGGTGGGCATTGTATGGGTGTGTGTTACATTACATTCACTACTAGGAGTGAGAAAAACATCACGGGGTGGTGCGCGTTGTATGGGTGTGTGTTACATTACATTCACTAGTAGGAGTGAGAAAAACATCACGGGGTGGTGCGCGTTGTTTGGGTGTGTGTTACATTACATTCACTAGTAGGAGTGAGAAAAACATCACGGGGTGGTGCGCGTTGTATGTGTGTGTGTTACATTAGATTCACTAGTAGGAGTGAGAAAAACATCACGGGGTGGTGCACGTTGTATGTGTGTGTGTTACATTAGATTCACTAGTAGGAGTGAGAAAAACATCACGGGGTGGTGCGCATTGTATGGGTGTGTGTTACATTACATTCACTACTAGGAGTGAGAAAAACATCACGGGGTGGTGCGCATTGTTTGGGTGTGTGTTACATTACATTCACTAGTAGGAGTGAGAAAAACATCACGGGGTGGTGCGCATTGTATGGGTGTGTGTTACATTAGATTCACTAGTAGGAGTGAGAAAAACATCACGGGGTGGTGCGCATTGTATGGGTGTGTGTTACATTACATTCACTAGTAGGAGTGAGGAAAACATCACGGGGTGGTGCGCATTGTATGGGTGTGTGTTACATTACATTCACTAGTAGCAGTGAGGAAAACATCACGGGGTGGTGCGCATTGTATGGGTGTGTGTTACATTACATTCACTAGTAGGAGTGAGAAAAACATCACGGGGTGGTGCGCATTGTTTGGGTGTGTGTTACATTACATTCACTAGTAGGAGTGAGAAAAACATCACGGGGTGGTGCGCATTGTATGGGTGTGTGTTACATTACATTCACTAGTAGGAGTGAGAAAAACATCACGGGGTGGTGTGCATTGTATGGGTGTGTGTTACATTACATTCACTAGTAGGAGTGAGAAAAACATCACGGGGTGGTGCGCATTGTATGGGTGTGTGTTACATTACATTCACTAGTAGGAGTGAGAAAAACATCACAGGGTGGTGCGCGTTGTATGGGTGTGTGTAACATTACATTCACTAGAAGGAGTGAGAAAAACATCACGGGGTGGTGCGCGTTGTATGGGTGTGTGTTACATTACATTCACTAGTAGGAGTGAGAAAAACATCACGGGGTGGTGCGCGTTGTATGGGTGTGTGTTACATTACATTCACTAGTACGAGTGAGAAAAACATCACGGGGTGGTGCGCATTGTAAGGGTGTGTGTTACATTACATTCACTAGTAGGAGTGAGAAAAACATCCCGGGGTGGTGCGCGTTGTATGGGTGTGTGTTACATTATATTCACTAGTAGGAGTGAGAAAAACATCACGGGGTGGTGCGCGTTGTATGGGTGTGTGTTACATTACATTCACTAGTAGGAGTGAGAAAAACATCACGGGGAGGTGCGCATTGTATGGGTGTGTGTTACATTACATTCACTACTAGGAGTGAGAAAAACATCACGGGGTGGTGCGCATTGTATGTGTGTGTGTTACATTACATTCACTACTAGGAGTGAGAAAAACATCACGGGGTGGTGCGCATTGTATGGGTGTGTGTTACATTACATTCACTACTAGGAGTGAGAAAAACATCACGGGGTGGTGCGCATTGTATGGGTGTGTGTTATATTACATTCACTAGTTGGAGTGAGAAAAACATCACGGGGTGGTGCGCACTGTATGGGTGTGTGTTACATTACATTCACTAGTAGGAGTGAGAAAAACATCACGGGGTGGTGCGCACTGTATGGGTGTGTGTTACATTACATTCACTAGTAGGAGTGAGAAAAACATCACGGGGTGGTGCAAAATGTATGGGTGTGTGTTACATTACATTCACTAGTAGGAGTGAGAAAAACATCACGGGGTGGTGCGCATTGTATGGGTGTGTGTTACATTACATTCACTAGTAGGAGTGAGAAAAACATCACGGGGTGGTGCGCATTTTATGGGTGTGTGTTACATTACATTCACTAGTAGGAGTGAGAAAAACATCACGGGGTGGTGCGCATTGTATGGGTGTGGGTTACATTAGATTCACTAGTAGGAGTGAGAAAAACATCACGGGATGGTGCGCGTTGTATGGGTGTGTGTTACATTACATTCACTAGTAGTAGTGAGAAAAACATCACGGGGTGGTGCGCGTTGTATGGGTATGTGTTACATTACATTCACTAGTAGGAGTGAGAAAAACATCACGGGGAGGTGCGCATTGTATGTGTGTGTGTTACATTAGATTCACTACTAGGAGTGAGAAAAACATCACGGGGTGGTGCGCATTGTATGTGTGTGTGTTACATTAGATTCACTAATAGGAGTGAGAAAAACATCACGGGGTGGTGCGCATTGTATGGGTGTGTGTTACATTACATTCACTAGTAGGAGTGAGAAAAACATCACGGGGTGGTGCGCATTGTATGGGTGTGTGTTACATTACATTCACTAGTAGGAGTGAGAAAAACATCACGGGGTGGTGCGCGTTGTATGGGTGTGTGTAACATTACATTCACTAGAAGGAGTGAGAAAAACATCACGGGGTGGTGCGCGTTGTATGGGTGTGTGTTACATTACATTCACTAGTAGGAGTGAGAAAAACATCACGGGGTGGTGCGCGTTGTATGGGTGTGTGTTACATTACATTCACTAGTACGAGTGAGAAAAACATCACGGGGTGGTGCGCATTGTAAGGGTGTGTGTTACATTACATTCACTAGTAGGAGTGAGAAAAACATCCCGGGGTGGTGCGCGTTGTATGGGTGTGTGTTACATTATATTTACTAGTAGGAGTGAGAAAAACATCACGGGGTGGTGCGCGTTGTATGGGTGTGTGTTACATTATATTCACTAGTAGGAGTGAGAAAAACATCACGGGGAGGTGCGCATTGTATGGGTGTGTGTTACATTACATTCACTACTAGGAGTGAGAAAAACATCACGGGGTGGTGCGCATTGTATGTGTGTGTGTTACATTACATTCACTACTAGGAGTGAGAAAAACATCACGGGGTGGTGCGCATTGTATGGGTGTGTGTTACATTACATTCACTACTAGGAGTGAGAAAAACATCACGGGGTGGTGCGCATTGTATGGGTGTGTGTTATATTACATTCACTAGTTGGAGTGAGAAAAACATCACGGGGTGGTGCGCACTGTATGGGTGTGTGTTACATTACATTCACTAGTAGGAGTGAGAAAAACATCACGGGGTGGTGCGCACTGTATGGGTGTGTGTTACATTACATTCACTAGTAGGAGTGAGAAAAACATCACGGGGTGGTGCAAAATGTATGGGTGTGTGTTACATTACATTCACTAGTAGGAGTGAGAAAAACATCACGGGGTGGTGCGCATTGTATGGGTGTGTGTTACATTACATTCACTAGTAGGAGTGAGAAAAACATCACGGGGTGGTGCGCATTTTATGGGTGTGTGTTACATTACATTCACTAGTAGGAGTGAGAAAAACATCACGGGGTGGTGCGCATTGTATGGGTGTGGGTTACATTAGATTCACTAGTAGGAGTGAGAAAAACATCACGGGGTGGTGCGCATTGTATGGGTGTGGGTTACATTAGATTCACTAGTAGGAGTGAGAAAAACATCATGGGGTGGTGCGCATTGTATGGGTGTGGGTTACATTACATTCACTACTAGGAGTGAGAAAAACATCACGGGGTGGTGGGCATTGTATGGGTGTGTGTTACATTACATTCACTACTAGGAGTGAGAAAAACATCACGGGGTGGTGCGCGTTGTATGGGTGTGTGTTACATTACATTCACTAGTAGGAGTGAGAAAAACATCACGGGGTGGTGCGCGTTGTTTGGGTGTGTGTTACATTACATTCACTAGTAGGAGTGAGAAAAACATCACGGGGTGGTGCGCGTTGTATGTGTGTGTGTTACATTAGATTCACTAGTAGGAGTGAGAAAAACATCACGGGGTGGTGCACGTTGTATGTGTGTGTGTTACATTAGATTCACTAGTAGGAGTGAGAAAAACATCACGGGGTGGTGCGCATTGTATGGGTGTGTGTTACATTACATTCACTACTAGGAGTGAGAAAAACATCACGGGCTGGTGCGCATTGTATGGGTGTGTGTTACATTACATTCACTAGTAGGAGTGAGAAAAACATCACGGGGTGGTGCGCATTGTATGGGTGTGTGTTACATTAGATTCACTAGTAGGAGTGAGAAAAACATCACGGGGTGGTGCGCATTGTATGGGTGTGTGTTACATTAGATTCACTAGTAGGAGTGAGAAAAACATCACGGGGTGGTGCCCATTGTATGGGTGTTTGTTACATTACGTTCACTAGTAGGAGTGAGAAAAACATCACGGGGTGGTGCGCATTGTTTGGGTGTGTGTTACATTACATTCACTAGTAGGAGTGAGAAAAACATCACGGGGTGGTGCGCATTGTATGGGTGTGTGTTACATTACATTCACTAGTAGGAGTGAGAAAAACATCACGGGGTGGTGCGCATTGTATGGGTGTGTGTTACATTACATTCACTAGTAGGAGTGAGAAAAACATCACGGGGTGGTGCGCATTGTATGGGTGTGTGTTACATTACATTCACTAGTAGGAGTGAGAAAAACATCACGGGATGGTGCGCATTGTATGGGTGTGTGTTACATTAGATTCACTAGTAGGAGTGAGAAAAGCATCAAGGGGTGGTGCGCATTGTATGGGTGTGTGTTACATTAGATTCACTAGTAGGAGTGAGAAAAACATCACGGGGTGGTGCGCATTTTATGGGTGTGTGTTACATTACATTCACTAGTAGGAGTGAGAAAAACATCACGTGGTGGTGCGCATTGTATAGGTGTGTGTTACATTACGTTCACTAGTAGGAGTGAGAAAAACATCACGGGGTGGTGCGCATTGTATGGGTGTGTGTTACATTACGTTCACTAGTAGGAGTGAGAAAAACATCACGGGGTGGTGCGCATTGTTTGGGTGTGTGTTACATTACGTTCACTAGTAGGAGTGAGAAAAACATCACGGGGTGGTGCGCATTGTATGGGTGTGTGTTACATTACATTCACTAGTAGGAGTGAGAAAAACATCACGGGGTGGTGCGCATTGTATGGGTGTGTGTTACATTACATTCACTAGTAGGAGTGAGAAAAACATCACGGGGTGGTGCGCATTGTATGGGTGTGTGTTACATTACATTCACTAGTACGAGTGAGAAAAACATCACGGGGTGGTGCGCATTGTATGTGTGTGTGTTACATTACATTCACTAGTAGGAGTGAGAAAAACATCACGGGGTGGTGCGCATTGTATGGGTGTGTGTTACATTAGATTCACTAGTAGGAGTGAGAAAAACATCACGGGGTGGTGCGCATTGTATGGGTGTGTGTTACATTACATTCACTAGTAGGAGTGAGGAAAACATCACGGGGTGGTGCGCATTGTATGGGTGTGTGTTACATTACATTCACTAGTAGCAGTGAGGAAAACATCACGGGGTGGTGCGCATTGTATGGGTGTGTGTTACATTACATTCACTAGTAGGAGTGAGAAAAACATCACGGGGTGGTGCGCATTGTTTGGGTGTGTGTTACATTACATTCACTAGTAGGAGTGAGAAAAACATCACGGGGTGGTGCGCATTGTATGGGTGTGTGTTACATTACATTCACTAGTAGGAGTGAGAAAAACATCACGGGGTGGTGCGCATTGTATGGGTGTGTATTACATTACATTCACTAGTAGGAGTGAGAAAAACATCACGGGGTGGTGTGCGTTGTATGGGTGTGTGTTACATTACATTCACTAGTAGGAGTGAGAAAAACATCACGGGGTGGTGCGCGTTGTATGGGTGTGTGTTACATTACATTCACTAGTAGGAGTGAGAAAAACATCACGGGGTGGTGCGCGTTGTATGGGTGTGTGTTACATTACATTCACTAGTAGGAGTGAGAAAAACATCACGGGGAGGTGCGCATTGTATGTGTGTGTGTTACATTAGATTCACTACTAGGAGTGAGAAAAACATCACGGGGTGGTGCGCATTGTATGTGTGTGTGTTACATTAGATTCACTACTAGGAGTGAGAAAAACATCACGGGGTGGTGCGCATTGTATGGGTGTGTGTTACATTACATTCACTAGTAGGAGTGAGAAAAACATCACAGGGTGGTGCGCATTGTATGGGTGTGTGTTACATTACATTCACTAGTAGGAGTGAGAAAAACATCACGGGGTGGTGCGCGTTGTATGGGTGTGTGTTACATTACATTCACTAGTAGGAGTGAGAAAAACATCACGGGGTGGTGCGCGTTTTATGGGTGTGTGTTACATTACATTCACTAGTAGTAGTGAGAAAAACATCACGGGGTGGTGCGCGTTGTATGGGTGTGTGTTACATTACATTCACTAGTACGAGTGAGAAAAACATCACGGGGTGGTGCGCGTTGTAAGGGTGTGTGTTACATTACATTCACTAGTAGGAGTGAGAAAAACATTCCGGGGTGGTGCGCGTTGTATGGGTGTGTGTTACATTACATTCACTAGTAGGAGTGAGAAAAACATCACGGGGTGGTGCGCGTTGTATGGGTGTGTGTTACATTACATTCACTAGTAGGAGTGAGAAAAACATCACGGGGAGGTGCGCATTGTATGGGTGTGTGTTACATTACATTCACTACTAGGAGTGAGAAAAACATCACGGGGTGGTGCGCATTGTATGTGTGTGTGTTACATTACATTCACTACTAGGAGTGAGAAAAATATCACGGGGTGGTGCGCATTGTATGGGTGTTTGTTACATTACATTCACTACTAGGAGTGAGAAAAACATCACGGGGTGGTGCGCATTGTATGGGTGTGTGTTACATTACATTCACTAGTTGGAGTGAGAAAAACATCACGGGGTGGTGCGCACTGTATGGGTGTGTGTTACATTACATTCACTAGTAGGAGTGAGAAAAACATCACGGGGTGGTGCGCACTGTATGGGTGTGTGTTACATTACATTCACTAGTAGGAGTGAGAAAAACATCACGGGGTGGTGCAAATTGTATGGGTGTGTGTTACATTACATTCACTAGTAGGAGTGAGAAAAACATCACGGGGTGGTGCGCATTGTATGGGTGTGTGTTACATTACATTCACTAGTAGGAGTGAGAAAAACATCACGGGGTGGTGCGCATTGTATGGGTGTGGGTTACATTACATTCACTACTAGGAGTGAGAAAAACATCACGGGGTGGTGGGCATTGTATGGGTGTGTGTTACATTACATTCACTACTAGGAGTGAGAAAAACATCACGGGGTGGTGCGCGTTGTATGGGTGTGTGTTACATTACATTCACTAGTAGGAGTGAGAAAAACATCACGGGGTGGTGCGCGTTGTTTGGGTGTGTGTTACATTACATTCACTAGTAGGAGTGAGAAAAACATCACGGGGTGGTGCGCGTTGTATGTGTGTGTGTTACATTAGATTCACTAGTAGGAGTGAGAAAAACATCACGGGGTGGTGCGCGTTGTATGTGTGTGTGTTACATTAGATTCACTAGTAGGAGTGAGAAAAACATCACGGGGTGGTGCGCATTGTATGGGTGTGTGTTACATTACATTCACTAGTAGGAGTGAGAAAAACATCACGGGGTGGTGCGCATTGTATGGGTGTGTGTTACATTACATTCACTCCTAGGAGTGAGAAAAACATCACGGGGTGGTGCGCATTGTATGGGTGTGTGTTACATTACATTCACTAGTAGGAGTGAGAAAAACATCACGGGGTGGTGCGCATTGTATGGGTGTGTGTTACATTAGATTCAGTAGTAGGAGTGAGAAAAACATCACGGGGTGTTGCGCATTGTATGGGTGTGTGTTACATTAGATTCAGTAGTAGGAGTGAGAAAAACATCACGGGGTGGTGCGCATTGTATGGGTGTGTGTTACATTACATTCACTAGTAGGAGTGAGAAAAACATCACGGGGTGGTGCGCATTGTATGGGTGTGTGTTACATTACATTCACTAGTAGGAGTGAGAAAAACATCACGGGGTGGTGCGCATTGTATGGGTGTGTGTTACATTACATTCACTAGTAGGAGTGAGAAAAACATCACGGGGTGGTGCGCATTGTATGGGTGTGTGTTACATTACATTCACTAGTAGGAGTGAGAAAAACATCACGGGGTGGTGCGCATTGTATGGGTGTGTGTTACATTAGATTCAGTAGTAGGAGTGAGAAAAACATCACGGGGTGTTGCGCATTGTATGGGTGTGTGTTACATTACATTCACTACTAGGAGTGAGAAAAACATCACGGGGTGGTGCGCATTGTATGGGTGTGTGTTACATTACATTCACTACTATGAGTGAGAAAAACATCACGGGGTGGTGCGCATTGTACGGGTGTGTGTTACATTACATTCACTAGTAGGAGTGAGAAAAACATCACGGGGTGGTGCGCATTGTATGGGTGTGTGTTACATTAGATTCACTAGTAGGAGTGAGAAAAACATCACGGGGTGGTGCGCATTGTATGGGTGTGTGTTACATTACATTCACTAGTAGGAGTGAGAAAAACATCACGGGGTGGTGCGCATTGTATGGGTGTGTGTTACATTTCTTTCACTCCTAGGAGTGAGAAAAACATCACGGGGTGGTGCGCATTGTATGGGTGTGTGTTACATTACATTCACTACTAGGAGTGAGAAAAACATCACGGGGTGGTGCGCATTGTATGGGTGTGTGTGTTACATTACATTCACTAGTAGGAGTGAGAAAAACATCACGGGGTGGTGCGCATTGTATGGGAGTGTGTTACATTACATTCACTAGTAGGAGTGAGAAAAACATCACGGGGTCGTGCGCATTGTATAGGTGTGTGTTACATTACATTCACTAGTAGGAGTGAGAAAAACATCACGGGGTGGTGCACATTGTATGGGTGTGTGTTACATTACATTCACTAGTAGGAGTGAGAAAAACATCACGGGGTGGTGCGCATTGTATGGGTGTGTGTTACATTACATTCACTAGTAGGAGTGAGAAAAACATCACGGGGTGGTGCACATTGTATGGGTGTGTGTTACATTACATTCACTAGTAGGAGTGAGAAAAACATCACGGGGTGGTGCGCATTGTATGGGTGTGTGTTACATTACATTCACTAGTAGGAGTGAGAAAAACATCACGGGGTGGTGGGCGTTGTATGGGTGTGTGTTACATTACATTCACTAGTAGGAGTGAGAAAAACATCACGGGGTGGTGCGCGTTGTATGGGTGTGTGTTACATTAGATTCACTAGTAGGAGTGAGAAAAACATCACGGGGTGGTGCGCGTTGTATGGGTGTGTGTTACATTACATTCACTAGTACTAGTGAGAAAAACATCACGGGGTGGTGCGCGTTGTTTGGGTGTGTGTTACATTACATTGACTAGTAGGAGTGAGAAAAACATCACGGGGTGGTGCGCGTTGTATGTGTGTGTGTTACATTACATTCACTAGTAGGAGTGAGAAAAACATCACGGGGTGGTGCGCGTTGTATGGGTGTGTGTTACATTAGATTCACTAGTAGGAGTGAGAAAAACATCACGGGGTGGTGCGCGTTGTATGTGTGTGTGTTACATTAGATTCACTAGTAGGAGTGAGAAAAACATCACGGGGTGGTGCGCATTGTATGTGTGTGTGTTACATTACATTCACTAGTAGGAGTGAGAAAAACATCACGGGGTGGTGCGCATTGCATGGGTGTGTGTTACATTACATTCACTCCTAGGAGTGAGAAAAACATCACGGGGTGGTGCGCATTGTATGGGTGTGTGTTACATTACATTCACTACTAGGAGTGAGAAAAACATCACGGGGTGGTGCGCATTGTATGGGTGTGTGTTACATTACATTCACTAGTAGGAGTGAGAAAAACATCACGGGGTGGTGCGCATTGTATGGGTGTGTGTTACATTACATTCACTAGTAGGAGTGAGAAAAACATCACGGGGTGGTGCGCATTGTATGGTGTGTGTTACAGTACATTCACTACTAGGAGTGAGAAAAACATCACGGGGTGGTGCGCATTGTATGGGTGTGTGTGTTACATTACATTCACTAGTAGGAGTGAGAAAAACATCACGGGGTGGTGCGCATTGTATGGGTGTGTGTTACATTACATTCACTAGTAGGAGTGAGAAAATCATCACGGGGTCGTGCGCATTGTATGGGTGTGTGTTACATTACATTCACTAGTAGGAGTGAGAAAAACATCACGGGGTGGTGCACATTGTATGGGTGTGTGTTATATTACATTCACTAGTAGGAGTGAGAAAAACATCACGGGTGGTGCGCATTGTATGGGTGTGTGTTACATTAGATTCACTAGTAGGAGTGAGAAAAACATCACGGGGTGGTGCGCATTTTATGGGTGTGTGTTACATTAGATTCACTAGTAGGAGTGAGAAAAACATCACGGGGTGGTGCGCATTGTATGGGTGTGTGTTACATTACATTCACTAGTAGGAGTGAGAAAAACATCACGGGGTGGTGCGCATTGTATGGGTGTGTGTTACATTACATTCACTAGTAGGAGTGAGAAAAACATCACGGGGTGGTGCGCATTGTATGGGTGTGTGTTACATTACATTCACTAGTAGGAGTGAGAAAAACATCACGGGGTGGTGCGCATTGTATGGGTGTGTGTTACATTACATTCACTAGTAGGAGTGAGAAAAACATCACGGGGTGGTGCTCATTGTATGGGTGTGTGTTACATTACATTCACTAGTAGGAGTGAGAAAAACATCACGGGGTGGTGCGCATTGTATGGGTGTGTGTTACATTACATTCACTAGTAGGAGTGAGAAAAACATCACGGGGTGGTGCGCATTGTATGGGTGTGTGTTACATTACATTCACTACTAGGAGTGAGAAAAACATCACGGGATGGTGCGCATTGTATGGGTGTGTGTTACATTACATTCACTAGTAGGAGTGAGAAAAACATCACGGGGTGGTGGGCGTTGTATGGGTGTGTGTTACATTACATTCACTACTAGGAGTGAGAAAAACATCACGGGGTGGTGCGCATTGTATGGGTGTGTGTTACATTAGATTCACTAGTAGGAGTGAGAAAAACATCACGGGGTGGTGCGCGTTGTATGGGTGTGTGTTACATTACATTCACTAGTAGGAGTGAGAAAACATCACGGGGTGGTGCGCGTTGTTTGGGTGTGTGTTACATTACATTCACTAGTAGGAGTGAGAAAAACATCACGGGGTGGTGCGTGTTGTATGTGTGTGTGTTACATTACATTCACTAGTAGGAGTGAGAAAAACATCACGGGGTGGTGCGCGTTGTTTGGGTGTGTGTTACATTACATTCACTAGTAGGAGTGAGAAAAACATCACGGGGTGGTGCACGTTGTATGGGTGTGTGTTACATTACATTCACTACTAGGAGTGAGAAAAACATCACGGGGTGGTGCGCATTGTATGTGTGTGTGTTACATTACATTCACTAGTAGGAGTGAGAAAAACATCACGGGTGGTGCCATTGTATGTGTGTGTGTTACATTACATTCACTCCTAGGAGTGAGAAAAACATCACGGGGTGGTGCGCATTGTATGGGTGTGTGTTACATTACATTCACTCCTAGGAGTGAGAAAAACATCACGGGGTGGTGCGCATTGTATGGGTGTGTGTTACATTACATTCACTAGTAGGAGTGAGAAAAACATCACGGGGTGGTGCGCATTGTATGGGTGTGTGTTACATTACATTCACTAGTAGGAGTGAGAAAAACATCACGGGATGGTGCGCATTGTATGGGTGTGTGTTACATTACATTCACTAGTAGGAGTGAGAAAAACATCACGGGGTGGTGCGCATTGTATGGGTGTGTGTTACATTACATTCACTAGTAGGAGTGAGAAAAACATCACGGGGTGGTGCGCATTGTATGGGTGTGTGTTACATTACATTCACTAGTAGGAAGTGAGAAAAACATCACGGGGTGGTGCGCATTGTATGGGTGTGTGTTACATTACATTCACTAGTAGGAGTGAGAAAAACATCACGGGGTGGTGCGCATTGTATGGGTGTGTGTTACATTACATTCACTAGTAGGAGTGAGAAAAACATCACGGGGTGGTGGGCATTGTATGGGTGTGTGTTACATTACATTCACTACTAGGAGTGAGAAAAACATCACGGGGTAGTGCGCGTTGTATGGGTGTGTGTTACATTAGATTCACTAGTAGGAGTGAGAAAAACATCACGGGGTGGTGCGCGTTGTATGGGTGTGTGTTACATTACATTCACTAGTAGGAGTGAGAAAAACATCACGGGGTGGTGCGCGTTGTTTGGGTGTGTGTTACATTACATTCACTAGTAGGAGTGAGAAAAACATCACGGGGTGGTGCGTGTTGTATGTGTGTGTGTTACATTACATTCACTAGTAGGAGTGAGAAAAACATCACGGGGTGGTGCGCGTTGTTTGGGTGTGTGTTACATTACATTCACTAGTAGGAGTGAGAAAAACATCACGGGGTGGTGCACGTTGTATGGGTGTGTGTTACATTACATTCACTACTAGGAGTGAGAAAAACATCACGGGGTGGTGCGCATTGTATGTGTCTGTGTTACATTACATTCACTAGTAGGAGTGAGAAAAACATCACGGGGTGGTGCGCATTGTATGTGTGTGTGTTACATTACATTCACTAGTAGGAGTGAGAAAAACATCACGGGGTGGTGCGCATTGTATGGGTGTGTGTTACATTACATTCACTACTAGGAGTGAGAAAAACATCACGGGGTGGTGCGCATTGTATGGGTGTGTGTAACATTACATTCACTAGTAGGAGTGAGAAAAACATCACGGGGTGGTGCGCATTGTATGGGTGTGTGTTACATTACATTCACTAGTAGGAGTGAGAAAAACATCACGGGGTGGTGCGCATTGTATGGGTGTGTGTTACATTACATTCACTAGTAGGAGTGAGAAAAACATCACGGGATGGTGCGCATTGTATGGGTGTGTGTTACATTACATTCACTAGTAGGAGTGAGAAAAACATCACGGGGTGGTGGGCGTTGTATGGGTGTGTGTTACATTACATTCACTACTAGGAGTGAGAAAAACATCACGGGGTGGTGGGCGTTGTATGGGTGTGTGTTACATTAGATTCACTAGTAGGAGTGAGAAAAACATCACGGGGTGGTGCGCGTTGTATGGGTGTGTGTTACATTAGATTCACTAGTAGGAGTGAGAAAAACATCACGGGGTGGTGCGCGTTGTTTGGGTGTGTGTTACATTAGATTCCCTAGTAGGAGTGAGAAAAACATCACGGGGTGGTGCGCGTTGTATGGGTGTGTGTTACATTACATTCTCTAGTAGGAGTGAGAAAAACATCACGGGGTGGTGCGCGTTGTTTGGGTGTGTGTTACATTACATTCACTAGTAGGAGTGAGAAAAACATCACGGGGTGGTGCGCGTTGTATGGGTGTGTGTTACATTACATTCACTACTAGGAGTGAGAAAAACATCACGGGGTGGTGCGCATTGTATGGGTGTGTGTTACATTACATTCACTAGTAGGAGTGAGAAAAACATCACGGGGTGGTGCGCATTGTATGGGTGTGTGTTACATTACATTCACTAGTAGGAGTGAGAAAAACATCACCGGGTGGTGCGCATTGTATGGGTGTGTGTTACATTACATTCACTAGTAGGAGTGAGAAAAACATCACCGGGTGGTGCGCATTGTATGGGTGTGTGTTACATTACATTCACTAGTAGGAGTGAGAAAAACATCACGGGGTGGTGCGCATTGCATGGGTGTGTGTTACATTACATTCACTAGTAGGAGTGAGAAAAACATCACGGGGTGGTGCGCATTGTATGGGTGTGTGTTACATTACATTCACTCCTAGGAGTGAGAAAAACATCACGGGGTGGTGCGCATTTTATGGGTGTGTGTTACATTACATTCACTACTAGGAGTGAGAAAAACATCACGGGGTGGTGCGCATTGTATGGGTGTGTGTTACATTACATTCACTAGTAGGAGTGAGAAAAACATCACGGGCTGGTGCGCATTGTATGGGTGTGTGTTACATTACATTCACTACTAGGAGTGAGAAAAACATCACGGGATGGTGCGCGTTGTATGGGTGTGTGTTACATTACATTCACTAGTAGGAGTGAGAAAAACATCACGGGGTGGTGGGCGTTGTATGGGTGTGTGTTACATTACATTCACTACTAGGAGTGAGAAAAACATCACGGGGTGGTGCGCGTTGTATGGGTGTGTGTTACATTAGATTCACTAGTAGGAGTGAGAAAAACATCACGGGGTGGTGCGCGTTGTATGGGTGTGTGTTACATTACATTCACTAGTAGGAGTGAGAAAAACATCACGGGGTGGTGCACGTTGTTTGGGTGTGTGTTACATTACATTCACTAGTAGGAGTGAGAAAAACATCACGGGGTGGTGCGTGTTGTATGTGTGTGTGTTACATTACATTCACTAGTAGGAGTGAGAAAAACATCACGGGGTGGTGCGCGTTGTTTGGGTGTGTGTAACATTACATTCACTAGTAGGAGTGAGAAAAACATCACGGGGTGGTGCACGTTGTATGGGTGTGTGTTACATTACATTCACTACTAGGAGTGAGAAAAACATCACGGGGTGGTGCGCATTGTATGTGTGTGTGTTACATTACATTCACTAGTAGGAGTGAGAAAAACATCACGGGGTGGTGCGCGTTGTTTGGGTGTGTGTTACATTACATTCACTAGTAGGAGTGAGAAAAACATCACGGGGTGGTGCACGTTGTATGGGTGTGTGTTACATTACATTCACTACTAGGAGTGAGAAAAACATCACGGGGTGGTGCGCATTGTATGTGTGTGTGTTACATTACATTCACTAGTAGGAGTGAGAAAAACATCACGGGGTGGTGCGCATTGTATGGGTGTGTGTTACATTACATTCACTCCTAGGAGTGAGAAAAACATCACGGGGTGGTGCGCATTGTATGGGTGTGTGTTACATTACATTCACTAGTAGGAGTGAGAAAAACATCACGGGGTGGTGCGCATTGTATGGGTGTGTGTTACATTACATTCACTAGTAGGAGTGAGAAAAACATCACGGGGTGGTGCGCATTGTATGGGTGTGTGTTACATTACATTCACTCCTAGGAGTGAGAAAAACATCACGGGGTGGTGCGCATTGTATGGGTATGTGTTACATTACATTCACTACTAGGAGTGAGAAAAACATCACGGGGTGGTGCGCATTGTATGGGTGTGTGTTACATTACATTCACTAGTAGGAGTGAGAAAAACATCACGGGGTGGTGCGCATTGTATGGGTGTGTGTTACATTACATTCACTAGTAGGAGTGAGAAAAACATCACGGGGTGGTGCGCATTGTATGGGTGTGTGTTACATTACATTCACTACTAGGAGTGAGAAAAACATCACGGGGTGGTGCGCGTTGTATGGGTGTGTGTTACATTAGATTCACTAGTAGGAGTGAGAAAAACATCACGGGGTGGTGCGCATTGTATGGGTGTGTGTTACATTACATTCACTAGTAGGAGTGAGAAAAACATCACGGGGTGGTGCGCATTGTATGGGTGTGTGTTACATTACATTCACTAGTAGGAGTGAGAAAAACATCACGGGGTGGTGCGCATTGTATGGGTGTGTGTTACATTACATTCACTAGTAGGAGTGAGAAAAACATCACGGGGTGGTGCGCATTGTATGGGTGTGTGTTACATTACATTCACTACTAGGAGTGAGAAAAACATCACGGGATGGTGCGCATTGTATGGGTGTGTGTTACATTACATTCACTAGTAGGAGTGAGAAAAACATCACGGGGTGGTGGGCGTTGTATGGGTGTGTGTTACATTACATTCACTACTAGGAGTGAGAAAAACATCACGGGGTGGTGCGCGTTGTATGGGTGTGTGTTACATTAGATTTACTAGTAGGAGTGAGAAAAACATCACGGGGTGGTGCGCGTTGTATGGGTGTGTGTTACATTACATTCACTAGTAGGAGTGAGAAAAACATCACGGGGTGGTGCGCGTTGTTAGGGTGTGTGTTACATTAGATTCACTAGTAGGAGTGAGAAAAACATCACGGGGTGGTGCGCGTTGTATGGGTGTGTGTTACATTACATTCTCTAGTAGGAGTGAGAAAAACATCACGGGGTGGTGCGCGTTGTTTGGGTGTGTGTTACATTACATTCACTAGTAGGAGTGAGAAAAACATCACGGGGTGGTGCGCGTTGTATGGGTGTGTGTTACATTACATTCACTACTAGGAGTGAGAAAAACATCACGGGGTGGTGCGCATTGTATGGGTGTGTGTTACATTACATTCACTAGTAGGAGTGAGAAAAACATCACGGGGTGGTGCGCATTGTATGGGTGTGTGTTACATTACATTCACTAGTAGGAGTGAGAAAAACATCACGGGGTGGTGCGCATTGTATGGGTGTGTGTTACATTACATTCACTAGTAGGAGTGAGAAAAACATCACGGGGTGGTGCGCATTGCATGGGTGTGTGTTACATTACATTCACTAGTAGGAGTGAGAAAATCATCACAGGGTGGTGCGCATTGTATGGGTGTGTGTTACATTACATTCACTCCTAGGAGTGAGAAAAACATCACGGGGTGGTGCGCATTTTATGGGTGTGTGTTACATTACATTCACTACTAGGAGTGAGAAAAACATCACGGGGTGGTGCGCATTGTATGGGTGTGTGTTACATTACATTCACTACTAGGAGTGAGAAAAACATCACGGGGTGGTGCGCATTGTATGTGTGTGTGTTACATTACATTCACTAGTAGGAGTGAGAAAAACATCACGGGGTGGTGCGCATTGTATGGGTGTGTGTTACATTACATTCACTAGTAGGAGTGAGAAAAACATCACGGGGTGGTGCGCATCGTATGGGTGTGTGTTAAATTACATTCACTAGTAGGAGTGAGAACAACATCACGGGGTGGTGCGCATTGTATGGGTGTGTGTTACATTACATTCACTAGTAGGAGTGAGAAAAACATCACGGGGTTGTGCGCATTGTATGGGTGTGTGTTACATTACATTCACTAGTAGGAGTGAGAAAAACATCACGGTGTGGTGCGCATTGTATGGGTGTGTGTTACATTACATTCACTAGTAGGAGTGAGAAAAACATCACGGGGTGGTGCGCATTGTATGGGTGTGTGTTACATTACATTCACTAGTAGGAGTGAGAAAAACATCACGGGGTGGTGCGCATTGTATGGGTGTGTGTTACAATAGATTCACTAGTAGGAGTGAGAAAAACATCATGTGGTGGTGCGCATTGTATGGGTGTGTGTTACATTACATTCACTAGTAGGAGTGAGAAAAACATCACGGGGTGTTGTGAATCGGAGGGTCTGAATTAGGATAGGCAGTGAGTGGCAATGTAGCATGGAGAAAAGCACCGCGGGGTGGTCAGCATGGGGAGGTCAGGGAACATGCAGTGGCAATGTAGGATAGGTTTCTGAAAAACATCGCGGGGTGGTGCGCATTGTATGGGTGTGTGTTACATTAGATTCACTAGTAGGAGTGAGAAAAACATCACGCGGTGGTGCGCATTGTATGGGTGTGTGTTACATTACATTCACTAGTAGGAGTGAGAAAAACATCACGGGGTTGTGCGCATTGTATGGGTGTGTGTTACATTACATTCACTAGTAGGAGTGAGAAAAACATCACGGGGTGGTGCGCATTGTATGGGTGTGTGTTACATTACATTCACTACTAGCAGTGAGAAAAACATCACGGGGTGGTGCGCATTGTATGGGTGTGTGTTACATTACATTCACTACTAGGAGTGAGAAAAACATCACGGGGTGGTTCGCATTGCATGGGTGTGTGTTACATTACATTCACTAGTAGGAGTGAGAAAAACATCACGGGGTGGTGCGCATTGTATGGGTGTGTGTTACATTACATTCACTAGTAGGAGTGAGAAAAACATCACGGGGTGGTGCGCATTGTATGGGTGTGTGTTACATTACATTCACTAGTAGGAGTGAGAAAATCATCACGGGGTGGTGCGCATTGTATGGGTGTGTGTTACATTAGATTCACTAGTAGGAGTGAGAAAAACATCATGTGGTGGTGCGCATTGTATGGGTGTGTGTTACATTAGATTCACTAGTAGGAGTGAGAAAAACATCACAGGGTGGTGCGCATTGTATGTGTGTGTGTTACATTACATTCACTAGTAGGAGTGAGAAAAACATCACGGGGTGGTGCGCATTGTATGGGTGTGTGTTACATTACATTCACTCCTAGGAGTGAGAAAAACATCACGGGGTGGTGCGCATTGTATGGGTGTGTGTTACATTACATTCACTACTAGGAGTGAGAAAAACATCACGGGGTGGTGCGCATTGTATGGGTGTGTGTTACATTACATTCACTAGTAGGAGTGAGAAAAACATCACGGGGTGGTGCGCATTGTATGGGTGTGTGTTACATTACATTCACTAGTAGGAGTGAGAAAAACATCACGGGGTGGTGCGCATTGTATGGGTGTGTGTTACATTACATTCACTAGTAGGAGTGCGAAAAACATCACGGGGTGGTGCTCATTGTATTGGTGTGTGTTACATTACATTCACTAGTAGGAGTGAGAAAAACATCACGGGGTGGTGCGCATTGTATGGGTGTGTGTTACATTACATTCACTAGTAGGAGTGAGAAAAACATCACGGGGTGGTGCGCATTGTATGGGTGTGTGTTACATTACATTCACTAGTAGGAGTGAGAAAAACATCACGGGGTGGTGCGCATTGTATGGGTGTGTGTTACATTACATTCACTAGTAGGAGTGAGAAAAACATCACGGGGTGGTGCGCATTGTATGGGTGTGTGTTACATTACATTCACTACTAGGAGTGAGAAAAACATCACGGGATGGTGCGCATTGTATGGGTGTGTGTTACATTACATTCACTAGTAGGAGTGAGAAAAACATCACGGGGTGGTGGGCGTTGTATGGGTGTGTGTTACATTACATTCACTACTAGGAGTGAGAAAAACATCACGGGGTGGTGCGCGTTGTATGGGTGTGTGTTACATTAGATTCACTAGTAGGAGTGAGAAAAACATCACGGGGTGGTGTGCGTTGTATGGGTGTGTGTTACATTACATTCACTAGTAGGAGTGAGAAAAACATCACGGGGTGGTGCGCGTTGTTTGGGTGTGTGTTACATTACATTCACTAGTAGGAGTGAGAAAAACATCACGGGGTGGTGCGTGTTGTATGTGTGTGTGTTACATTACATTCACTAGTAGGAGTGAGAAAAACATCACGGGGTGGTGCGCGTTGTTTGGGTGTGTGTTACATTACATTCACTAGTAGGAGTGAGAAAAACATCACGGGGTGGTGCACGTTGTATGGGTGTGTGTTACATTACATTCACTACTAGGAGTGAGAAAAACATCACGGGGTGGTGCGCATTGTATGTGTGTGGGTTACATTACATTCACTAGTAGGAGTGAGAAAAACATCACGGGGTGGTGCGCATTGTATGGGTGTGTGTTACATTACATTCACTCCTAGGAGTGAGAAAAACATCACGGGGTGGTGCGCATTGTATGGGTGTGTGTTACATTACATTCACTACTAGGAGTGAGAAAAACATCACGGGGTGGTGCGCATTTTATGGGTGTGTGTTACATTACATTCACTAGTAGGAGTGAGAAAAACATCACGGGGTGGTGCGCATTGTATGGGTGTGTGTTACATTACATTCACTAGTAGGAGTGAGAAAAACATCACGGGGTGGTGCGCATTGTATGGGTGTGTGTTACATTACATTCACTACTAGGAGTGAGAAAAACATCACGGGATGGTGCGCATTGTATGGGTGTGTGTTACATTACATTCACTAGAAGGAGTGAGAAAAACATCACGGGGTGGTGGGCGTTGTATGGGTGTGTGTTACATTACATTCACTACTAGGAGTGAGAAAAACATCACGGGGTGGTGCGCGTTGTATGGGTGTGTGTTACATTAGATTCACTAGTAGGAGTGAGAAAAACATCACGGGGTGGTGCGCGTTGTATGGGTGTGTGTTACATTACATTCACTAGTAGGAGTGAGAAAAACATCACGGGGTGGTGCGCGTTGTTTGGGTGTGTGTTACATTAGATTCACTAGTAGGAGTGAGAAAAACATCACGGGGTGGTGCGCGTTGTATGGGTGTGTGTTACATTACATTCTCTAGTAGGAGTGAGAAAAACATCACGGGGTGGTGCACGTTGTTTGGGTGTGTGTTACATTACATTCACTAGTAGGAGTGAGAAAAACATCACGGGGTGGTGAGCGTTGTATGGGTGTGTGTTACATTACATTCACTACTAGGAGTGAGAAAAACATCACGGGGTGGTGCGCATTGTATGGGTGTGTGTTACATTACATTCACTAGTAGGAGTGAGAAAAACATCACGGGGTGGTGCGCATTGTATGGGTGTGTGTTACATTACATTCACTAGTAGGAGTGAGAAAAACATCACGGGGTGGTGCGCATTGTATGGGTGTGTGTTACATTACATTCACTAGTAGGAGTGAGAAAAACATCACGGGGTGGTGCGCATTGCATGGGTGTGTGTTACATTACATTCACTAGTAGGAGTGAGAAAAACATCACAGGGTGGTGCGCATTGTATGGGTGTGTGTTACATTACATTCACTCCTAGGAGTGAGAAAAACATCACGGGGTGGTGCGCATTTTATGGGTGTGTGTTACATTACATTCACTACTAGGAGTGAGAAAAACATCACGGGGTGGTGCGCATTGTATGGGTGTGTGTTACATTACATTCACTAGTAGGAGTGAGAAAAACATCACGGGGTGGTGCGCATTGTATGGGTGTGTGTTACATTACATTCACTACTAGGAGTGAGAAAAACATCACGGGATGGTGCGCATTGTATGGGTGTGTGTTACATTACATTCACTAGGAGGAGTGAGAAAAACATCACGGGGTGGTGGGCGTTGTATGGGTGTGTGTTACATTACATTCACTACTAGGAGTGAGAAAAACATCACGGGGTGGTGCGCGTTGTATGGGTGTGTGTTACATTAGATTCACTAGTAGGAGTGAGAAAAACATCACGGTGTGGTGCGCGTTGTATGGGTGTGTGTTACATTACATTCACTAGTAGGAGTGAGAAAAACATCACGGGGTGGTGCGCGTTGTTTGGGTGTGTGTTACATTACATTCACTAGTAGGAGTGAGAAAAACATCACGGGGTGGTGCGTGTTGTATGTGTGTGTGTTACATTACATTCACTAGTAGGAGTGAGAAAAACATCACGGGGTGGTGCGCGTTGTTTGGGTGTGTGTTACATTACATTCACTAGTAGGAGTGAGAAAAACATCACGGGGTGGTGCACGTTGTATGGGTGTGTGTTACATTACATTCACTACTAGGAGTGAGAAAAACATCACGGGGTGGTGCGCATTGTATGTGTGTGTGTTACATTACATTCACTAGTAGGAGTGAGAAAAACATCACGGGGTGGTGCGCGTTGTTTGGGTGTGTGTTACATTACATTCACTAGTAGGAGTGAGAAAAACATCACGGGGTGGTGCACGTTGTATGGGTGTGTGTTACATTACATTCACTACTAGGAGTGAGAAAAACATCACGGGGTGGTGCGCATTGTATGTGTGTGTGTTACATTACATTCACTAGTAGGAGTGAGAAAAACATCACGGGGTGGTGCGCGTTGTTTGGGTGTGTGTTACATTACATTCACTAGTAGGAGTGAGAAAAACATCACGGGGTGGTGCACGTTGTATGGTTGTGTGTTACATTACACTCACTACTAGGAGTGAGAAAAACATCACGGGGTGGTGCGCATTGCATGTGTGTGTGTTACATTACATTCACTAGTAGGAGTGAGAAAAACATCACGGGGTGGTGCGCATTGTATGGGTGTGTGTTACATTACATTCACTCCTAGGAGTGAGAAAAACATCACGGGGTGGTGCGCATTGTATGGGTGTGTGTTACATTACATTCACTACTAGGAGTGAGAAAAACATCACGGGGTGGTGCGCATTGTATGGGTGTGTGTTACATTACATTCACTAGTAGGAGTGAGAAAAACATCACGGGGTGGTGCGCATTGTATGGGTGTGTGTTACATTACATTCACTAGTAGGAGTGAGAAAAACATCACGGGGTGGTGCGCATTGTATGGGTGTGTGTTACATTACATTCACTAGTAGGAGTGAGAAAAACATCACGGGGTGGTGCGCATTGCATGGGTGTGTGTTACATTACATTCACTAGTAGGAGTGAGAAAAACATCACAGGGTGGTGCGCATTGTATGGGTGTGTGTTACATTACATTCACTCCTAGGAGTGAGAAAAACATCACGGGGTGGTGCGCATTTTATGGGTGTGTGTTACATTACATTCACTACTAGCAGTGAGAAAAACATCACGGGGTGGTGCGCATTGTATGGGTGTGTGTTACATTACATTCACTAGTAGGAGTGAGAAAAACATCACGGGGTGGTGCGCATTGTATGGGTGTGTGTTACATTACATTCACTACTAGGAGTGAGAAAAACATCACGGGATGGTGCGCATTGTATGGGTGTGTGTTACATTACATTCACTAGTAGGAGTGAGAAAAACATCACGGGGTGGTGGGCGTTGTATGGGTGTGTGTTACATTACATTCACTACTAGGAGTGAGAAAAACATCACGGGGTGGTGCGCGTTGTATGGGTGTGTGTTACATTAGATTCACTAGTAGGAGTGAGAAAAACATCACGGGGTGGTGCGCGTTGTATGGGTGTGTGTTACATTACATTCACTAGTAGGAGTGAGAAAAACATCACGGGGTGGTGCGCGTTGTTTGGGTGTGTGTTACATTACATTCACTAGTAGGAGTGAGAAAAACATCACGGGGTGGTGCGTGTTGTATGTGTGTGTGTTACATTACATTCACTAGTAGGAGTGAGAAAAACATCACGGGGTGGTGCGCGTTGTTTGGGTGTGTGTTACATTACATTCACTAGTAGGAGTGAGAAAAACATCACGGGGTGGTGCACGTTGTATGGGTGTGTGTTACATTACATTCACTACTAGGAGTGAGAAAAACATCACGGGGTGGTGCGCATTGTATGTGTGTGTGTTACATTACATTCACTAGTAGGAGTGAGAAAAACATCACGGGGTGGTGCGCGTTGTTTGGGTGTGTGTTACATTACATTCACTAGTAGGAGTGAGAAAAACATCACAGGTTGGTGCACGTTGTATGGGTGTGTGTTACATTACATTCACTACTAGGAGTGAGAAAAACATCACGGGGTGGTGCGCATTGTATGTGTGTGTGTTACATTACATTCACTAGTAGGAGTGAGAAAAACATCACGGGGTGGTGCGCATTGTATGGGTGTGTGTTACATTACATTCACTCCTAGGAGTGAGAAAAACATCACGGGGTGGTGCGCATTGTATGGGTGTGTGTTACATTACATTCACTAGTAGGAGTGAGAAAAACATCACGGGGTGGTGCGCATTGTATGGGTGTGTGTTACATTACATTCACTAGTAGGAGTGAGAAAAACATCACGGGGTGGTGCGCATTGTATGGGTGTGTGTTACATTACATTCACTACTAGGAGTGAGAAAAACATCACGGGGTGGTGCGCGTTGTATGGGTGTGTGTTACATTAGATTCACTAGTAGGAGTGAGAAAAACATCACGTGGTGGTGCGCGTTGTATGGGTGTGTGTTACATTACATTCACTAGTAGGAGTGAGAAAAACATCACGGGGTGGTGCGCGTTGTTTGGGTGTGTGTTACATTAGATTCACTAGTAGGAGTGAGAAAAACATCACGGGGTGGTGCGCGTTGTATGGGTGTGTGTTACATTACATTATCTTATAGGAGTGAGAAAAACATCACGGGGTGGTGCGCGTTGTTTGGGTGTGTGTTACATTACATTCACTAGTAGGAGTGAGAAAAACATCACGGGGTGGTGCGCGTTGTATGGGTGTGTGTTACATTACATTCACTACTAGGAGTGAGAAAAACATCACGGGGTGGTGCGCATTGTATGGGTGTGTGTTACATTACATTCACTAGTAGGAGTGAGAAAAACATCACGGGGTGGTGCGCATTGTATGGGTGTGTGTTACATTACATTCACTAGTAGGAGTGAGAAAAACATCACGGGGTGGTGCGCATTGTATGGGTGTGTGTTACATTACATTCACTAGTAGGAGTGAGAAAAACATCACGGGGTGGTGCGCATTGCATGGGTGTGTGTTACATTACATTCACTACTAGGAGTGAGAAAAACATCACGGGGTGGTGCGCATTGCATGGGTGTGTGTTACATTACATTCACTCCTAGGAGTGAGAAAAACATCACGGGGTGGTGCGCATTGTATGGGTGTGTGTTACATTACATTCACTACTAGGAGTGAGAAAAACATCACGGGGTGGTGCGCATTGTATGGGTGTTTGTGTTACATTACATTCACTAGTAGGAGTGAGAAAAACATCACGGGGTGGTGCGCATTGTATGGGTGTGTGTTACATTACATTCAGTACTAGGAGTGAGAAAAACATCACGGGGTCGTGCGCATTGTATGGGTGTGTGTTACTTTACATTCACTAGTAGGAGTGAGAAAAACATCACGGGGTGGTGCACATTGTATGGGTGTGTGTTACATTACATTCACTAGTAGGAGTGAGAAAAACATCACGGGGTGGTGCACATTGTATGGGTGTGTGTTACATTACATTCACTAGTAGGAGTGAGAAAAACATCACGTGGTGGTGCGCATTGTATGGGTGTGTGTTACATTACATTCACTAGTAGGAGTGAGAAAAACATCACGGGGTGGTGCGCATTGTATGGGTGTGTGTTACATTACATTCACTAGTAGGAGTGAGAAAAACATCACGGGGTGGTGCTCATTGTATGGGTGTGTGTTACATTACATTCACTAGTAGGAGTGAGAAAAACATCACGGGGTGGTGCGCATTGTATGGGTGTGTGTTACATTACATTCACTAGTAGGAGTGAGAAAAACATCACGGGGTGGTGCGCATTTTATGGGTGTGTGTTACATTACATTCACTAGTAGGAGTGAGAAAAACATCACGGGGTGGTGCGCATTGTATGGGTGTGTGTTACATTACATTCACTCCTAGGAGTGAGAAAAACATCACGGGGTGGTGCGCATTGTATGGGTGTGTGTTACATTACATTCACTACTAGGAGTGAGAAAAACATCACGGGGTGGTTCGCATTGCATGGGTGTGTGTTACATTACATTCACTAGTAGGAGTGAGAAAAACATCACGGGGTGGTGCGCATTGTATGGGTGTGTGTTACATTACATTCACTAGTAGGAGTGAGAAAAACATCACGGGGTGGTGCGCATTGTATGGGTGTGTGTTACATTACATTCACTAGTAGGAGTGAGAAAATCATCACGGGGTGGTGCGCATTGTATGGGTGTGTGTTACATTAGATTCACTAGTAGGAGTGAGAAAAACATCATGTGGTGGTGCGCATTGTATGGGTGTGTGTTACATTAGATTCACTAGTAGGAGTGAGAAAAACATCACAGGGTGGTGCGCATTGTATGTGTGTGTGTTACATTACATTCACTAGTAGGAGTGAGAAAAACATCACGGGGTGGTGCGCATTGTATGGGTGTGTGTTACATTACATTCACTCCTAGGAGTGAGAAAAACATCACGGGGTGGTGCGCATTGTATGGGTGTGTGTTACATTACATTCACTACTAGGAGTGAGAAAAACATCACGGGGTGGTGCGCATTGTATGGGTGTGTGTTACATTACATTCACTAGTAGGAGTGAGAAAAACATCACGGGGTGGTGCGCATTGTATGGGTGTGTGTTACATTACATTCACTAGTAGGAGTGAGAAAAACATCACGGGGTGCTGCGCATTGTATGGGTGTGTGTTACATTACATTCACTAGTAGGAGTGCGAAAAACATCACGGGGTGGTGCTCATTGTATTGGTGTGTGTTACATTACATTCACTAGTAGGAGTGAGAAAAACATCACGGGGTGGTGCGCATTGTATGGGTGTGTGTTACATTACATTCACTAGTAGGAGTGAGAAAAACATCACGGGGTGGTGCGCATTGTATGGGTGTGTGTTACATTACATTCACTAGTAGGAGTGAGAAAAACATCACGGGGTGGTGCGCATTGTATGGGTGTGTGTTACATTACATTCACTAGTAGGAGTGAGAAAAACATCACGGGGTGGTGCGCATTGTATGGGTGTGTGTTACATTACATTCACTACTAGGAGTGAGAAAAACATCACGGGATGGTGCGCATTGTATGGGTGTGTGTTACATTACATTCACTAGTAGGAGTGAGAAAAACATCACGGGGTGGTGGGCGTTGTATGGGTGTGTGTTACATTACATTCACTACTAGGAGTGAGAAAAACATCACGGGGTGGTGCGCGTTGTATGGGTGTGTGTTACATTAGATTCACTAGTAGGAGTGAGAAAAACATCACGGGGTGGTGTGCGTTGTATGGGTGTGTGTTACATTACATTCACTAGTAGGAGTGAGAAAAACATCACGGGGTGGTGCGCGTTGTTTGGGTGTGTGTTACATTACATTCACTAGTAGGAGTGAGAAAAACATCACGGGGTGGTGCGTGTTGTATGTGTGTGTGTTACATTACATTCACTAGTAGGAGTGAGAAAAACATCACGGGGTGGTGCGCGTTGTTTGGGTGTGTGTTACATTACATTCACTAGTAGGAGTGAGAAAAACATCACGGGGTGGTGCACGTTGTATGGGTGTGTGTTACATTACATTCACTACTAGGAGTGAGAAAAACATCACGGGGTGGTGCGCATTGTATGTGTGTGTGTTACATTACATTCACTAGTAGGAGTGAGAAAAACATCACGGGGTGGTGCGCATTGTATGGGTGTGTGTTACATTACATTCACTCCTAGGAGTGAGAAAAACATCACGGGGTGGTGCGCATTGTATGGGTGTGTGTTACATTACATTCACTACTAGGAGTGAGAAAAACATCACGGGGTGGTGCGCATTTTATGGGTGTGTGTTACATTACATTCACTAGTAGGAGTGAGAAAAACATCACGGGGTGGTGCGCATTGTATGGGTGTGTGTTACATTACATTCACTAGTAGGAGTGAGAAAAACATCACGGGGTGGTGCGCATTGTATGGGTGTGTGTTACATTACATTCACTACTAGGAGTGAGAAAAACATCACGGGATGGTGCGCATTGTATGGGTGTGTGTTACATTACATTCACTAGAAGGAGTGAGAAAAACATCACGGGGTGGTGGGCGTTGTATGGGTGTGTGTTACATTACATTCACTACTAGGAGTGAGAAAAACATCACGGGGTGGTGCGCGTTGTATGGGTGTGTGTTACATTAGATTCACTAGTAGGAGTGAGAAAAACATCACGGGGTGGTGCGCGTTGTATGGGTGTGTGTTACATTACATTCACTAGTAGGAGTGAGAAAAACATCACGGGGTGGTGCGCGTTGTTTGGGTGTGTGTTACATTAGATTCACTAGTAGGAGTGAGAAAAACATCACGGGGTGGTGCGCGTTGTATGGGTGTGTGTTACATTACATTCTCTAGTAGGAGTGAGAAAAACATCACGGGGTGGTGCACGTTGTTTGGGTGTGTGTTACATTACATTCACTAGTAGGAGTGAGAAAAACATCACGGGGTGGTGAGCGTTGTATGGGTGTGTGTTACATTACATTCACTACTAGGAGTGAGAAAAACATCACGGGGTGGTGCGCATTGTATGGGTGTGTGTTACATTACATTCACTAGTAGGAGTGAGAAAAACATCACGGGGTGGTGCGCATTGTATGGGTGTGTGTTACATTACATTCACTAGTAGGAGTGAGAAAAACATCACGGGGTGGTGCGCATTGTATGGGTGTGTGTTACATTACATTCACTAGTAGGAGTGAGAAAAACATCACGGGGTGGTGCGCATTGCATGGGTGTGTGTTACATTACATTCACTAGTAGGAGTGAGAAAAACATCACAGGGTGGTGCGCATTGTATGGGTGTGTGTTACATTACATTCACTCCTAGGAGTGAGAAAAACATCACGGGGTGGTGCGCATTTTATGGGTGTGTGTTACATTACATTCACTACTAGGAGTGAGAAAAACATCACGGGGTGGTGCGCATTGTATGGGTGTGTGTTACATTACATTCACTAGTAGGAGTGAGAAAAACATCACGGGGTGGTGCGCATTGTATGGGTGTGTGTTACATTACATTCACTACTAGGAGTGAGAAAAACATCACGGGATGGTGCGCATTGTATGGGTGTGTGTTACATTACATTCACTAGTAGGAGTGAGAAAAACATCACGGGGTGGTGGGCGTTGTATGGGTGTGTGTTACATTACATTCACTACTAGGAGTGAGAAAAACATCACGGGGTGGTGCGCGTTGTATGGGTGTGTGTTACATTAGATTCACTAGTAGGAGTGAGAAAAACATCACGGTGTGGTGCGCGTTGTATGGGTGTGTGTTACATTACATTCACTAGTAGGAGTGAGAAAAACATCACGGGGTGGTGCGCGTTGTTTGGGTGTGTGTTACATTACATTCACTAGTAGGAGTGAGAAAAACATCACGGGGTGGTGCGTGTTGTATGTGTGTGTGTTACATTACATTCACTAGTAGGAGTGAGAAAAACATCACGGGGTGGTGCGCGTTGTTTGGGTGTGTGTTACATTACATTCACTAGTAGGAGTGAGAAAAACATCACGGGGTGGTGCACGTTGTATGGGTGTGTGTTACATTACATTCACTACTAGGAGTGAGAAAAACATCACGGGGTGGTGCGCATTGTATGTGTGTGTGTTACATTACATTCACTAGTAGGAGTGAGAAAAACATCACGGGGTGGTGCGCGTTGTTTGGGTGTGTGTTACATTACATTCACTAGTAGGAGTGAGAAAAACATCACGGGGTGGTGCACGTTGTATGGGTGTGTGTTACATTACATTCACTACTAGGAGTGAGAAAAACATCACGGGGTGGTGCGCATTGTATGTGTGTGTGTTACATTACATTCACTAGTAGGAGTGAGAAAAACATCACGGGGTGGTGCGCGTTGTTTGGGTGTGTGTTACATTACATTCACTAGTAGGAGTGAGAAAAACATCACGGGGTGGTGCACGTTGTATGGGTGTGTGTTACATTACACTCACTACTAGGAGTGAGAAAAACATCACGGGGTGGTGCGCATTGTATGTGTGTGTGTTACATTACATTCACTAGTAGGAGTGAGAAAAACATCACGGGGTGGTGCGCATTGTATGGGTGTGTGTTACATTACATTCACTCCTAGGAGTGAGAAAAACATCACGGGGTGGTGCGCATTGTATGGGTGTGTGTTACATTACATTCACTACTAGGAGTGAGAAAAACATCACGGGGTGGTGCGCATTGTATGGGTGTGTGTTACATTACATTCACTAGTAGGAGTGAGAAAAACATCACGGGGTGGTGCGCATTGTATGGGTGTGTGTTACATTACATTCACTAGTAGGAGTGAGAAAAACATCACGGGGTGGTGCGCATTGTATGGGTGTGTGTTACATTACATTCACTAGTAGGAGTGAGAAAAACATCACGGGGTGGTGCGCATTGCATGGGTGTGTGTTACATTACATTCACTAGTAGGAGTGAGAAAAACATCACAGGGTGGTGCGCATTGTATGGGTATGTGTTACATTACATTCACTCCTAGGAGTGAGAAAAACATCACGGGGTGGTGCGCATTTTATGGGTGTGTGTTACATTACATTCACTACTAGCAGTGAGAAAAACATCACGGGGTGGTGCGCATTGTATGGGTGTGTGTTACATTACATTCACTAGTAGGAGTGAGAAAAACATCACGGGGTGGTGCGCATTGTATGGGTGTGTGTTACATTACATTCACTACTAGGAGTGAGAAAAACATCACGGGATGGTGCGCATTGTATGGGTGTGTGTTACATTACATTCACTAGTAGGAGTGAGAAAAACATCACGGGGTGGTGGGCGTTGTATGGGTGTGTGTTACATTACATTCACTACTAGGAGTGAGAAAAACATCACGGGGTGGTGCGCGTTGTATGGGTGTGTGTTACATTAGATTCACTAGTAGGAGTGAGAAAAACATCACGGGGTGGTGCGCGTTGTATGGGTGTGTGTTACATTACATTCACTAGTAGGAGTGAGAAAAACATCACGGGGTGGTGCGCGTTGTTTGGGTGTGTGTTACATTACATTCACTAGTAGGAGTGAGAAAAACATCACGGGGTGGTGCGTGTTGTATGTGTGTGTGTTACATTACATTCACTAGTAGGAGTGAGAAAAACATCACGGGGTGGTGCGCGTTGTTTGGGTGTGTGTTACATTACATTCACTAGTAGGAGTGAGAAAAACATCACGGGGTGGTGCACGTTGTATGGGTGTGTGTTACATTACATTCACTACTAGGAGTGAGAAAAACATCACGGGGTGGTGCGCATTGTATGTGTGTGTGTTACATTACATTCACTAGTAGGAGTGAGAAAAACATCACGGGGTGGTGCGCGTTGTTTGGGTGTGTGTTACATTACATTCACTAGTAGGAGTGAGAAAAACATCACGGGTTGGTGCACGTTGTATGGGTGTGTGTTACATTACATTCACTACTAGGAGTGAGAAAAACATCACGGGGTGGTGCGCATTGTATGTGTGTGTGTTACATTACATTCACTAGTAGGAGTGAGAAAAACATCACGGGGTGGTGCGCATTGTATGGGTGTGTGTTACATTACATTCACTCCTAGGAGTGAGAAAAACATCACGGGGTGGTGCGCATTGTATGGGTGTGTGTTACATTACATTCACTAGTAGGAGTGAGAAAAACATCACGGGGTGGTGCGCATTGTATGGGTGTGTGTTACATTACATTCACTAGTAGGAGTGAGAAAAACATCACGGGGTGGTGCGCATTGTATGGGTGTGTGTTACATTACATTCACTACTAGGAGTGAGAAAAACATCACGGGGTGGTGCGCGTTGTATGGGTGTGTGTTACATTAGATTCACTAGTAGGAGTGAGAAAAACATCACGTGGTGGTGCGCGTTGTATGGGTGTGTGTTACATTACATTCACTAGTAGGAGTGAGAAAAACATCACGGGGTGGTGCGCGTTGTTTGGGTGTGTGTTACATTAGATTCACTAGTAGGAGTGAGAAAAACATCACGGGGTGGTGCGCGTTGTATGGGTGTGTGTTACATTACATTATCTTATAGGAGTGAGAAAAACATCACGGGGTGGTGCGCGTTGTTTGGGTGTGTGTTACATTACATTCACTAGTAGGAGTGAGAAAAACATCACGGGGTGGTGCGCGTTGTATGGGTGTGTGTTACATTACATTCACTACTAGGAGTGAGAAAAACATCACGGGGTGGTGCGCATTGTATGGGTGTGTGTTACATTACATTCACTAGTAGGAGTGAGAAAAACATCACGGGGTGGTGCGCATTGTATGGGTGTGTGTTACATTACATTCACTAGTAGGAGTGAGAAAAACATCACGGGGTGGTGCGCATTGTATGGGTGTGTGTTACATTACATTCACTAGTAGGAGTGAGAAAAACATCACGGGGTGGTGCGCATTGCATGGGTGTGTGTTACATTACATTCACTACTAGGAGTGAGAAAAACATCACGGGGTGGTGCGCATTGCATGGGTGTGTGTTACATTACATTCACTCCTAGGAGTGAGAAAAACATCACGGGGTGGTGCGCATTGTATGGGTGTGTGTTACATTACATTCACTACTAGGAGTGAGAAAAACATCACGGGGTGGTGCGCATTGTATGGGTGTTTGTGTTACATTACATTCACTAGTAGGAGTGAGAAAAACATCACGGTGGTGCGCATTGTATGGGTGTGTGTTACATTACATTCACTACTAGGAGTGAGAAAAACATCACGGGGTCGTGCGCATTGTATGGGTGTGTGTTACTTTACATTCACTAGTAGGAGTGAGAAAAACATCACGGGGTGGTGCACATTGTATGGGTGTGTGTTACATTACATTCACTAGTAGGAGTGAGAAAAACATCACGGGGTGGTGCACATTGTATGGGTGTGTGTTACATTACATTCACTAGTAGGAGTGAGAAAAACATCACGTGGTGGTGCGCATTGTATGGGTGTGTGTTACATTACATTCACTAGTAGGAGTGAGAAAAACATCACGGGGTGGTGCGCATTGTATGGGTGTGTGTTACATTACATTCACTAGTAGGAGTGAGAAAAACATCACGGGGTGGTGCTCATTGTATGGGTGTGTGTTACATTACATTCACTAGTAGGAGTGAGAAAAACATCACGGGGTGGTGCGCATTGTATGGGTGTGTGTTACATTACATTCACTAGTAGGAGTGAGAAAAACATCACGGGGTGGTGCGCATTTTATGGGTGTGTGTTACATTACATTCACTAGTAGGAGTGAGAAAAACATCACGGGGTGGTGCGCATTGTATGGGTGTGTGTTACATTACATTCACTCCTAGGAGTGAGAAAAACATCACGGGGTGGTGCGCATTGTATGGGTGTGTGTTACATTACATTCACTACTAGGAGTGAGAAAAACATCACGGGGTGGTGCGCATTGTATGGGTGTGTGTTACATTACATTCACTAGTAGGAGTGAGAAAAACATCACGGGGTGGTGCGCATTGTATGGGTGTGTGTTACATTACATTCACTAGTAGGAGTGAGAAAAACATCACGGGGTGGTGCGCATTGTATGGGTGTGTGTTACATTACATTCACTACTAGGAGTGAGAAAAACATCACGGGGTGGTGCGCATTGTATGGGTGTGTGTGTTACATTACATTCACTAGTAGGAGTGAGAAAAACATCACGGGGTGGTGCGCATTGTATGGGTGTGTGTTACATTACATTCACTAGTAGGAGTGAGAAAAACATCACGGGGTGGTGCGCATTGTATGGGTGTGTGTTACATTACATTCACTAGTAGGAGTGAGAAAAACATCACGGGGTGGTGCACATTGTATGGGTGTGTGTTACATTACATTCACTAGTAGGAGTAAGAAAAACATCACAGGGTGGTGCGCATTGTATGGGTGTGTGTTACATTACATTCACTAGTAGGAGTGAGAAAAACATCACGGGGTGGTGCGCATTGTATGGGTGTGTGTTACATTACATTCACTAGTAGGAGTGAGAAAAACATCACGGGGTGGTGCGCATTGTATGGGTGTGTGTTACATTACATTCACTAGTAGGAGTGAGAAAAACATCACGGGGTGGTGCGCATTGTATGGGTGTGTGTTACATTACATTCACTAGTAGGAGTGAGAAAAACATCACCGGGTGGTGCGCATTGTATGGGTGTGTGTTACATTACATTCACTAGTAGGAGTGAGAAAAACATCACGGGGTGGTGCGCATTGTATGGGTGTGTGTTACATTACATTCACTACTAGGAGTGAGAAAAACATCACGGGATGGTGCGCATTGTATGGGTGTGTGTTACATTACATTCACTAGTAGGAGTGAGAAAAACATCACGGGGTGGTGCGCATTGTATGGGTGTGTGTTACATTACATTCACTACTAGGAGTGAGAAAATCATCACGGGGTGGTGCGCATTGTATGGGTGTGTGTTACATTACATTCACTACTAGGAGTGAGAAAAACATCACGGGGTGGTGCGCATTGTATGGGTGTGTGTTACATTACATTCACTACTAGGAGTGAGAAAAACATCACGGGGTGGTGCGCATTGTATGGGTGTGTGTTACATTACGTTCACTAGTAGGAGTGAGAAAAACATCACGGGGTGGTGCGCATTGTATGGGTGTGTGTTACATTACATTCACTACTAGGAGTGAGAAAAACATCACGGGGTGGTGCACGTTGTATGGGTGTGTGTTACATTACACTCACTACTAGGAGTGAGAAAAACATCACGGGGTGGTGCGCATTGTATGTGTGTGTGTTACATTACATTCACTACTAGGAGTGAGAAAAACATCACGGGGTGGTGCGCGTTGTATGGGTGTGTGTTACATTAGATTCACTAGTAGGAGTGAGAAAAACATCACGTGGTGGTGCGCGTTGTATGGGTGTGTGTTACATTACATTCACTAGTAGGAGTGAGAAAAACATCACGGGGTGGTGCGCGTTGTTTGGGTGTGTGTTACATTAGATTCACTAGTAGGAGTGAGAAAAACATCACGGGGTGGTGCGCGTTGTATGGGTGTGTGTTACATTACATTATCTTATAGGAGTGAGAAAAACATCACGGGGTGGTGCGCGTTGTTTGGGTGTGTGTTACATTACATTCACTAGTAGGAGTGAGAAAAACATCACGGGGTGGTGCGCGTTGTATGGGTGTGTGTTACATTACATTCACTAGTAGGAGTGAGAAAAACATCACGGGGTGGTGGGCGTTGTATGGGTGTGTGTTACATTACATTCACTACTAGGAGTGAGAAAAACATCACGGGGTGGTGCGCGTTGTATGGGTGTGTGTTACATTAGATTCACTAGTAGGAGTGAGAAAAACATCACGGGGTGGTGCGCGTTGTATGGGTGTGTGTTACATTACATTCACTAGTAGGAGTGAGAAAAACATCACGGGGTGGTGCGCGTTGTTTGGGTGTGTGTTACATTACATTCACTAGTAGGAGTGAGAAAAACATCACGGGGTGGTGCGTGTTGTATGTGTGTGTGTTACATTACATTCACTAGTAGGAGTGAGAAAAACATCACGGGGTGGTGCGCGTTGTTTGGGTGTGTGTTACATTACATTCACTAGTAGGAGTGAGAAAAACATCACGGGGTGGTGCACGTTGTATGGGTGTGTGTTACATTACATTCACTACTAGGAGTGAGAAAAACATCACGGGGTGGTGCGCATTGTATGTGTGTGTGTTACATTACATTCACTAGTAGGAGTGAGAAAAACATCACGGGGTGGTGCGCGTTGTTTGGGTGTGTGTTACATTACATTCACTAGTAGGAGTGAGAAAAACATCACGGGTTGGTGCACGTTGTATGGGTGTGTGTTACATTACATTCACTACTAGGAGTGAGAAAAACATCACGGGGTGGTGCGCATTGTATGTGTGTGTGTTACATTACATTCACTAGTAGGAGTGAGAAAAACATCACGGGGTGGTGCGCATTGTATGGGTGTGTGTTACATTACATTCACTCCTAGGAGTGAGAAAAACATCACGGGGTGGTGCGCATTGTATGGGTGTGTGTTACATTACATTCACTAGTAGGAGTGAGAAAAACATCACGGGGTGGTGCGCATTGTATGGGTGTGTGTTACATTACATTCACTAGTAGGAGTGAGAAAAACATCACGGGGAGGTGCGCATTGTATGGGTGTGTGTTACATTACATTCACTACTAGGAGTGAGAAAAACATCACGGGGTGGTGCGCGTTGTATGGGTGTGTGTTACATTAGATTCACTAGTAGGAGTGAGAAAAACATCACGTGGTGGTGCGCGTTGTATGGGTGTGTGTTACATTACATTCACTAGTAGGAGTGAGAAAAACATCACGGGGTGGTGCGCGTTGTTTGGGTGTGTGTTACATTAGATTCACTAGTAGGAGTGAGAAAAACATCACGGGGTGGTGCGCGTTGTACGGGTGTGTGTTACATTACATTATCTTATAGGAGTGAGAAAAACATCACGGGGTGGTGCGCGTTGTTTGGGTGTGTGTTACATTACATTCACTAGTAGGAGTGAGAAAAACATCACGGGGTGGTGCGCGTTGTATGGGTGTGTGTTACATTACATTCACTACTAGGAGTGAGAAAAACATCACGGGGTGGTGCGCATTGTATGGGTGTGTGTTACATTACATTCACTAGTAGGAGTGAGAAAAACATCACGGGGTGGTGCGCATTGTATGGGTGTGTGTTACATTACATTCACTAGTAGGAGTGAGAAAAACATCACGGGGTGGTGCGCATTGTATGGGTGTGTGTTACATTACATTCACTAGTAGGAGTGAGAAAAACATCACGGGGTGGTGCGCATTGCATGGGTGTGTGTTACATTACATTCACTACTAGGAGTGAGAAAAACATCACGGGGTGGTGCGCATTGCATGGGTGTGTGTTACATTACATTCACTCCTAGGAGTGAGAAAAACATCACGGGGTGGTGCGCATTGTATGGGTGTGTGTTACATTACATTCACTACTAGGAGTGAGAAAAACATCACGGGGTGGTGCGCATTGTATGGGTGTTTGTGTTACATTACATTCACTAGTAGGAGTGAGAAAAACATCACGGGGTGGTGCGCATTGTATGGGTGTGTGTTACATTACATTCACTACTAGGAGTGAGAAAAACATCACGGGGTCGTGCGCATTGTATGGGTGTGTGTTACTTTACATTCACTAGTAGGAGTGAGAAAAACATCACGGGGTGGTGCACATTGTATGGGTGTGTGTTACATTACATTCACTAGTAGGAGTGAGAAAAACATCACGGGGTGGTGCACATTGTATGGGTGTGTGTTACATTACATTCACTAGTAGGAGTGAGAAAAACATCACGTGGTGGTGCGCATTGTATGGGTGTGTGTTACATTACATTCACTAGTAGGAGTGAGAAAAACATCACGGGGTGGTGCGCATTGTATGGGTGTGTGTTACATTACATTCACTAGTAGGAGTGAGAAAAACATCACGGGGTGGTGCTCATTGTATGGGTGTGTGTTACATTACATTCACTAGTAGGAGTGAGAAAAACATCACGGGGTGGTGCGCATTGTATGGGTGTGTGTTACATTACATTCACTAGTAGGAGTGAGAAAAACATCACGGGGTGGTGCGCATTTTATGGGTGTGTGTTACATTACATTCACTAGTAGGAGTGAGAAAAACATCACGGGGTGGTGCGCATTGTATGGGTGTGTGTTACATTACATTCACTCCTAGGAGTGAGAAAAACATCACGGGGTGGTGCGCATTGTATGGGTGTGTGTTACATTACATTCACTACTAGGAGTGAGAAAAACATCACGGGGTGGTGCGCATTGTATGGGTGTGTGTTACATTACATTCACTAGTAGGAGTGAGAAAAACATCACGGGGTGGTGCGCATTGTATGGGTGTGTGTTACATTACATTCACTAGTAGGAGTGAGAAAAACATCACGGGGTGGTGCGCATTGTATGGGTGGGTGTTACATTACATTCACTACTAGGAGTGAGAAAAACATCACGGGGTGGTGCGCATTGTATGGGTGTGTGTGTTACATTACATTCACTAGTAGGAGTGAGAAAAACATCACGGGGTGGTGCGCATTGTATGGGTGTGTGTTACATTACATTCACTAGTAGGAGTGAGAAAAACAGCACGGGGTCGTGCGCATTGTATGGGTGTGTGTTACATTACATTCACTAGTAGGAGTGAGAAAAACATCACGGGGTGGTGCACATTGTATGGGTGTGTGTTACATTACATTCACTAGTAGGAGTAAGAAAAACATCACAGGGTGGTGCGCATTGTATGGGTGTGTGTTACATTACATTCACTAGTAGGAGTGAGAAAAACATCACGGGGTGGTGCGCATTGTATGGGTGTGTGTTACATTACATTCACTAGTAGGAGTGAGAAAAACATCACGGGGTGGTGCGCATTGTATGGGTGTGTGTTACATTACATTCACTAGTAGGAGTGAGAAAAACATCACGGGGTGGTGCGCATTGTATGGGTGTGTGTTACATTACATTCACTAGTAGGAGTGAGAAAAACATCACCGGGTGGTGCGCATTGTATGGGTGTGTGTTACATTACATTCACTAGTAGGAGTGAGAAAAACATCACGGGGTGGTGCGCATTGTATGGGTGTGTGTTACATTACATTCACTACTAGGAGTGAGAAAAACATCACGGGATGGTGCGCATTGTATGGGTGTGTGTTACATTACATTCACTAGTAGGACTGAGAAAAACATCACGGGGTGGTGCGCATTGTATGGGTGTGTGTTACATTACATTCACTAGTAGGAGTGAGAAAAACATCACGGGGTGGTGCGCATTGTATGGGTGTGTGTTACATTACATTCACTAGTAGGAGTGAGAAAAACATCACGGGGTGGTGCGCATTGTATGGGTGTGTGTTACATTACATTCACTACTAGGAGTGAGAAAATCATCACGGGGTGGTGCGCATTGTATGGGTGTGTGTTACATTACATTCACTACTAGGAGTGAGAAAAACATCACGGGGTGGTGCGCATTGTATGGGTGTGTGTTACATTACATTCACTACTAGGAGTGAGAAAAACATCACGGGGTGGTGCGCATTGTATGGGTGTGTGTTACATTACATTCACTAGTAGGAGTGAGAAAAACATCACGGGGTGGTGCGCATTGTATGGGTGTGTGTTACATTACATTCACTAGTAGGAGTGAGAAAATCATCACGGGGTGGTGCGCATTGTATGGGTGTGTGTTACATTACATTCACTAGTAGGAGTGAGAAAAACATCACGGGGTGGTGCGCATTGTATGGGTGTGTGTTACATTACATTCACTAGTAGGAGTGAGAAAAACATCACGGGGTGGTGCGCATTGTATGGGTGTGTGTTACATTACATTCACTAGTAGGAGTGAGAAAAACATCACGGGGTGGTGCGCATTGTATGGGTGTGTGTTACATTACATTCACTAGTAGGAGTGAGAAAAACATCACGGGGTGGTGCGCATTTTATGGGTGTGTGTTACATTACATTCACTAGTAGGAGTGAGAAAAACATCACGGGGTGGTGCGCATTGTATGGGTGTGTGTTACATTACATTCACTCCTAGGAGTGAGAAAAACATCACGGGGTGGTGCGCATTGTATGGGTGTGTGTTACATTACATTCACTACTAGGAGTGAGAAAAACATCACGGGGTGGTGCGCATTGTATGTGTGTGTGTTACATTACATTCACTAGCAGGAGTGAGAAAAACATCACGGGGTGGTGCGCATTGTATGGGTGTGTGTTACATTACATACACTAGCAGGAGTGAGAAAAACATCACGGGGTGGTGCGCATTGTATGGGTGTGTGTTACATTACATTCACTAGCAGGAGTGAGAAAAACATCACGGAGTGGTGCGCATTGTATGGGTGTGTGTTACATTACATTCACTAGCAGGAGTGAGAAAAACATCACGGGGTGGTGCGCATTGTATGGGTGTGTGTTACATTACATTCACTAGTAGGAGTGAGAAAAACATCACGGGGTGGTGCGCATTGTATGGGTGTGGGTTACATTACATTCACTAGTAGGAGTGAGAAAAACATCACGGGGTGGTGCGCATTGTATGGGTGTGTGTTACATTACATTCACTACTAGGAGTGAGAAAAACATCACGGTGTGGTGCGCATTGTATGGGTGTGTGTTACATTACATTCACTAGTAGGAGTGAGAAAAACATCACGGGGTGGTGCGCATTGTATGGGTGTGTGTTACATTACATTCACTAGTAGGAGTGAGAAAAATATCACGGGGTGGTGCGCATTGTATGGGTGTGTGTTACATTACATTCACTAGTAGGAGTGAGAAAAACATCACGGGGTGGTGCGCATTGAATGGGTGTGTGTTACATTACATTCACTAGTAGGATTGAGAAAAACATCACGGGGTGGTGCGCATTGTATGGGTGTGTGTTACATTACATTCACTAGTAGGAGTGAGAAAAACATCACGGGGTGGTGCGCATTGTATGGGTGTGTGTTACATTACATTCACTAGTAGGAGTGAGAAAAACATCACTGGGTTGTGCGCATTGTATGGGTGTGTGTTACATTACATTCACTAGTAGGAGGGAGAAAAACATCACGGGGTGGTGCGCATTGTATGGGTGTGGGTTGCATTAGATTCACTAGTAGGAGTGAGAAAAACATCACGGGGTGGTGCGCGTTGTATGGGTGTGTGTTACATTACATTCACTCCTAGGAGTGAGAAAAACATCACGGGGTGGTGCGCATTGTATGGGTGTGTGTTACATTACATTCACTACTAGGAGTGAGAAAAACATCACGGGGTGGTGCGCATTGTATGGGTGTGTGTTACATTACATTCACTAGTAGGAGTGAGAAAAACATCACGGGGTGGTGGGCGTTGTATGGGTGTGTGTTACATTACATTCACTACTAGGAGTGAGAAAAACATCACGGGGTGGTGCGCGTTGTATGGGTGTGTGTTACATTAGATTCACTAGTAGGAGTGAGAAAAACATCATGGGGTGGTGCGCGTTGTATGGTTATGTGTTACATTACATTCACTAGTAGGAGTGAGAAAAACATCACGGGGTGGTGCGCGTTGTTTTGGTGTGTGTTACATTACATTCACTAGTAGGAGTGAGAAAAACATCACGGGGTGGTGCGCCTTGTATGTGTGTGTGTTACATTACATTCACTAGTAGGAGTGAGAAAAACATCACGGGGTGGTGCGCGTTGTATGTGTGTGTGTTACATTAGATTCACTAGTAGGAGTGAGAAAAACATCACGGGGTGTTGCGCGTTGTATGTGTGTGTGTTACATTCGATTCACTAGTAGGAGTGAGAAAAACATCACGGGGTGGTGCGCATTGTAAGTGTGTGTGTTACATTACATTCACTAGTAGGAGTGAGAAAAACATCACGGGGTGATGCGCATTGTATGGGTGTGTGTTACATTACATTCACTCCTAGGAGTGAGAAAAACATCACGGGGTGGTGCGCATTGTATGGGTGTGGGTTACATTACATTCACTACTAGGAGTGAGAAAAACATCACGGGGTGGTGCGCATTGTATGGGTGTGTGTTACATTACATTCACTACTAGGAGTGAGAAAAACATCACGGGGTGGTGCGCATTGTATGGGTGTGTGTTACATTACATTCACTAGTAGGAGTGAGAAAAACATCACGGGGTGGTGCGCATTGTATGGGTGTGTGTTACATTACATTCACTAGTAGGACTGAGAAAAACATCACGGGGTGGTGCGCATTGTATGGGTGTGTGTTACATTACATTCACTAGTAGGACTGAGAAAAACATCACGGGGTGGTGCGCATTGTATGGGTGTGTGTTACATTACATTCACTAGTAGGACTGAGAAAAACATCACGGGGTGGTGCGCATTGTATGGGTGTGTGTTACATTACATTCACTAGTAGGACTGAGAAAAACATCACGGGGTGGTGCGCATTGTATGGGTGTGTGTTACATTACATGCACTAGTAGGAGTGAGAAAAACATCACGGGGTGGTGCGCATTGTATGGGTGTGTGTTACATTACATACACTAGCAGGAGTGAGAAAAACATCACGGGGTGGTACGCATTGTATGGGTGTGTGTTACATTACATTCACTAGCAGGAGTGAGAAAAACATCACGGGGTGGTGCGCATTGTATGGGTGTGTGTTACATTACATTCACTAGCAGGAGTGAGAAAAACATCACGGGGTGGTGCGCATTGTATGTGTGTGTGTTACATTACATTCACTAGTAGGAGTGAGAAAAACATCACGGGGTGGTGCGCATTGTATGGGTGTGGGTTACATTACATTCACTAGTAGGAGTGAGAAAAACATCACGGGGTGGTGCGCATTGTATGGGTGTGTGTTACATTACATTCACTACTAGGAGTGAGAAAAACATCACGGTGTGGTGCGCATTGTATGGGTGTGTGTTACATTACATTCACTAGTAGGAGTGAGAAAAACATCACGGGGTGGTGCGCATTGTATGGGTGTGTGTTACATTACATTCACTAGTAGGAGTGAGAAAAACATCACGGGGTGGTGCGCATTGTATGGGTGTGTGTTACATTACATTCACTAGTAGGAGTGAGAAAAACATCACGGGGTGGTGCGCATTGAATGGGTGTGTGTTACATTACATTCACTAGTAGGATTGAGAAAAACATCACGGGGTGGTGCGCATTGTATGGGTGTGTGTTACATTACATTCACTACTAGGAGTGAGAAAAACATCACGGGGTGGTGCGCATTGTATGGGTGTGTGTTACATTACATTCACTACTAGGAGTGAGAAAAACATCACGGGGTGGTGCGCATTGTATGGGTGTGTGTTACATTACATTCACTAGTAGGAGTGAGAAAAACATCACGGGGTGGTGCGCATTGTATGGGTGTGTGTTACATTACATTCACTAGTAGGAGTGAGAAAAACATCACGGGGTGGTGCGCATTGTATGTGTGTGTGTTACATTACATTCACTAGTAGGAGTGAGAAAAACATCACGGGGTTGTGCGCATTGTATGAGTGTGTGTTACATTACATTCACTACTAGGAGTGAGAAAAACATCACGGGGTGGTGCGCATTGTATGGGTGTGTGTTACATTAGATTCACTAGTAGGAGTGAGAAAAACATCACGGGGTGGTGCGCATTGTATGGGTGTGTGTTACATTAGATTCACTAGTAGGAGTGAGAAAAACATCACGGGGTGGTGCGCATTGTATGGGTGTGTGTTACATTAGATTCACTAGTAGGAGTGAGAAAAACATCACGGGGAGGTGCGCATTGTATGGGTGTGTGTTACATTAGATTCACTAGTAGGAGTGAGAAAAACATCACGGGGAGGTGCGCATTGTATGGGTGTGTGTTACATTAGATTCACTAGTAGGAGTGAGAAAAACATCACGGGGTGGTGCGCATTGTATGTGTGTGTGTTACATTACATTCACTACTAGGAGTGAGAAAAACATCACGGGGTGGTGCGCATTGTATGGGTGTGTGATACATTACATTCACTAGTAGGAGTGAGAAAAACATCACGGGGTGGTGCGCATTGTATGGGTGTGTGTTACATTACATTCATTAGTAGGAGTGAGAAAAACATCACGGGGTGGTGCGCATTGTATGGGTGTGTGTTACATTACATTCACACCTAGGAGTGAGAAAAACATCACGGGGTGGTGCGCATTGTATGGGTGTGTGTGTTACATTACATTCACTAGTAGGAGTGAGAAAAACATCACGGGGTGGTGCGCATTGTATGGGTGTGTGTTACATTACATTCAGTAGTAGGAGTGAGAAAAATATCACGGGGTCGTGCGCATTGTATGGTTGTGTGTTACATTACATTCACTAGTAGGAGTGAGAAAAACATCACGGGGTGGTGCACATTGTATGGGTGTGTGTTTCATTAGATTCACTAGTAGGAGTGAGAAAAACATCACGGGGTGGTGCGCGTTGTATGGGTGTGTGTTACATTACATTCACTAGTAGGAGTGAGAAAAACATCACGGGGTGGTGCGCGTTGTTTGGGTGTGTGTTACATTACATTCACTAGTAGGAGTGAGAAAAACATCACGGGGTGGTGCGCGTTTTATGTGTGTGTGTTACATTACATTCACTAGTAGGAGTGAGAAAAACATCACGGGGTGGTGCGCGTTGTATGGGTGTGTGTTACATTACATTCACTACTAAGAGTGAGAAAAACATCACGGGGTGGTGCGCGTTGTATGGGTGTGTGTTACATTACATTCACTACTAGGAGTGAGAAAAACATCACGGGGTGGTGCGCGTTGTATGGGTGTGTGTTACATTACATTCACTAGTAGGAGTGAGAAAAACATCACGGGGTGGTGCGCGTTGTTTGGGTGTGTGTTACATTACATTCACTAGTAGGAGTGAGAAAAACATCACGGGGTGGTGCGCGTTGTATGTGTGTGTGTTACATTACATTCACTAGTAGGAGTGAGAAAAACATCACGGGGTGGTGCGCGTTGTATGTGTGTGTGTTACATTAGATTCACTAGTAGGAGTGAGAAAAACATCACGGGGTGGTGCGCGTTGTATGTGTGTGTGTTACATTAGATTCACTAGTAGGAGTGAGAAAAACATCACGGGGTGGTGCGCATTGTATGTGTGTTTGTTACATTACATTCACTAGTAGGAGTGAGAAAAACATCACGGGGTGGTGCGCATTGTATGGGTGTGTGTTACATTACATTCACTCCTAGGAGTGAGAAAAACATCACGGGGTGGTGCGCATTGTATGGGTGTGTGTTACATTACATTCACTACTAGGAGTGAGAAAAACATCACGGGGTGGTGCGTATTGTATGGGTGTGTGTTACATTACATTCACTAGTAGGAGTGAGAAAAACATCACGGGGTGGTGCGCATTGTATGGGTGTGTGTTACATTACATTCACTAGTAGGACTGAGAAAAACATCACGGGGTGGTGCGCATTGTATGGGTGTGTGTTACATTACATTCACTAGTAGGACTGAGAAAAACATCACGGGGTGGTGCGCATTGTATGGGTGTGTGTTACATTACATTCACTAGTAGGAGTGAGAAAAACATCACGGGGTGGTGCGCATTGTATGGGTGTGTGTTACATTACATTCACTAGTAGGAGTGAGAAAAACATCACGGGGTGGTGCGCATTTTATGGGTGTGTGTTACATTACATTCACTAGTAGGAGTGAGAAAAACATCACGGGGTGGTGCGCATTGTATGGGTGTGTGTTACATTACATTCACTCCTAGGAGTGAGAAAAACATCACGGGGTGGTGCGCATTGTATGGGTGTGTGTTACATTACATTCACTACTAGGAGTGAGAAAAACATCACGGGGTGGTGCGCATTGTATGGGTGTGTGTTACATTACATTCACTAGTAGGAGTGAGAAAAACATCACGGGGTGGTGCGCATTGTATGGGTGTGTGTTACATTACATTCACTAGTAGGAGTGAGAAAAACATCACGGGGTGGTGCGCATTGTATGGGTGTGTGTTACATTACATTCACTACTAGGAGTGAGAAAAACATCACGGGGTGGTGCGCATTGTATGGGTGTGTGTGTTACATTACATTCACTAGTAGGAGTGAGAAAAACATCACGGGGTGGTGCGCATTGTATGGGTGTGTGTTACATTACATTCACTAGTAGGAGTGAGAAAAACAGCACGGGGTCGTGCGCATTGTATGGGTGTGTGTTACATTACATTCACTAGTAGGAGTGAGAAAAACATCACGGGGTGGTGCACATTGTATGGGTGTGTGTTACATTACATTCACTAGTAGGAGTAAGAAAAACATCACAGGGTGGTGCGCATTGTATGGGTGTGTGTTACATTACATTCACTAGTAGGAGTGAGAAAAACATCACGGGGTGGTGCGCATTGTATGGGTGTGTGTTACATTACATTCACTAGTAGGAGTGAGAAAAACATCACCGGGTGGTGCGCATTGTATGGGTGTGTGTTACATTACATTCACTAGTAGGAGTGAGAAAAACATCACGGGGTGGTGCGCATTGTATGGGTGTGTGTTACATTACATTCACTACTAGGAGTGAGAAAAACATCACGGGATGGTGCGCATTGTATGGGTGTGTGTTACATTACATTCACTAGTAGGACTGAGAAAAACATCACGGGGTGGTGCGCATTGTATGGGTGTGTGTTACATTACATTCACTAGTAGGAGTGAGAAAAACATCACGGGGTGGTGCGCATTGTATGGGTGTGTGTTACATTACATTCACTAGTAGGAGTGAGAAAAACATCACGGGGTGGTGCGCATTGTATGGGTGTGTGTTACATTACATTCACTACTAGGAGTGAGAAAATCATCACGGGGTGGTGCGCATTGTATGGGTGTGTGTTACATTACATTCACTACTAGGAGTGAGAAAAACATCACGGGATGGTGCGCATTGTATGGGTGTGTGTTACATTACATTCACTACTAGGAGTGAGAAAAACATCACGGGGTGGTGCGCATTGTATGGGTGTGTGTTACATTACATTCACTAGTAGGAGTGAGAAAAACATCACGGGGTGGTGCGCATTGTATGGGTGTGTGTTACATTACATTCACTAGTAGGAGTGAGAAAATCATCACGGGGTGGTGCGCATTGTATGGGTGTGTGTTACATTACATTCACTAGTAGGAGTGAGAAAAACATCACGGGGTGGTGCGCATTGTATGGGTGTGTGTTACATTACATTCACTAGTAGGAGTGAGAAAAACATCACGGGGTGGTGCGCATTGTATGGGTGTGTGTTACATTACATTCACTAGTAGGAGTGAGAAAAACATCACGGGGTGGTGCGCATTGTATGGGTGTGTGTTACATTACATTCACTAGTAGGAGTGAGAAAAACATCACGGGGTGGTGCGCATTTTATGGGTGTGTGTTACATTACATTCACTAGTAGGAGTGAGAAAAACATCACGGGGTGGTGCGCATTGTATGGGTGTGTGTTACATTACATTCACTCCTAGGAGTGAGAAAAACATCACGGGGTGGTGCGCATTGTATGGGTGTGTGTTACATTACATTCACTACTAGGAGTGAGAAAAACATCACGGGGTGGTGCGCATTGTATGTGTGTGTGTTACATTACATTCACTAGCAGGAGTGAGAAAAACATCACGGGGTGGTGCGCATTGTATGGGTGTGTGTTACATTACATACACTAGCAGGAGTGAGAAAAACATCACGGCGTGGTGCGCATTGTATGGGTGTGTGTTACATTACATTCACTAGCAGGAGTGAGAAAAACATCACGGGGTGGTGCGCATTGTATGGGTGTGTGTTACATTACATTCACTAGCAGGAGTGAGAAAAACATCACGGGGTGGTGCGCATTGTATGGGTGTGTGTTACATTACATTCACTAGTAGGAGTGAGAAAAACATCACGGGGTGGTGCGCATTGTATGGGTGTGTGTTACATTACATTCACTAGTAGGAGTGAGAAAAACATCACGGGGTGGTGCGCATTGTATGGGTGTGTGTTACATTACATTCACTACTAGGAGTGAGAAAAACATCACGGTGTGGTGCGCATTGTATGGGTGTGTGTTACATTACATTCACTAGTAGGAGTGAGAAAAACATCACGGGGTGGTGCGCATTGTATGGGTGTGTGTTACATTACATTCACTAGTCGGAGTGAGAAAAACATCACGGGGTGGTGCGCATTGTATGGGTGTGTGTTACATTACATTCACTAGTAGGAGTGAGAAAAACATCACGGGGTGGTGCGCATTGAATGGGTGTGTGTTACATTACATTCACTAGTAGGATTGAGAAAAACATCACGGGGTGGTGCGCATTGTATGGGTGTGTGTTACATTACATTCACTAGTAGGAGTGAGAAAAACATCACGGGGTGGTGCGCATTGTATGGGTGTGTGTTACATTACATTCACTAGTAGGAGTGAGAAAAACATCACTGGGTTGTGCGCATTGTATGGGTGTGTGTTACATTACATTCACTAGTAGGAGGGAGAAAAACATCACGGGGTGGTGCGCATTGTATGGGTGTGGGTTGCATTAGATTCACTAGTAGGAGTGAGAAAAACATCACGGGGTGGTGCGCGTTGTATGGGTGTGTGTTACATTACATTCACTCCTAGGAGTGAGAAAAACATCACGGGGTGGTGCGCATTGTATGGGTGTGTGTTACATTACATTCACTACTAGGAGTGAGAAAAACATCACGGGGTGGTGCGCATTGTATGGGTGTGTGTTACATTACATTCACTAGTAGGAGTGAGAAAAACATCACGGGGTGGTGGGCGTTGTATGGGTGTGTGTTACATTACATTCACTACTAGGAGTGAGAAAAACATCACGGGGTGGTGCGCGTTGTATGGGTGTGTGTTACATTAGATTCACTAGTAGGAGTGAGAAAAACATCACGGGGTGGTGCGCGTTGTATGGTTATGTGTTACATTACATTCACTAGTAGGAGTGAGAAAAACATCACGGGGTGGTGCGCGTTGTTTGGGTGTGTGTTACATTACATTCACTAGTAGGAGTGAGAAAAACATCACGGGGTGGTGCGCCTTGTATGTGTGTGTGTTACATTACATTCACTAGTAGGAGTGAGAAAAACATCACGGGGTGGTGCGCGTTGTATGTGTGTGTGTTACATTAGATTCACTAGTAGGAGTGAGAAAAACATCACGGGGTGGTGCGCGTTGTATGTGTGTGTGTTACATTCGATTCACTAGTAGGAGTGAGAAAAACATCACGGGGTGGTGCGCATTGTATGTGTGTGTGTTACATTACATTCACTAGTAGGAGTGAGAAAAACATCACGGGGTGATGCGCATTGTATGGGTGTGTGTTACATTACATTCACTCCTAGGAGTGAGAAAAACATCACGGGGTGGTGCGCATTGTATGGGTGTGTGTTACATTACATTCACTACTAGGAGTGAGAAAAACATCACGGGGTGGTGCGCATTGTATGGGTGTGTGTTACATTACATTCACTACTAGGAGTGAGAAAAACATCACGGGGTGGTGCGCATTGTATGGGTGTGTGTTACATTACATTCACTAGTAGGAGTGAGAAAAACATCACGGGGTGGTGCGCATTGTATGGGTGTGTGTTACATTACATTCACTAGTAGGACTGAGAAAAACATCACGGGGTGGTGCGCATTGTATGGGTGCGTGTTACATTACATTCACTAGTAGGACTGAGAAAAACATCACGGGGTGGTGCGCATTGTATGGGTGTGTGTTACATTACATTCACTAGTAGGACTGAGAAAAACATCACGGGGTGGTGCGCATTGTATGGGTGTGTGTTACATTACATTCACTAGTAGGACTGAGAAAAACATCACGGGGTGGTGCGCATTGTATGGGTGTGTGTTACATTACATTCACTAGTAGGAGTGAGAAAAACATCACGGGGTGGTGCGTATTGTATGGGTGTGTGTTACATTACATTCACTACTAGGAGTGAGAAAAACATCACGGGGTGGTGCGCATTGTATGGGTGTGTGTTACATTACATTCACTACTAGGAGTGAGAAAAACATCACGGGGTGGTGCGCATTGTATGGGTGTGTGTTACATTACATTCACTGCTAGGAGTGAGAAAAACATCACGGGGTGGTGCGCATTGTATGGGTGTGTGTTACATTACATTCACTAGTAGGAGTGAGAAAAACATCACGGGGTGGTGCGCATTGTATGGGTGTGTGTTACATTACATTCACTAGTAGGAGTGAGAAAAACATCACGGGGTGGTGCGCATTGTATGGATGTGTGTTACATTACATTCACTAGTAGGAGTGAGAAAAACATCACGGGGTGGTGCGCATTGTATGGGTGTGTGTTACATTACATTCACTAGTAGGAGTGAGAAAAACATCACGGGGTGGTGCGCATTGTATGGGTGTGTGTTACATTACATTCACTAGTAGGAGTGAGAAAAACATCACGGGGTGGTGCGCATTGTATGGGTGTGTGTTACATTACATTCACTAGTAGGAGTGAGAAAAACATCACGGGGTGGTGCGCATTGTATGGGTGTGTGTTACATTACATTCACTAGTAGGAGTGAGAAAAACATCACGGGGTGGTGCGCATTGTATGGGTGTGTGTTGCATTACATTCACTCCTAGGAGTGAGAAAAACATCACGGGGTGGTGCGCATTGTATGGGTGTGTGTTACATTACATTCACTACTAGGAGTGAGAAAAACATCACGGGGTGGTGCGCATTGTATGTGTGTGTGTTACATTACATTCACTAGCAGGAGTGAGAAAAACATCACGGGGTGGTGCGCATTGTATGGGTGTGTGTTACATTACATACACTAGCAGGAGTGAGAAAAACATCACGGGGTGGTACGCATTGTATGGGTGTGTGTTACATTACATTCACTAGCAGGAGTGAGAAAAACATCACGGGGTGGTGCGCATTGTATGGGTGTGTGTTACATTACATTCACTAGCAGGAGTGAGAAAAACATCACGGTGTGGTGCGCATTGTATGGGTGTGTGTTACATTACATTCACTAGTAGGAGTGAGAAAAACATCACGGGGTGGTGCGCATTGTATGGGTGTGGGTTACATTACATTCACTAGTAGGAGTGAGAAAAACATCACGGGGTGGTGCGCATTGTATGGGTGTGTGTTACATTACATTCACTACTAGGAGTGAGAAAAACATCACGGTGTGGTGCGCATTGTATGGGTGTGTGTTACATTACATTCACTAGTAGGAGTGAGAAAAACATCACGGGGTGGTGCGCATTGTATGGGTGTGTGTTACATTACATTCACTAGTAGGAGTGAGAAAAACATCACGGGGTGGTGCGCATTGTATGGGTGTGTGTTACATTACATTCACTAGTAGGAGTGAGAAAAACATCACGGGGTGGTGCGCATTGAATGGGTGTGTGTTACATTACATTCACTAGTAGGATTGAGAAAAACATCACGGGGTGGTGCGCATTGTATGGGTGTGTGTTACATTACATTCACTACTAGGAGTGAGAAAAACATCACGGGGTGGTGCGCATTGTATGGGTGTGTGTTACATTACATTCACTACTAGGAGTGAGAAAAACATCACGGGGTGGTGCGCATTGTATGGGTGTGTGTTACATTACATTCACTAGTAGGAGTGAGAAAAACATCACGGGGTGGTGCGCATTGTATGGGTGTGTGTTACATTGCATTCACTAGTAGGAGTGAGAAAAACATCACGGGGTGGTGCGCATTGTATGTGTGTGTGTTACATTACATTCACTAGTAGGAGTGAGAAAAACATCACGGGGTTGTGCGCATTGTATGAGTGTGTGTTACATTACATTCACTACTAGGAGTGAGAAAAACATCACGGGGTGGTGCGCATTGTATGGGTGTGTGTTACATTACATTCACTAGTAGGAGTGAGAAAAACATCACGGGGTGGTGCGCATTGTATGGGTGTGTGTTACATTACATTCACTAGTAGGAGTGAGAAAAACATCACGGGGTGGTGCGCATTGTATGGGTGTGTGTTACATTACATTCACTAGTAGGAGTGAGAAAAACATCACGGGGTGGTGCGCATTGAATGGGTGTGTGTTACATTACATTCACTAGTAGGATTGAGAAAAACATCACGGGGTGGTGCGCATTGTATGGGTGTGTGTTACATTACATTCACTACTAGGAGTGAGAAAAACATCACGGGGTGGTGCGCATTGTATGGGTGTGTGTTACATTACATTCACTACTAGGAGTGAGAAAAACATCACGGGGTGGTGCGCGTTGTATGGGTGTGTGTTACATTACATTCACTAGTAGGAGTGAGAAAAACATCACGGGGTGGTGCGCATTGTATGGGTGTGTGTTACATTGCATTCACTAGTAGGAGTGAGAAAAACATCACGGGGTGGTGCGCATTGTATGTGTGTGTGTTACATTACATTCACTAGTAGGAGTGAGAAAAACATCACGGGGTTGTGCGCATTGTATGAGTGTGTGTTACATTACATTCACTACTAGGAGTGAGAAAAACATCACGGGGTGGTGCGCATTGTATGGGTGTGTGTTACATTAGATTCACTAGTAGGAGTGAGAAAAACATCACGGGGTGGTGCGCATTGTATGGGTGTGTGTTACATTAGATTCACTAGTAGGAGTGAGAAAAACATCACGGGGTGGTGCGCATTGTATGGGTGTGTGTTACATTAGATTCACTAGTAGGAGTGAGAAAAACATCACGGGGAGGTGCGCATTGTATGGGTGTGTGTTACATTAGATTCACTAGTAGGAGTGAGAAAAACATCACGGGGAGGTGCGCATTGTATGGGTGTGTGTTACATTAGATTCACTAGTAGGAGTGAGAAAAACATCACGGGGTGGTGCGCATTGTATGTGTGTGTGTTACATTACATTCACTACTAGGAGTGAGAAAAACATCACGGGGTGGTGCGCATTGTATGGGTGTGTGTTACATTACATTCACTAGTAGGAGTGAGAAAAACATCACGGGGTGGTGCGCATTGTATGGGTGTGTGTTACATTACATTCATTAGTAGGAGTGAGAAAAACATCACGGGGTGGTGCGCATTGTATGGGTGTGTGTTACATTACATTCACACCTAGGAGTGAGAAAAACATCACGGGGTGGTGCGCATTGTATGGGTGTGTGTGTTACATTACATTCACTAGTAGGAGTGAGAAAAACATCACGGGGTGGTGCGCATTGTATGGGTGTGTGTTACATTACATTCAGTAGTAGGAGTGAGAAAAACATCACGGGGTCGTGCGCATTGTATGGTTGTGTTTTACATTACATTCACTAGTAGGAGTGAGAAAAACATCACGGGGTGGTGCACATTGTATGGGTGTGTGTTTCATTAGATTCACTAGTAGGAGTGAGAAAAACATCACGGGGTGGTGCGCGTTGTATGGGTGTGTGTTACATTACATTCACTAGTAGGAGTGAGAAAAACATCACGGGGTGGTGCGCGTTGTTTGGGTGTGTGTTACATTACATTCACTAGTAGGAGTGAGAAAAACATCACGGGGTGGTGCGCGTTTTATGTGTGTGTGTTACATTACATTCACTAGTAGGAGTGAGAAAAACATCACGGGGTGGTGCGCGTTGTATGGGTGTGTGTTACATTACATTCACTACTAGGAGTGAGAAAAACATCATGGGGTGGTGCGAATTGTATGGGTGTGTGTTACATTACATTCACTACTAGGAGTGAGAAAAACATCACGGGGTGGTGCGCGTTGTATGGGTGTGTGTTACATTACATTCACTAGTAGGAGTGAGAAAAACATCACGGGGTGGTGCGCGTTGTTTGGGTGTGTGTTACATTACATTCACTAGTAGGAGTGAGAAAAACATCACGGGGTGGTGCGCGTTGTATGTGTGTGTGTTACATTACATTCACTAGTAGGAGTGAGAAAAACATCACGGGGTGGTGCGCGTTGTATGTGTGTGTGTTACATTAGATTCACTAGTAGGAGTGAGAAAAACATCACGGGGTGGTGCGCGTTGTATGTGTGTGTGTTACATTAGATTCACTAGTAGGAGTGAGAAAAACATCACGGGGTGGTGCACATTGTATGTGTGTGTGTTACATTACATTCACTAGTAGGAGTGAGAAAAACATCACGGGGTGGTGCGCATTGTATGGGTGTGTGTTACATTACATTCATTCCTAGGAGTGAGAAAAACATCACGGGGTGGTGCGCATTGTATGGGTGTGTGTTACATTACATTCACTACTAGGAGTGAGAAAAACATCACGGGGTGGTGCGTATTGTATGGGTGTGTGTTACATTACATTCACTAGTAGGAGTGAGAAAAACATCACGGGGTGGTGCGTATTGTATGGGTGTGTGTTACATTACATTCACTAGTAGGAGTGAGAAAAACATCACGGGGTGGTGCGCATTGTATGGGTGTGTGTTACATTACATTCACTAGTAGGACTGAGAAAAACATCACGGGGTGGTGCGCATTGTATGGGTGTGTGTTACATTACATTCACTAGTAGGACTGAGAAAAACATCACGGGGTGGTGCGCATTGTATGGGTGTGTGTTACATTACATTCACTAGTAGGACTGAGAAAAACATCACGGGGTGGTGCGCATTGTATGGGTGTGTGTTACATTACATTCACTAGTAGGAGTGAGAAAAACATCACGGGGTGGTGCGCATTGTATGGGTGTGTGTTACATTACATTCACTAGTAGGAGTGAGAAAAACATCACGGGGTGGTGCGCATTGTATGGGTGTGTGTTACATTACATTCACTACTAGGAGTGAGAAAAACATCACGGGGAGGTGCGCATTGTATGGGTGTGTGTTACATTAGATTCACTAGTAGGAGTGAGAAAAACATCACGGGGAGGTGCGCATTGTATGGGTGTGTGTTACATTAGATTCACTAGTAGGAGTGAGAAAAACATCACGGGGAGGTGCGCATTGTATGGGTGTGTGTTACATTAGATTCACTAGTAGGAGTGAGAAAAACATCACGGGGTGGTGCGCATTGTATGTGTGTGTGTTACATTACATTCACTACTAGGAGTGAGAAAAACATCACGGGGTGGTGCGCATTGTATGGGTGTGTGTTACATTACATTCACTAGTAGGAGTGAGAAAAACATCACGGGGTGGTGCGCATTGTATGGGTGTGTGTTACATTACATTCACTAGTAGGAGTGAGAGAAATATCACGGGGTGGTGCTCATTGTATGGGTGTGTGTTACATTACATTCACTACTAGGAGTGAGAAAAACATCACGGGGTGGTGCGCATTGTATGGGTGTGTGTTACATTACATTCACTAGTAGGAGTGAGAAAAACATCACGCGGTGGTGCGCATTGTATGGGTGTGTATTACATTACATTCACTAGTAGGAGTGAGAAAAACATCACGGGGTGGTGCGCATTGTATGGGTGTGTGTTACATTACATTCACTAGTAGGAGTGAGAAAAACATCACGGGGTGGTGCGCATTGTATGGGTGTGTGTTACATTACATTCACTAGTAGGAGTGAGAAAAACATCACGGGGTGGTGCGCATTGTATGGGTGTGTGTTACATTACATTCACTAGTAGGAGTGAGAAAAACATCACGGGGTGGTGCGCATTGTATGGGTGTGTGTTACATTAGATTCACTAGTAGGAGTGAGAAAAACATCACGGGGTGGTGCGCATTGTATGGCTGTGTGTTACATTAGATTCACTAGTAGGAGTGAGAAAAACATCACGGGGTGGTGCGCATTGTATGGGTGTGTGTTACATTAGATTCACTAGTAGGAGTGAGAAAAACATCACGGGGTGGTGCGCATTGTATGGGTGTGTGTTACATTACATTCACTAGTAGGAGTGAGAAAAACATCACGGGGTGGTGCGCATTGTATGGGTGTGTGTTACATTACATTCACTTGTAGGAGTGAGAAAAACATCACGGGGTGGTGCGCATTGTATGGGTGTGTGTTACATTACATTCACTACTAGGAGTGAGAAAAACATCACGGGGTGGTGCGCATTGTATGGGTGTGTGTTACATTACATTCACTACTAGGAGTGAGAAAAACATCACGGGGTGGTGCGCATTGTATGGGTGTGTGTTACATTAGATTCACTAGTAGGAGTGAGAAAAACATCACGGGGTGGTGCGCATTGTATGTGTGTGTGTTACATTACATTCACTAGTAGGAGTGAGAAAAACATCACGGGGTGGTGCGCATTGTATGGGTGTGTGTTACATTACATTCACTACTAGGAGTGAGGAAAACATCACGGGGTGGTGCGCATTGTATGGGTGTGTGTTACATTACATTCACTACTAGGAGTGAGGAAAACATCACGGGGTGGTGCGCATTGTATGGGTGTGTGTTACATTACATTCACTAGTAGGAGTGAGAAAAACATCACGGGGTGGTGCGCATTGTATGGGTGTGTGTTACAATACATTCACTAGTAGGAGTGAGAAAAACATCACGGGGAGGTGCGCATTGTATGGGTGTGTGTTACATTAGATTCACTAGTAGGAGTGAGAAAAACATCACGGGGTGGTGCGCATTGTATGTGTGTGTGTTACATTACATTCACTACTAGGAGTGAGAAAAACATCACGGGGTGGTGCGCATTGTATGGGTGTGTGTTACATTACATTCACTAGTAGGAGTGAGAAAAACATCACGGGGTGGTGCGCATTGTATGGGTGTGTGTTACATTACATTCACTAGTAGGAGTGAGAAAAACATCACGGGGTGGTGCGCATTGTATGGGTGTGTGTTACATTACATTCACTAGTAGGAGTGAGAAAAACATCACGGGGTGGTGCGCATTGTATGGGTGTGTGTTACATTACATTCACTAGTAGGAGTGAGAAAAACATCACGGGGTGGTGCGCATTGTATGGGTGTGTGTTACATTACATTCACTAGTAGGAGTGAGAAAAACATCACGGGGTGGTGCGCATTGTATGGGTGTGTGTTACATTACATTCACTACTAGGAGTGAGAAAAACATCACGGGGTGGTGCGCATTGTATGGGTGTGTGTTACATTACATTCACTAGTAGGAGTGAGAAAAACATCACGGGGTGGTGTGAATCGGAGGGTCTGAATTAGGATAGGCAGTGAGTGGCAATGTAGCATGGAGAAAAGCACCGCGGGGTGGTCAACATGGGGAGGTCAGGGAACATGCAGTGGCAATGTAGGATAGGTTTCTGAAAAACATCGCGGGGTGGTGCGCAATGTATGGGTGTGTGTTACATTAGATTCACTAGTAGGAGTGAGAAAAACATCACGGGGTGGTGCGCATTGTATGGGTGTGTGTTACATTACATTCACTATTAGGAGTGAGAAAAACATCACGGGGTGGTGCGCATTGTATGGGTGTGTGTTACATTACATTCACTACTAGGAGTGAGAAAAACATCACGGGGTGGTGCGCATTGTATGGGTGTGTGTTACATTACATTCACTAGTAGGAGTGAGAAAAACATCACGGGGTGGTGCGCATTGTATGGGTGTGTGTTACATTACATTCACTAGTAGGAGTGAGAAAAACATCACGGGGTGGTGCGCATTGTATGGGTGTGTGTTACATTACATTCACTAGTAGGAGTGAGAAAAACATCACGGGGTGGTGCGCATTGTATGGGTGTGTGTTACATTACATTCACTAGTAGGAGTGAGAAAAACATCACGGGGTGGTGCGCATTGTATGGGTGTGTGTTACATTACATTCACTAGTAGGAGTGAGAAAAACATCACGGGGTGGTGCGCATTGTATGGGTGTGTGTTACATTACATTCACTAGTAGGAGTGAGAAAAACATCACGGGGTGGTGCGCATTGTATGGGTGTGTGTTACATTACATTCACTACTAGGAGTGAGAAAAACATCACGGTGTGGTGCGCATTGTATGGGTGTGTGTTACATTACATTCACTAGTAGGAGTGAGAAAAACATCACGGGGTGGTGCGCATTGTATGGGTGTGTGTTACATTACATTCACTAGTAGGAGTGAGAAAAACATCACGGGGTGGTGCGCATTGTATGGGTGTGTGTTACATTACATTCACTAGTAGGAGTGAGAAAAACATCACGGGGTGGTGCGCATTGAATGGGTGTGTGTTACATTACATTCACTAGTAGGATTGAGAAAAACATCACGGGGTGGTGCGCATTGTATGGGTGTGTGTTACATTACATTCACTAGTAGGAGTGAGAAAAACATCACGGGGTGGTGCGCATTGTATGGGTGTGTGTTACATTACATTCACTGCTAGGAGTGAGAAAAACATCACGGGGTGGTGCGCATTGTATGGGTGTGTGTTACATTACATTCACTAGTAGGAGTGAGAAAAACATCACGGGGTGGTGCGCATTGTATGGGTGTGTGTTACATTACATTCACTAGTAGGAGTGAGAAAAACATCACGGGGTGGTGCGCATTGTATGGATGTGTGTTACATTACATTCACTAGTAGGAGTGAGAAAAACATCACGGGGTGGTGCGCATTGTATGGGTGTGTGTTACATTACATTCACTAGTAGGAGTGAGAAAAACATCACGGGGTGGTGCGCATTGTATGGGTGTGTGTTACATTACATTCACTAGTAGGAGTGAGAAAAACATCACGGGGTGGTGCGCATTGTATGGGTGTGTGTTACATTACATTCACTAGTAGGAGTGAGAAAAACATCACGGGGTGGTGCGCATTGTATGGGTGTGTGTTACATTACATTCACTAGTAGGAGTGAGAAAAACATCACGGGGTGGTGCGCATTGTATGGGTGTGTGTTGCATTACATTCACTCCTAGGAGTGAGAAAAACATCACGGGGTGGTGCGCATTGTATGGGTGTGTGTTACATTACATTCACTACTAGGAGTGAGAAAAACATCACGGGGTGGTGCGCATTGTATGTGTGTGTGTTACATTACATTCACTAGCAGGAGTGAGAAAAACATCACGGGGTGGTGCGCATTGTATGGGTGTGGGTTACATTACATTCACTAGTAGGAGTGAGAAAAACATCACGGGGTGGTGCGCATTGTATGGGTGTGTGTTACATTACATTCACTACTAGGAGTGAGAAAAACATCACGGTGTGGTGCGCATTGTATGGGTGTGTGTTACATTACATTCACTAGTAGGAGTGAGAAAAACATCACGGGGTGGTGCGCATTGTATGGGTGTGTGTTACATTACATTCACTAGTAGGAGTGAGAAAAACATCACGGGGTGGTGCGCATTGTATGGGTGTGTGTTACATTACATTCACTAGTAGGAGTGAGAAAAACATCACGGGGTGGTGCGCATTGAATGGGTGTGTGTTACATTACATTCACTAGTAGGATTGAGAAAAACATCACGGGGTGGTGCGCATTGTATGGGTGTGTGTTACATTACATTCACTACTAGGAGTGAGAAAAACATCACGGGGTGGTGCGCATTGTATGGGTGTGTGTTACATTACATTCACTACTAGGAGTGAGAAAAACATCACGGGGTGGTGCGCATTGTATGGGTGTGTGTTACATTACATTCACTAGTAGGAGTGAGAAAAACATCACGGGGTGGTGCGCATTGTATGGGTGTGTGTTACATTGCATTCACTAGTAGGAGTGAGAAAAACATCACGGGGTGGTGCGCATTGTATGTGTGTGTGTTACATTACATTCACTAGTAGGAGTGAGAAAAACATCACGGGGTTGTGCGCATTGTATGAGTGTGTGTTACATTACATTCACTACTAGGAGTGAGAAAAACATCACGGGGTGGTGCGCATTGTATGGGTGTGTGTTACATTAGATTCACTAGTAGGAGTGAGAAAAACATCACGGGGTGGTGCGCATTGTATGGGTGTGTGTTACATTAGATTCACTAGTAGGAGTGAGAAAAACATCACGGGGTGGTGCGCATTGTATGGGTGTGTGTTACATTAGATTCACTAGTAGGAGTGAGAAAAACATCACGGGGAGGTGCGCATTGTATGGGTGTGTGTTACATTAGATTCACTAGTAGGAGTGAGAAAAACATCACGGGGAGGTGCGCATTGTATGGGTGTGTGTTACATTAGATTCACTAGTAGGAGTGAGAAAAACATCACGGGGTGGTGCGCATTGTATGTGTGTGTGTTACATTACATTCACTACTAGGAGTGAGAAAAACATCACGGGGTGGTGCGCATTGTATGGGTGTGTGTTACATTACATTCACTAGTAGGAGTGAGAAAAACATCACGGGGTGGTGCGCATTGTATGGGTGTGTGTTACATTACATTCATTAGTAGGAGTGAGAAAAACATCACGGGGTGGTGCGCATTGTATGGGTGTGTGTTACATTACATTCACACCTAGGAGTGAGAAAAACATCACGGGGTGGTGCGCATTGTATGGGTGTGTGTGTTACATTACATTCACTAGTAGGAGTGAGAAAAACATCACGGGGTGGTGCGCATTGTATGGGTGTGTGTTACATTACATTCAGTAGTAGGAGTGAGAAAAACATCACGGGGTCGTGCGCATTGTATGGTTGTGTTTTACATTACATTCACTAGTAGGAGTGAGAAAAACATCACGGGGTGGTGCACATTGTATGGGTGTGTGTTTCATTAGATTCACTAGTAGGAGTGAGAAAAACATCACGGGGTGGTGCGCGTTGTATGGGTGTGTGTTACATTACATTCACTAGTAGGAGTGAGAAAAACATCACGGGGTGGTGCGCGTTGTTTGGGTGAGTGTTACATTACATTCACTAGTAGGAGTGAGAAAAACATCACGGGGTGGTGCGCGTTTTATGTGTGTGTGTTACATTACATTCACTAGTAGGAGTGAGAAAAACATCACGGGGTGGTGCGCGTTGTATGGGTGTGTGTTACATTACATTCACTACTAGGAGTGAGAAAAACATCATGGGGTGGTGCGCGTTGTATGGGTGTGTGTTACATTACATTCACTACTAGGAGTGAGAAAAACATCACGGGGTGGTGCGCGTTGTATGGGTGTGTGTTACATTACATTCACTAGTAGGAGTGAGAAAAACATCACGGGGTGGTGCGCGTTGTTTGGGTGTGTGTTACATTACATTCACTAGTAGGAGTGAGAAAAACATCACGGGGTGGTGCGCGTTGTATGTGTGTGTGTTACATTACATTCACTAGTAGGAGTGAGAAAAACATCACGGGGTGGTGCGCGTTGTATGTGTGTGTGTTACATTAGATTCACTAGTAGGAGTGAGAAAAACATCACGGGGTGGTGCGCGTTGTATGTGTGTGTGTTACATTAGATTCACTAGTAGGAGTGAGAAAAACATCACGGGGTGGTGCGCATTGTATGTGTGTGTGTTACATTACATTCACTAGTAGGAGTGAGAAAAACATCACGGGGTGGTGCGCATTGTATGGGTGTGTGTTACATTACATTCACTCCTAGGAGTGAGAAAAACATCACGGGGTGGTGCGCATTGTATGGGTGTGTGTTACATTACATTCACTACTAGGAGTGAGAAAAACATCACGGGGTGGTGCGTATTGTATGGGTGTGTGTTACATTACATTCACTAGTAGGAGTGAGAAAAACATCACGGGGTGGTGCGTATTGTATGGGTGTGTGTTACATTACATTCACTAGTAGGAGTGAGAAAAACATCACGGGGTGGTGCGCATTGTATGGGTGTGTGTTACATTACATTCACTAGTAGGACTGAGAAAAACATCACGGGGTGGTGCGCATTGTATGGGTGTGTGTTACATTACATTCACTAGTAGGACTGAGAAAAACATCACGGGGTGGTGCGCATTGTATGGGTGTGTGTTACATTACATTCACTAGTAGGACTGAGAAAAACATCACGGGGTGGTGCGCATTGTATGGGTGTGTGTTACATTACATTCACTAGTAGGAGTGAGAAAAACATCACGGGGTGGTGCGCATTGTATGGGTGTGTGTTACATTACATTCACTAGTAGGAGTGAGAAAAACATCACGGGGTGGTGCGCATTGTATGGGTGTGTGTTACATTACATTCACTACTAGGAGTGAGAAAAACATCACGGGGAGGTGCGCATTGTATGGGTGTGTGTTACATTAGATTCACTAGTAGGAGTGAGAAAAACATCACGGGGAGGTGCGCATTGTATGGGTGTGTGTTACATTAGATTCACTAGTAGGAGTGAGAAAAACATCACGGGGAGGTGCGCATTGTATGGGTGTGTGTTACATTAGATTCACTAGTAGGAGTGAGAAAAACATCACGGGGTGGTGCGCATTGTATGTGTGTGTGTTACATTACATTCACTACTAGGAGTGAGAAAAACATCACGGGGTGGTGCGCATTGTATGGGTGTGTGTTACATTACATTCACTAGTAGGAGTGAGAAAAACATCACGGGGTGGTGCGCATTGTATGGGTGTGTGTTACATTACATTCACTAGTAGGAGTGAGAGAAATATCACGGGGTGGTGCTCATTGTATGGGTGTGTGTTACATTACATTCACTACTAGGAGTGAGAAAAACATCACGGGGTGGTGCGCATTGTATGGGTGTGTGTTACATTACATTCACTAGTAGGAGTGAGAAAAACATCACGCGGTGGTGCGCATTGTATGGGTGTGTATTACATTACATTCACTAGTAGGAGTGAGAAAAACATCACGGGGTGGTGCGCATTGTATGGGTGTGTGTTACATTACATTCACTAGTAGGAGTGAGAAAAACATCACGGGGTGGTGCGCATTGTATGGGTGTGTGTTACATTACATTCACTAGTAGGAGTGAGAAAAACATCACGGGGTGGTGCGCATTGTATGGGTGTGTGTTACATTACATTCACTAGTAGGAGTGAGAAAAACATCACGGGGTGGTGCGCATTGTATGGGTGTGTGTTACATTAGATTCACTAGTAGGAGTGAGAAAAACATCACGGGGTGGTGCGCATTGTATGGGTGTGTGTTACATTAGATTCACTAGTAGGAGTGAGAAAAACATCACGGGGTGGTGCGCATTGTATGGGTGTGTGTTACATTAGATTCACTAGTAGGAGTGATAAAAACATCACGGGGTGGTGCGCATTGTATGGGTGTGTGTTACATTACATTCACTAGTAGGAGTGAGAAAAACATCACGGGGTGGTGCGCATTGTATGGGTGTGTGTTACATTACATTCACTTGTAGGAGTGAGAAAAACATCACGGGGTGGTGCGCATTGTATGGGTGTGTGTTACATTACATTCACTACTAGGAGTGAGAAAAACATCACGGGGTGGTGCGCATTGTATGGGTGTGTGTTACATTACATTCACTACTAGGAGTGAGAAAAACATCACGGGGTGGTGCGCATTGTATGGGTGTGTGTTACATTAGATTCACTAGTAGGAGTGAGAAAAACATCACGGGGTGGTGCGCATTGTATGTGTGTGTGTTACATTACATTCACTAGTAGGAGTGAGAAAAACATCACGGGGTGGTGCGCATTGTATGGGTGTGTGTTACATTACATTCACTACTAGGAGTGAGGAAAACATCACGGGGTGGTGCGCATTGTATGGGTGTGTGTTACATTACATTCACTACTAGGAGTGAGGAAAACATCACGGGGTGGTGCGCATTGTATGGGTGTGTGTTACATTACATTCACTAGTAGGAGTGAGAAAAACATCACGGGGTGGTGCGCATTGTATGGGTGTGTGTTACATTACATTCACTAGTAGGAGTGAGAAAAACATCACGGGGAGGTGCGCATTGTATGGGTGTGTGTTACATTAGATTCACTAGTAGGAGTGAGAAAAACATCACGGGGTGGTGCGCATTGTATGTGTGTGTGTTACATTACATTCACTACTAGGAGTGAGAAAAACATCACGGGGTGGTGCGCATTGTATGGGTGTGTGTTACATTACATTCACTAGTAGGAGTGAGAAAAACATCACGGGGTGGTGCGCATTGTATGGGTGTGTGTTACATTACATTCACTAGTAGGAGTGAGAAAAACATCACGGGGTGGTGCGCATTGTATGGGTGTGTGTTACATTACATTCACTAGTAGGAGTGAGAAAAACATCACGGGGTGGTGCGCATTGTATGGGTGTGTGTTACATTACATTCACTAGTAGGAGTGAGAAAAACATCACGGGGTGGTGCGCATTGTATGGGTGTGTGTTACATTACATTCACTAGTAGGAGTGAGAAAAACATCACGGGGTGGTGCGCATTGTATGGGTGTGTGTTACATTACATTCACTACTAGGAGTGAGAAAAACATCACGGGGTGGTGCGCATTGTATGGGTGTGTGTTACATTACATTCACTAGTAGGAGTGAGAAAAACATCACGGGGTGGTGTGAATCGGAGGGTCTGAATTAGGATAGGCAGTGAGTGGCAATGTAGCATGGAGAAAAGCACCGCGGGGTGGTCAACATGGGGAGGTCAGGGAAAATGCAGTGGCAATGTAGGATAGGTTTCTGAAAAACATCGCGGGGTGGTGCGCAATGTATGGGTGTGTGTTACATTAGATTCACTAGTAGGAGTGAGAAAAACATCACGGGGTGGTGCGCATTGTATGGGTGTGTGTTACATTACATTCACTATTAGGAGTGAGAAAAACATCACGGGGTGGTGCGCATTGTATGGGTGTGTGTTACATTACATTCACTACTAGGAGTGAGAAAAACATCACGGGGTGGTGCGCATTGTATGGGTGTGTGTTACATTACATTCACTACTAGGAGTGAGAAAAACATCACGGGGTGGTGCGCATTGTATGGGTGTGTGTTACATTACATTCACTAGTAGGAGTGAGAAAAACATCACGGGGTGGTGCGCATTGTATGGGTGTGTGTTACATTACATTCACTAGTAGGAGTGAGAAAAACATCACGGGGTGGTGCGCATTGTATGGGTGTGTGTTACATTACATTCACTAGTAGGAGTGAGAAAAACATCACGGGGTGGTGCGCATTGTATGGGTGTGTGTTACATTACATTCACTAGTAGGAGGGAGAAAAACATCACGGGGTGGTGCGCATTGTATGGGTGTGTGTTACATTACATTCACTAGTAGGAGTGAGAAAAACATCACGGGGTGGTGCGCATTGTATGGGTGTGTGTTACATTACATTCACTACTAGGAGTGAGAAAAACATCACGGTGTGGTGCGCATTGTATGGGTGTGTGTTACATTACATTCACTAGTAGGAGTGAGAAAAACATCACGGGGTGGTGCGCATTGTATGGGTGTGTGTTACATTACATTCACTAGTAGGAGTGAGAAAAACATCACGGGGTGGTGCGCATTGTATGGGTGTGTGTTACATTACATTCACTAGTAGGAGTGAGAAAAACATCACGGGGTGGTGCGCATTGAATGGGTGTGTGTTACATTACATTCACTAGTAGGATTGAGAAAAACATCACGGGGTGGTGCGCATTGTATGGGTGTGTGTTACATTACATTCACTAGTAGGAGTGAGAAAAACATCACGGGGTGGTGCGCATTGTATCGGTGTGTGTTACATTACATTCACTAGTAGGAGTGAGAAAAACATCACGGGGTGGTGCGCATTTTATGGGTGTGTGTTACATTAAATTCACTACTAGGAGTGAGAAAAACATCACGGGGTTGTGCGCATTGTATGAGTGTGTGTTACATTACATTCACTACTAGGAGTGAGAAAAACATCACGGGGTGGTGCGCATTGTATGGGTGTGTGTTACATTACATTCACTACTAGGAGTGAGAAAAACATCACGGGGTGGTGCGCATTGTATGGGTGTGTGTTACATTACATTCACTAGTAGGAGTGAGAAAAACATCACGGTGTGGTGCGCATTGTATGGGTGTGTGTTACATTAGATTCACTAGTAGGAGTGAGAAAAACATCACGGGGTGGTGCGCATTGTATGGGTGTGTGTTACATTACATTCACTAGTAGGAGTGAGAAAAACATCACGGGGAGGTGCGCATTGTATGGGTGTGTGTTACATTAGATTCACTAGTAGGAGTGAGAAAAACATCACGGGGAGGTGCGCATTGTATGGGTGTGTGTTACATTAGATTCACTAGTAGGAGTGAGAAAAACATCACGGGGAGGTGCGCATTGTATGGGTGTGTGTTACATTAGATTCACTAGTAGGAGTGAGAAAAACATCACGGGGTGGTGCGCATTGTATGTGTGTGTGTTACATTACATTCACTACTAGGAGTGAGAAAAACATCACGGGGTGGTGCGCATTGTATGGGTGTGTGTTACATTACATTCACTAGTAGGAGTGAGAAAAACATCACGGGGTGGTGCGCATTGTATGGGTGTGTGTTACATTACATTCACTAGTAGGAGTGAGAGAAATATCACGGGGTGGTGCGCATTGTATGGGTGTGTGTTACATTACATTCACTACTAGGAGTGAGAAAAACATCACGGGGTGGTGCGCATTGTATGGGTGTGTGTTACATTACATTCACTAGTAGGAGTGAGAAAAACATCACGCGGTGGTGCGCATTGTATGGGTGTGTATTACATTACATTCACTAGTAGGAGTGAGAAAAACATCACGGGGTGGTGCGCATTGTATGAGTGTGTGTTACATTACATTCACTACTAGGAGTGAGAAAAACATCACGGGGTGGTGCGCATTATATGGGTGTGTGTTACATTACATTCACTACTAGGAGTGAGAAAAACATCACGGGGTGGTGCGCATTGTTTGGATGTGTGTTACATTACATTCACTAGTAGGAGTGAGAAAAACATCACGGGGTGGTGCGCATTGTATGGGTGTGTGTTACATTAGATTCACTAGTAGGAGTGAGAAAAACATCACGGGGTGGTGCGCATTGTATGGGTGTGTGTTACATTAGATTCACTAGTAGGAGTGAGAAAAACATCACGGGGTGGTGCGCATTGTATGGGTGTGTGTTACATTACATTCACTAGTAGGAGTGAGAAAAACATCACGGGGTGCTGCGCATTGTATGGGTGTGTGTTACATTACATTCACTTGTAGGAGTGAGAAAAACATCACGGGGTGGTGCGCATTGTATGGGTGTGTGTTACATTACATTCACTACTAGGAGTGAGAAAAACATCACGGGGTGGTGCGCATTGTATGGGTGTGTGTTACATTACATTCACTACTAGGAGTGAGAAAAACATCACAGGGTGGTGCGCATTGTATGGGTGTGTGTTACATTACATTCACTACTAGGAGTGAGAAAAACATCACGGGGTGGTGCGCATTGTATGGGTGTGTGTTACATTAGATTCACTAGTAGGAGTGAGAAAAACATCACGGGGTGGTGCGCATTGTATGTGTGTGTGTTACATTACATTCACTAGTAGGAGTGAGAAAAACATCACGGGGTGGTGCGCATTGTATGGGTGTGTGTTACATTACATTCACTACTAGGAGTGAGGAAAACTTCACGGGGTGGTGCGCATTGTATGGGTGTGTGTTACATTACATTCACTACTAGGAGTGAGGAAAACATCACGGGGTGGTGCGCATTGTATGGGTGTGTGTTACATTACATTCACTACTAGGAGTGAGAAAAACATCACGGGGTGGTGCGCATTGTATGGGTGTGTGTTACATTACATTCACTAGTAGGAGTGAGAAAAACATCACGGGGTGGTGCGCATTGTATGGGTGTGTGTTACATTACATTCACTAGTAGGAGTGAGAAAAACATCACGGGGTGGTGCGCATTGTATGGGTGTGTGTTACATTACATTCACTAGTAGGAGTGAGAAAAACATCACGGAGTGGTGCGCATTTTATGGGTGTGTGTTACATTACATTCACTAGTAGGAGTGAGAAAAACATCACGGGGTGGTGCGCATTGTATGGGTGTGTGTTACATTACATTCACTACTAGGAGTGAGAAAAACATCACGGGGTGGTGCGCATTGTATGGGTGTGTGTTACATTAGATTCACTAGTAGGAGTGAGAAAAACATCACGGGGTGTTGCGCATTGTATGTGTGTGTGTTACATTAGATTCACTAGTAGGAGTGAGAAAAACATCACGGGGTGGTGCGCATTGTATGGGTGTGTGTTACATTACATTCACTACTAGGAGTGAGGAAAACATCACGGGATGGTGCGCATTGTATGGGTGTGTGTTACATTACATTCACTACTAGGAGTGAGGAAAACATCACGGGGTGGTGCGCATTGTATGGGTGTGTGTTACATTACATTCACTAGTAGGAGTGAGAAAAACATCACGGGGTGGTGCGCATTGTATGGGTGTGTGTTACATTACATTCACTAGTAGGAGTGAGAAAAACATCACGGGGAGGTGCGCATTGTATGGGTGTGTGTTACATTAGATTCACTAGTAGGAGTGAGAAAAACATCACGGGGTGGTGCGCATTGTATGTGTGTGTGTTACATTACATTCACTACTAGGAGTGAGAAAAACATCACGGGGTGGTGCGCATTGTATGGGTGTCTGTTACATTACATTCACTAGTAGGAGTGAGAAAAACATCACGGGGTGGTGCGCATTGTATGGGTGTGTGTTACATTACATTCACTAGTAGGAGTGAGAAAAACATCACGGGGTGGTGCGCATTGTATGGGTGTGTGTTACATTACATTCACTAGTAGGAGTGAGAAAAACATCACGGGGTGGTGCGCATTGTATGGGTGTGTGTTACATTACATTCACTAGTAGGAGTGAGAAAAACATCACGGGGTGGTGCGCATTGTATGGGTGTGTGTTACATTACATTCACTAGTAGGAGTGAGAAAAACATCACGGGGTGGTGCGCATTGTATGGGTGTGTGTTACATTACATTCACTACTAGGAGTGAGAAAAACATCACGGGGTGGTGCGCATTGTATGGGTGTGTGTTACATTACATTCACTAGTAGGAGTGAGAAAAACATCACGGGGTGGTGTGAATCGGAGGGTCTGAATTAGGATAGGCAGTGAGTGGCAATGTAGCATGGAGAAAAGCACCGCGGGGTGGTCAACATGGGGAGGTCAGGGAACATGCAGTGGCAATGTAGGATAGGTTTCTGAAAAACATCGCGGGGTGGTGCGCATTGTATGGGTGTGTGTTACATTACATTCACTAGTAGGAGTGAGGAAAACATCACGGGGTGGTGCGCATTGTATGGGTGTGTGTTACATTACATTCACTACTAGGAGTGAGAAAAACATCACGGTGTGGTGCGCATTGTATGGGTGTGTGTTACATTACATTCACTAGTAGGAGTGAGAAAAACATCACGGGGTGGTGCGCATTGTATGGGTGTGTGTTACATTACATTCACTAGTAGGAGTGAGAAAAACATCACGGGGTGGTGCGCATTGTATGGGTGTGTGTTACATTACATTCACTAGTAGGAGTGAGAAAAACATCACGGGGTGGTGCGCATTGAATGGGTGTGTGTTACATTACATTCACTAGTAGGATTGAGAAAAACATCACGGGGTGGTGCGCATTGTATGGGTGTGTGTTACATTACATTCACTAGTAGGAGTGAGAAAAACATCACGGGGTGGTGCGCATTGTATGGGTGTGTGTTACATTACATTCACTAGTAGGAGTGAGAAAAACATCACGGGGTGGTGCGCATTGTATGGGTGTGTGTTACATTAAATTCACTACTAGGAGTGAGAAAAACATCACGGGGTTGTGCGCATTGTATGAGTGTGTGTTACATTACATTCACTACTAGGAGTGAGAAAAACATCACGGGGTGGTGCGCATTGTATGGGTGTGTGTTACATTACATTCACTACTAGGAGTGAGAAAAACATCACGGGGTGGTGCGCATTGTATGGGTGTGTGTTACATTACATTCACTAGTAGGAGTGAGAAAAACATCACGGTGTGGTGCGCATTGTATGGGTGTGTGTTACATTAGATTCACTAGTAGGAGTGAGAAAAGCATCACGGGGTGGTGCGCATTGTATGGGTGTGTGTTACATTACATTCACTAGTAGGAGTGAGAAAAACATCACGGGGAGGTGCGCATTGTATGGGTGTGTGTTACATTAGATTCACTAGTAGGAGTGAGAAAAACATCACGGGGAGGTGCGCATTGTATGGGTGTGTGTTACATTAGATTCACTAGTAGGAGTGAGAAAAACATCACGGGGAGGTGCGCATTGTATGGGTGTGTGTTACATTAGATTCACTAGTAGGAGTGAGAAAAACATCACGGGGTGGTGCGCATTGTATGTGTGTGTGTTACATTACATTCACTACTAGGAGTGAGAAAAACATCACGGGGTGGTGCGCATTGTATGGGTGTGTGTTACATTACATTCACTAGTAGGAGTGAGAAAAACATCACGGTGTGGTGCGCATTGTATGGGTGTGTGTTACATTACATTCACTAGTAGGAGTGAGAGAAATATCACGGGGTGGTGCGCATTGTATGGGTGTGTGTTACATTACATTCACTACTAGGAGTGAGAAAAACATCACGGGGTGGTGCGCATTGTATGGGTGTGTGTTACATTACATTCACTAGTAGGAGTGAGAAAAACATCACGCGGTGGTTCGCATTGTATGGGTGTGTATTACATTACATTCACTAGTAGGAGTGAGAAAAACATCACGGGGTGGTGCGCATTGTATGAGTGTGTGTTACATTACATTCACTACTAGGAGTGAGAAAAACATCACGGGGTGGTGCGCATTATATGGGTGTGTGTTACATTACATTCACTACTAGGAGTGAGAAAAACATCACGGGGTGGTGCGCATTGTTTGGGTGTGTGTTACATTACATTCACTAGTAGGAGTGAGAAAAACATCACGGGGTGGTGCGCATTGTATGGGTGTGTGTTACATTACATTCACTAGTAGGAGTGAGAAAAACATCACGGGGTGGTGCGCATTTTATGGGATTGTGTTACATTACATTCACTAGTAGGAGTGAGAAAAACATCACGGGGTGGTGCGCATTGTATGGGTGTGTGTTACATTAGATTCACTAGTAGGAGTGAGAAAAACATCACGGGGTGGTGCGCATTGTATGGGTGTGTGTTACATTAGATTCACTAGTAGGAGTGAGAAAAACATCACGGGGTGGTGCGCATTGTATGGGTGTGTGTTACATTAGATTCACTAGTAGGAGTGAGAAAAACATCACGGGGTGGTGCGCATTGTATGGGTGTGTGTTACATTACATTCACTAGTAGGAGTGAGAAAAACATCACGGGGTGGTGCGCATTGTATGGGTGTGTGTTACATTACATTCACTTGTAGGAGTGAGAAAAACATCACGGAGTGGTGCGCATTTTATGGGTGTGTGTTACATTACATTCACTAGTAGGAGTGAGAAAAACATCACGGGGTGGTGCGCATTGTATGGGTGTGTGTTACATTACATTCACTACTAGGAGTGAGAAAAACATCACGGGGTGGTGCGCATTGTATGGGTGTGTGTTACATTAGATTCACTAGTAGGAGTGAGAAAAACATCACGGGGTGGTGCGCATTGTATGTGTGTGTGTTAAATTACATTCACTAGTAGGAGTGAGAAAAACATCACGGGGTGGTGCGCATTGAATGGGTGTGTGTTACATTACATTCACTAGTAGGATTGAGAAAAACATCACGGGGTGGTGCGCATTGTATGGGTGTGTGTTACATTACATTCACTAGTAGGAGTGAGAAAAACATCACGGGGTGGTGCGCATTGTATCGGTGTGTGTTACATTACATTCACTAGTAGGAGTGAGAAAAACATCACGGGGTGGTGCGCATTGTATGGGTGTGTGTTACATTAAATTCACTACTAGGAGTGAGAAAAACATCACGGGGTTGTGCGCATTGTATGAGTGTGTGTTACATTACATTCACTACTAGGAGTGAGAAAAACATCACATGGTGGTGCGCATTGTATGGGTGTGTGTTACATTACATTCACTACTAGGAGTGAGAAAAACATCACGGGGTGGTGCGCATTGTATGGGTGTGTGTTACATTACATTCACTAGTAGGAGTGAGAAAAACATCACGGTGTGGTGCGCATTGTATGGGTGTGTGTTACATTAGATTCACTAGTAGGAGTGAGAAAAACATCACGGGGTGGTGCGCATTGTATGGGTGAGTGTTACATTACATTCACTAGTAGGAGTGAGAAAAACATCACGGGGAGGTGCGCATTGTATGGGTGTGTGTTACATTAGATTCACTAGTAGGAGTGAGAAAAACATCACGGGGAGGTGCGCATTGTATGGGTGTGTGTTACATTAGATTCACTAGTAGGAGTGAGAAAAACATCACGGGGAGGTGCGCATTGTATGGGTGTGTGTTACATTAGATTCACTAGTAGGAGTGAGAAAAACATCACGGGGTGGTGCGCATTGTATGTGTGTGTGTTACATTACATTCACTACTAGGAGTGAGAAAAACATCACGGGGTGGTGCGCATTGTATGGGTGTGTGTTACATTACATTCACTAGTAGGAGTGAGAAAAACATCACGGTGTGGTGCGCATTGTATGGGTGTGTGTTACATTACATTCACTAGTAGGAGTGAGAGAAATATCACGGGGTGGTCCGCATTGTATGGGTGTGTGTTACATTACATTCACTACTAGGAGTGAGAAAAACATCACGGGGTGGTGCGCATTGTATGGGTGTGTGTTACATTACATTCACTAGTAGGAGTGAGAAAAACATCACGCGGTGGTGCGCATTGTATGGGTGTGTATTACATTACATTCAGTAGTAGGAGTGAGAAAAACATCACGGGGTGGTGCGCATTGTATGAGTGTGTGTTACATTACATTCACTACTAGGAGTGAGAAAAACATCACGGGGTGGTGCGCATTATATGGGTGTGTGTTACATTACATTCACTACTAGGAGTGAGAAAAACATCACGGGGTGGTGCGCATTGTTTGGGTGTGTGTTACATTACATTCACTAGTAGGAGTGAGAAAAACATCACGGGGTGGTGCGCATTGTATGGGTGTGTGTTACATTACATTCACTAGTAGGAGTGAGAAAAACATCACGGGGTGGTGCGCATTGTATGGGTGTGTGTTACATTACATTCACTAGTAGGAGTGAGAAAAACATCACGGGGTGGTGCGCATTGTATGGGTGTGTGTTACATTAGATTCACTAGTAGGAGTGAGAAAAACATCACGGGGTGGTGCGCATTGTATGGGTGTGTGTTACATTAGATTCACTAGTAGGAGTGAGAAAAACATCACGGGGTGGTGCGCATTGTATGGGTGTGTGTTACATTACATTCACTAGTAGGAGTGAGAAAAACATCACGGGGTGGTGCGCATTGTATGGGTGTGTGTTACATTACATTCACTTGTAGGAGTGAGAAAAACATCACGGGGTGGTGCGCATTGTATGGGTGTGTGTTACATTACATTCACTACTAGGAGTGAGAAAAACATCACGGGGTGGTGCGCATTGTATGGGTGTGTGTTACATTACATTCACTACTAGGAGTGAGAAAAACATCACGGGGTGGTGCGCATTGTATGGGTGTGTGTTACATTAGATTCACTAGTAGGAGTGAGAAAAACATCACGGGGTGGTGCGCATTGTATGTGTGTGTGTTACATTACATTCACTAGTAGGAGTGAGAAAAACATCACGGGGTGGTGCGCATTGTATGGGTGTGTGTTACATTACATTCACTACTAGGAGTGAGGAAAACATCACGGGGTGGTGCGCATTGTATGGGTGTGTGTTACATTACATTCACTACTAGGAGTGAGGAAAACATCACGGGGTGGTGCGCATTGTATGGGTGTGTGTTACATTACATTCACTACTAGGAGTGAGAAAAACATCACGGGGTGGTGCGCATTGTATGGGTGTGTGTTACATTACATTCACTAGTAGGAGTGAGAAAAACATCACGGGGTGGTGCGCATTGTATGGGTGTGTGTTACATTACATTCACTAGTAGGAGTGAGAAAAACATCACGGGGTGGTGCGCATTGTATGGGTGTGTGTTACATTACATTCACTAGTAGGAGTGAGAAAAACATCACGGAGTGGTGCGCATTTTATGGGTGTGTGTTACATTACATTCACTAGTAGGAGTGAGAAAAACATCACGGGGTGGTGCGCATTGTATGGGTGTGTGTTACATTACATTCACTAGTAGGAGTGAGAAAAACATCACGGGGTGTTGCGCATTGTATGGGTGTGTGTTACTTTACATTCACTAGTAGGAGTGAGAAAAACATCACGGGGTGGTGCGCATTGTATGGGTGTGTGTTACATTACATTCACTAGTAGGAGTGAGAAAAACATCACGGGGTGGTGCGCATTGTATGGGTGTGTGTTACATTACATTCACTAGTAGGAGTGAGAAAAACATCACGGGGAGGTGCGCATTGTATGGGTGTGTGTTACATTAGATTCACTAGTAGGAGTGAGAAAAACATCACGGGGTGGTGCGCATTGTATGTGTGTGTGTTACATTACATTCACTACTAGGAGTGAGAAAAACATCACGGGGTGGTGCGCATTGTATGGGTGTGTGTTACATTACATTCACTAGTAGGAGTGAGAAAAACATCACGGGGTGGTGCGCATTGTATGGGTGTGTGTTACATTACATTCACTAGTAGGAGTGAGAAAAACATCACGGGGTGGTGCGCATTGTATGGGTGTGTGTTACATTACATTCACTAGTAGGAGTGAGAAAAACATCACGGGGTGGTGCGCATTGTATGGGTGTGTGTTATATTACATTCACTAGTAGGAGTGAGAAAAACATCACGGGGTGGTGCGCATTGTATGGGTGTGTGTTACATTACATTCACTAGTAGGAGTGAGAAAAACATCACGGGGTGGTGCGCATTGTATGGGTGTGTGTTACATTACATTCACTACTAGGAGTGAGAAAAACATCACGGTGTGGTGCGCATTGTATGGGTGTGTGTTACATTACATTCACTACTAGGAGTGAGAAAAACATCACGGGGTGGTGCGCATTGTTTGGGTGTGTGTTTCATTACATTCACTAGTAGGAGTGAGAAAAACATCATGGGGTGGTGCGCATTGTATGGGTGTGTGTTACATTACATTCACTAGTAGGAGTGAGAAAAACATCACGGGGTGGTGCGCATTGTATGGGTGTGTGTTACATTTCATTCACTAGTAGGAGTGAGAAAAACATCACGGGGTGGTGCGCATTGTATGGGTGTGTGTTACATTACATTCACTAGTAGGAGTGAGAAAAACATCACGGTGTGGTGCGCGTTGTATGGGTGTGTGTTACATTACATTCACTAGTAGGAGTGAGAAAAACATCACGGGGTGGTGCGCGTTGTATGGGTGTGTGTTACATTACATTCACTAGTAGGAGTGAGAAAAACATCACGGGGTGGTGCTCGTTGTAAGGGTGTGTGTTACATTACATTCACTAGTAGGAGTGAGAAAAACAGCACGGGGTGGTGCGCGTTGTATGGGTGTGTGTTACATTACATTCACTAGTAGGAGTGAGAAAAAGATCACAGGGTGTTGCGCGTTGTATGGGTGTGTGTTACATTACATTCACTAGTAGGAGTGAGAAAAACATCACGGGGAGGTGCGCGTTGTATGGGTGTGTGTTACATTACATTCACTACTAAGAGTGAGAAAAACATCACGGGGTGGTGCGCATTGTATGTGTGTGTGTTACATTACATTCACTAGTAGGAGTGAGAAAAACATCACGGGGTGGTGCGCATTGTATGGGTGTGTGTTACATTACATTCATTACTAGGAGTGAGAAAAACATCACGGGGTGGTGCGCATTGTATGTGTGTGTGTTACATTACATTCACTAGTAGGAGTGAGAAAAACATCACGGGGTGGTGCGCATTGTATGGGTGTGTGTTACATTAGATTCACTAGTAGGAGTGAGAAAAACATCACGGGGTGGTGCGCATTGTATGGGTGTGTGTTACATTACATTCACTAGTAGGAGTGAGAAAAACATCACGGGGTGGTGCGCATTGTATGGGTGTGTGTTACATTACATTCACTTGTAGGAGTGAGAAAAACATCACGGGGTGGTGCGCATTGTATGGGTGTGTGTTACATTACATTCACTACTAGGAGTGAGAAAAACATCACGGGGTGGTGCGCATTGTATGGGTGTGTGTTACATTACATTCACTACTAGGAGTGAGAAAAACATCACGGGGTGGTGCGCATTGTATGGGTGTGTGTTACATTAGATTCACTAGTAGGAGTGAGAAAAACATCACGGGGTGGTGCGCATTGTATGTGTGTGTGTTACATTACATTCACTAGTAGGAGTGAGAAAAACATCACGGGGTGGTGCGCATTGTATGGGTGTGTGTTACATTACATTCACTACTAGGAGTGAGGAAAACATCACGGGGTGGTGCGCATTGTATGGGTGTGTGTTACATTACATTCACTACTAGGAGTGAGGAAAACATCACGGGGTGGTGCGCATTATATGGGTGTGTGTTACATTACATTCACTACTAGGAGTGAGAAAAACATCACGGGGTGGTGCGCATTGTTTGGGTGTGTGTTACATTACATTCACTAGTAGGAGTGAGAAAAACATCACGGGGTGGTGCGCATTGTATGGGTGTGTGTTACATTACATTCACTAGTAGGAGTGAGAAAAACATCACGGGGTGGTGCGCATTGTATGGGTGTGTGTTACATTACATTCACTAGTAGGAGTGAGAAAAACATCACGGGGTGGTGCGCATTGTATGGGTGTGTGTTACATTAGATTCACTAGTAGGAGTGAGAAAAACATCACGGGGTGGTGCGCATTGTATGGGTGTGTGTTACATTAGATTCACTAGTAGGAGTGAGAAAAACATCACGGGGTGGTGCGCATTGTATGGGTGTGTGTTACATTAGATTCACTAGTAGGAGTGAGAAAAACATCACGGGGTGGTGCGCATTGTATGGGTGTGTGTTACATTACATTCACTAGTAGGAGTGAGAAAAACATCACGGGGTGGTGCGCATTGTATGGGTGTGTGTTACATTACATTCACTTGTAGGAGTGAGAAAAACATCACGGAGTGGTGCGCATTTTATGGGTGTGTGTTACATTACATTCACTAGTAGGAGTGAGAAAAACATCACGGGGTGGTGCGCATTGTATGGGTGTGTGTTACATTACATTCACTACTAGGAGTGAGAAAAACATCACGGGGTGGTGCGCATTGTATGGGTGTGTGTTACATTAGATTCACTGGTAGGAGTGAGAAAAACATCACGGGGTGGTGCGCATTGTATGTGTGTGTGTTAAATTACATTCACTAGTAGGAGTGAGAAAAACATCACGGGGTGGTGCGCATTGAATGGGTGTGTGTTACATTACATTCACTAGTAGGATTGAGAAAAACATCACGGGGTGGTGCGCATTGTATGGGTGTGTGTTACATTACATTCACTAGTAGGAGTGAGAAAAACATCACGGGGTGGTGCGCATTGTATCGGTGTGTGTTACATTACATTCACTAGTAGGAGTGAGAAAAACATCACGGGGTGGTGCGCATTGTATGGGTGTGTGTTACATTAAATTCACTACTAGGAGTGAGAAAAACATCACGGGGTTGTGCGCATTGTATGAGTGTGTGTTACATTACATTCACTACTAGGAGTGAGAAAAACATCACATGGTGGTGCGCATTGTATGGGTGTGTGTTACATTACATTCACTACTAGGAGTGAGAAAAACATCACGGGGTGGTGCGCATTGTATGGGTGTGTGTTACATTACATTCACTAGTAGGAGTGAGAAAAACATCACGGTGTGGTGCGCATTGTATGGGTGTGTGTTACATTAGATTCACTAGTAGGAGTGAGAAAAACATCACGGGGTGGTGCGCATTGTATGGGTGAGTGTTACATTACATTCACTAGTAGGAGTGAGAAAAACATCACGGGGAGGTGCGCATTGTATGGGTGTGTGTTACATTAGATTCACTAGTAGGAGTGAGAAAAACATCACGGGGAGGTGCGCATTGTATGGGTGTGTGTTACATTAGATTCACTAGTAGGAGTGAGAAAAACATCACGGGGAGGTGCGCATTGTATGGGTGTGTGTTACATTAGATTCACTAGTAGGAGTGAGAAAAACATCACGGGGTGGTGCGCATTGTATGTGTGTGTGTTACATTACATTCACTACTAGGAGTGAGAAAAACATCACGGGGTGGTGCGCATTGTATGGGTGTGTGTTACATTACATTCACTAGTAGGAGTGAGAAAAACATCACGGTGTGGTGCGCATTGTATGGGTGTGTGTTACATTACATTCACTAGTAGGAGTGAGAGAAATATCACGGGGTGGTCCGCATTGTATGGGTGTGTGTTACATTACATTCACTACTAGGAGTGAGAAAAACATCACGGGGTGGTGCGCATTGTATGGGTGTGTGTTACATTACATTCACTAGTAGGAGTGAGAAAAACATCACGCGGTGGTGCGCATTGTATGGGTGTGTATTACATTACATTCAGTAGTAGGAGTGAGAAAAACATCACGGGGTGGTGCGCATTGTATGAGTGTGTGTTACATTACATTCACTACTAGGAGTGAGAAAAACATCACGGGGTGGTGCGCATTATATGGGTGTGTGTTACATTACATTCACTACTAGGAGTGAGAAAAACATCACGGGGTGGTGCGCATTGTTTGGGTGTGTGTTACATTACATTCACTAGTAGGAGTGAGAAAAACATCACGGGGTGGTGCGCATTGTATGGGTGTGTGTTACATTACATTCACTAGTAGGAGTGAGAAAAACATCACGGGGTGGTGCGCATTGTATGGGTGTGTGTTACATTACATTCACTAGTAGGAGTGAGAAAAACATCACGGGGTGGTGCGCATTGTATGGGTGTGTGTTACATTAGATTCACTAGTAGGAGTGAGAAAAACATCACGGGGTGGTGCGCATTGTATGGGTGTGTGTTACATTAGATTCACTAGTAGGAGTGAGAAAAACATCACGGGGTGGTGCGCATTGTATGGGTGTGTGTTACATTACATTCACTAGTAGGAGTGAGAAAAACATCACGGGGTGGTGCGCATTGTATGGGTGTGTGTTACATTACATTCACTTGTAGGAGTGAGAAAAACATCACGGGGTGGTGCGCATTGTATGGGTGTGTGTTACATTACATTCACTACTAGGAGTGAGAAAAACATCACGGGGTGGTGCGCATTGTATGGGTGTGTGTTACATTACATTCACTACTAGGAGTGAGAAAAACATCACGGGGTGGTGCGCATTGTATGGGTGTGTGTTACATTAGATTCACTAGTAGGAGTGAGAAAAACATCACGGGGTGGTGCGCATTGTATGTGTGTGTGTTACATTACATTCACTAGTAGGAGTGAGAAAAACATCACGGGGTGGTGCGCATTGTATGGGTGTGTGTTACATTACATTCACTACTAGGAGTGAGGAAAACATCACGGGGTGGTGCGCATTGTATGGGTGTGTGTTACATTACATTCACTACTAGGAGTGAGGAAAACATCACGGGGTGGTGCGCATTGTATGGGTGTGTGTTACATTACATTCACTACTAGGAGTGAGAAAAACATCACGGGGTGGTGCGCATTGTATGGGTGTGTGTTACATTACATTCACTAGTAGGAGTGAGAAAAACATCACGGGGTGGTGCGCATTGTATGGGTGTGTGTTACATTACATTCACTAGTAGGAGTGAGAAAAACATCACGGGGTGGTGCGCATTGTATGGGTGTGTGTTACATTACATTCACTAGTAGGAGTGAGAAAAACATCACGGAGTGGTGCGCATTTTATGGGTGTGTGTTACATTACATTCACTAGTAGGAGTGAGAAAAACATCACGGGGTGGTGCGCATTGTATGGGTGTGTGTTACATTACATTCACTAGTAGGAGTGAGAAAAACATCACGGGGTGTTGCGCATTGTATGGGTGTGTGTTACTTTACATTCACTAGTAGGAGTGAGAAAAACATCACGGGGTGGTGCGCATTGTATGGGTGTGTGTTACATTACATTCACTAGTAGGAGTGAGAAAAACATCACGGGGTGGTGCGCATTGTATGGGTGTGTGTTACATTACATTCACTAGTAGGAGTGAGAAAAACATCACGGGGAGGTGCGCATTGTATGGGTGTGTGTTACATTAGATTCACTAGTAGGAGTGAGAAAAACATCACGGGGTGGTGCGCATTGTATGTGTGTGTGTTACATTACATTCACTACTAGGAGTGAGAAAAACATCACGGGGTGGTGCGCATTGTATGGGTGTGTGTTACATTACATTCACTAGTAGGAGTGAGAAAAACATCACGGGGTGGTGCGCATTGTATGGGTGTGTGTTACATTACATTCACTAGTAGGAGTGAGAAAAACATCACGGGGTGGTGCGCATTGTATGGGTGTGTGTTACATTACATTCACTAGTAGGAGTGAGAAAAACATCACGGGGTGGTGCGCATTGTATGGGTGTGTGTTATATTACATTCACTAGTAGGAGTGAGAAAAACATCACGGGGTGGTGCGCATTGTATGGGTGTGTGTTACATTACATTCACTAGTAGGAGTGAGAAAAACATCACGGGGTGGTGCGCATTGTATGGGTGTGTGTTACATTACATTCACTACTAGGAGTGAGAAAAACATCACGGTGTGGTGCGCATTGTATGGGTGTGTGTTACATTACATTCACTACTAGGAGTGAGAAAAACATCACGGGGTGGTGCGCATTGTTTGGGTGTGTGTTTCATTACATTCACTAGTAGGAGTGAGAAAAACATCATGGGGTGGTGCGCATTGTATGGGTGTGTGTTACATTACATTCACTAGTAGGAGTGAGAAAAACATCACGGGGTGGTGCGCATTGTATGGGTGTGTGTTACATTTCATTCACTAGTAGGAGTGAGAAAAACATCACGGGGTGGTGCGCATTGTATGGGTGTGTGTTACATTACATTCACTAGTAGGAGTGAGAAAAACATCACGGTGTGGTGCGCGTTGTATGGGTGTGTGTTACATTACATTCACTAGTAGGAGTGAGAAAAACATCACGGGGTGGTGCGCGTTGTATGGGTGTGTGTTACATTACATTCACTAGTAGGAGTGAGAAAAACATCACGGGGTGGTGCTCGTTGTAAGGGTGTGTGTTACATTACATTCACTAGTAGGAGTGAGAAAAACAGCACGGGGTGGTGCGCGTTGTATGGGTGTGTGTTACATTACATTCACTAGTAGGAGTGAGAAAAAGATCACAGGGTGTTGCGCGTTGTATGGGTGTGTGTTACATTACATTCACTAGTAGGAGTGAGAAAAACATCACGGGGAGGTGCGCGTTGTATGGGTGTGTGTTACATTACATTCACTACTAAGAGTGAGAAAAACATCACGGGGTGGTGCGCATTGTATGTGTGTGTGTTACATTACATTCACTAGTAGGAGTGAGAAAAACATCACGGGGTGGTGCGCATTGTATGGGTGTGTGTTACATTACATTCATTACTAGGAGTGAGAAAAACATCACGGGGTGGTGCGCATTGTATGTGTGTGTGTTACATTACATTCACTAGTAGGAGTGAGAAAAACATCACGGGGTGGTGCGCATTGTATGGGTGTGTGTTACATTAGATTCACTAGTAGGAGTGAGAAAAACATCACGGGGTGGTGCGCATTGTATGGGTGTGTGTTACATTACATTCACTAGTAGGAGTGAGAAAAACATCACGGGGTGGTGCGCATTGTATGGGTGTGTGTTACATTACATTCACTTGTAGGAGTGAGAAAAACATCACGGGGTGGTGCGCATTGTATGGGTGTGTGTTACATTACATTCACTACTAGGAGTGAGAAAAACATCACGGGGTGGTGCGCATTGTATGGGTGTGTGTTACATTACATTCACTACTAGGAGTGAGAAAAACATCACGGGGTGGTGCGCATTGTATGGGTGTGTGTTACATTAGATTCACTAGTAGGAGTGAGAAAAACATCACGGGGTGGTGCGCATTGTATGTGTGTGTGTTACATTACATTCACTAGTAGGAGTGAGAAAAACATCACGGGGTGGTGCGCATTGTATGGGTGTGTGTTACATTACATTCACTACTAGGAGTGAGGAAAACATCACGGGGTGGTGCGCATTGTATGGGTGTGTGTTACATTACATTCACTACTAGGAGTGAGGAAAACATCACGGGGTGGTGCGCATTGTATGGGTGTGTGTTACATTACATTCACTACTAAGAGTGAGAAAAACATCACGGGGTGGTGCGCATTGTATGGGTGTGTGTTACATTACATTCACTAGTAGGAGTGAGAAAAACATCACGGGGTGGTGCGCATTGTATGGGTGTGTGTTACATTACATTCACTAGTAGGAGTGAGAAAAACATCACGGGGTGGTGCGCATTGTATGGGTGTGTGTTACATTACATTCACTAGTAGGAGTGAGAAAAACATCACGGAGTGGTGCGCATTTTATGGGTGTGTGTTACATTACATTCACTAGTAGGAGTGAGAAAAACATCACGTTGTGGTGCGCATTGTATGGGTGTGTGTTACATTACATTCACTAGTAGGAGTGAGAAAAACATCACGGGGTGTTGCGCATTGTATGGGTGTGTGTTACTTTACATTCACTAGTAGGAGTGAGAAAAACATCACGGGGTGGTGCGCATTGTATGGGTGTGTGTTACATTACATTCACTAGTAGGAGTGAGAAAAACATCACGGGGTGGTGCTCGTTGTAAGGGTGTGTGTTACATTACATTCACTAGTAGGAGTGAGAAAAACAGCACGGGGTGGTGCGCGTTGTATGGGTGTGTGTTACATTACATTCACTAGTAGGAGTGAGAAAAAGATCACAGGGTGGTGCGCGTTGTATGGGTGTGTGTTACATTACATTCACTAGTAGGAGTGAGAAAAACATCACGGGGAGGTGCGCGTTGTATGGGTGTGTGTTACATTACATTCACTACTAAGAGTGAGAAAAACATCACGGGGTGGTGCGCATTGTATGTGTGTGTGTTACATTACATTCACTAGTAGGAGTGAGAAAAACATCACGGGGTGGTGCGCATTGTATGGGTGTGTGTTACATTACATTCATTACTAGGAGTGAGAAAAACATCACGGGGTGGTGCGCATTGTATGTGTGTGTGTTACATTACATTCACTAGTAGGAGTGAGAAAAACATCACGGGGTGGTGCGCATTGTATGGGTGTGTGTTACATTAGATTCACTAGTAGGAGTGAGAAAAACATCACGGGGTGGTGCGCATTGTATGGGTGTGTGTTACATTACATTCACTAGTAGGAGTGAGAAAAACATCACGGGGTGGTGCGCATTGTATGGGTGTGTGTTACATTACATTCACTTGTAGGAGTGAGAAAAACATCACGGGGTGGTGCGCATTGTATGGGTGTGTGTTACATTACATTCACTACTAGGAGTGAGAAAAACATCACGGGGTGGTGCGCATTGTATGGGTGTGTGTTACATTACATTCACTACTAGGAGTGAGAAAAACATCACGGGGTGGTGCGCATTGTATGGGTGTGTGTTACATTAGATTCACTAGTAGGAGTGAGAAAAACATCACGGGGTGGTGCGCATTTTATGGGTGTGTGTTACATTACATTCACTAGTAGGAGTGAGAAAAACATCACGGGGTGGTGCGCATTGTATGGGTGTGTGTTACATTACATTCACTACTAGGAGTGAGGAAAACATCACGGGGTGGTGCGCATTGTATGGGTGTGTGTTACATTACATTCACTACTAGGAGTGAGGAAAACATCACGGGGTGGTGCGCATTGTATGGGTGTGTGTTACATTACATTCACTACTAAGAGTGAGAAAAACATCACGGGGTGGTGCGCATTGTATGGGTGTGTGTTACATTACATTCACTAGTAGGAGTGAGAAAAACATCACGGGGTGGTGCGCATTGTATGGGTGTGTGTTACATTACATTCACTAGTAGGAGTGAGAAAAACATCACGGGGTGGTGCGCATTGTATGGGTGTGTGTTACATTACATTCACTAGTAGGAGTGAGAAAAACATCACGGAGTGGTGCGCATTTTATGGGTGTGTGTTACATTACATTCACTAGTAGGAGTGAGAAAAACATCACGTTGTGGTGCGCATTGTATGGGTGTGTGTTACATTACATTCACTAGTAGGAGTGAGAAAAACATCACGGGGTGTTGCGCATTGTATGGGTGTGTGTTACTTTACATTCACTAGTAGGAGTGAGAAAAACATCACGGGGTGGTGCGCATTGTATGGGTGTGTGTTACATTACATTCACTAGTAGGAGTGAGAAAAACATCACGGGGTGGTGCGCATTGTATGGGTGTGTGTTACATTACATTCACTAGTAGGAGTGAGAAAAACATGACGGGGAGGTGCGCATTGTATGGGTGTGTGTTACATTAGATTCACTAGTAGGAGTGAGAAAAACATCACGGGGTGGTGCGCATTGTATGTGTGTGTGTTACATTACATTCACTACTAGGAGTGAGAAAAACATCATGGGGTGGTGCGCATTGTATGGGTGTGTGTTACATTACATTCACTAGTAGGAGTGAGAAAAACATCACGGGGTGGTGCGCATTGTATGGGTGTGTGTTACATTACATTCACTAGTAGGAGTGAGAAAAACATCACGGGGTGGTGCGCATTGTATGGGTGTGTGTTACATTACATTCACTAGTAGGAGTGAGAAAAACATCACGGGGTGGTGCGCATTGTATGGGTGTGTGTTATATTACATTCACTAGTAGGAGTGAGAAAAACATCACGGGGTGGTGCGCATTGTATGGGTGTGTGTTACATTACATTCACTAGTAGGAGTGAGAAAAACATCACGGGGTGGTGCGCATTGTATGGGTGTGTGTTACATTACATTCACTACTAGGAGTGAGAAAAACATCACGGGGTTGTGCGCATTGTATGGGTGTGTGTTACATTACATTCACTACTAGGAGTGAGAAAAACATCACGGGGTGGTGCGCATTGTTTGGGTGTGTGTTTCATTACATTCACTAGTAGGAGTGAGAAAAACATCATGGGGTGGTGCGCATTGTATGGGTGTGTGTTACATTACATTCACTAGTAGGAGTGAGAAAAACATCACGGGGTGGTGCGCATTGTATGGGTGTGTGTTACATTTCATTCACTAGTAGGAGTGAGAAAAACATCACGGGGTGGTGCGCATTGTATGGGTGTGTGTTACATTACATTCACTAGTAGGAGTGAGAAAAACATCACGGTGTGGTGCGCGTTGTATGGGTGTGTGTTACATTACATTCACGAGTAGGAGTGAGAAAAACATCACGGGGTGGTGCGCGTTGTATGGGTGTGTGTTCCATTACATTCACTAGTAGGAGTGAGAAAAACATCACGGGGTGGTGCTCGTTGTAAGGGTGTGTGTTACATTACATTCACTAGTAGGAGTGAGAAAAACAGCACGGGGTGGTGCGCGTTGTATGGGTGTGTGTTACATTACATTCACTAGTAGGAGTGAGAAAAAGATCACAGGGTGGTGCGCGTTGTATGGGTGTGTGTTACATTACATTCACTAGTAGGAGTGAGAAAAACATCACGGGGAGGTGCGCGTTGTATGGGTGTGTGTTACATTACATTCACTACTAAGAGTGAGAAAAACATCACGGGGTGGTGCGCATTGTATGTGTGTGTGTTACATTACATTCACTAGTAGAAGTGAGAAAAACATCACGGGGTGGTGCGCATTGTATGGGTGTGTGTTACATTACATTCACTAGTAGGAGTGAGAAAAACATCACGGGGTGGTGCTCCTTGTAAGGGTGTGTGTTACATTACATTCACTAGTAGGAGTGAGAAAAACAGCACGGGGTGGTGCGCGTTGTATGGGTGTGTGTTACATTACATTCACTAGTAGGAGTGAGAAAAAGATCACAGGGTGGTGCGCGTTGTATGGGTGTGTGTTACATTACATTCACTAGTAGGAGTGAGAAAAACATCACGGGGAGGTGCGCGTTGTATGGGTGTGTGTTACATTACATTCACTACTAAGAGTGAGAAAAACATCACGGGGTGGTGCGCATTGTATGTGTGTGTGTTACATTACATTCACTAGTAGGAGTGAGAAAAACATCACGGGGTGGTGCGCATTATATGGGTGTGTGTTACATTACATTCATTACTAGGAGTGAGAAAAACATCACGGGGTGGTGCGCATTGTATGTGTGTGTGTTACATTACATTCACTAGTAGGAGTGAGAAAAACATCACGGGGTGGTGCGCATTGTATGGGTGTGTGTTACATTAGATTCACTAGTAGGAGTGAGAAAAACATCACGGGGTGGTGCGCATTGTATGGGTGTGTGTTACATTACATTCACTAGTAGGAGTGAGAAAAACATCACGGGGTGGTGCGCATTGTATGGGTGTGTGTTACATTACATTCACTTGTAGGAGTGAGAAAAACATCACGGGGTGGTGCGCATTGTATGGGTGTGTGTTACATTACATTCACTACTAGGAGTGAGAAAAACATCACGGGGTGGTGCGCATTGTATGGGTGTGTGTTACATTACATTCACTACTAGGAGTGAGAAAAACATCACGGGGTGGTGCGCATTGTATGGGTGTGTGTTACATTAGATTCACTAGTAGGAGTGAGAAAAAACATCACGGGGTGGTGCGCATTGTATGTGTGTGTGTTACATTACATTCACTACTAGGAGTGAGAAAAACATCACGGGGTGGTGCGCATTGTATGGGTGTGTGTTACATTACATTCACTACTAGGAGTGAGGAAAACATCACGGGGTGGTGCGCATTGTATGGGTGTGTGTTACATTACATTCACTACTAGGAGTGAGGAAAACATCACGGGGAGGTGCGCATTGTATGGGTGTGTGTTACATTACATTCACTACTAGGAGTGAGAAAAACATCACGGGGTGGTGCGCATTGTATGGGTGTGTGTTACATTACATTCACTAGTAGGAGTGAGAAAAACATCACGGGGTGGTGCGCATTGTATGGGTGTGTGTTACATTACATTCACTAGTAGGAGTGAGAAAAACATCACGGGGTGGTGCGCATTGTATGGGTGTGTGTTACATTACATTCACTAGTAGGAGTGAGAAAAACATCACGGAGTGGTGCGCATTTTATGGGTGTGTGTTACATTACATTCACTAGTAGGAGTGAGAAAAACATCACGGGGTGGTGCGCATTGTATGGGTGTGTGTTACATTACATTCACTAGTAGGAGTGAGAAAAACATCACGGGGTGTTGCGCATTGTATGGGTGTGTGTTACTTTACATTCACTAGTAGGAGTGAGAAAAACATCACGGGGTGGTGCGCATTGTATGGGTGTGTGTTACATTACATTCACTAGTAGGAGTGAGAAAAACATCACGGGGTGGTGCGCATTGTATGGGTGTGTGTTACATTACATTCACTAGTAGGAGTGAGAAAAACATCACGGGGAGGTGCGCATTGTATGGGTGTGTGTTACATTAGATTCACTAGTAGGAGTGAGAAAAACATCACGGGGTGGTGCGCATTGTATGTGTGTGTGTTACATTACATTCACTACTAGGAGTGAGAAAAACATCACGGGGTGGTGCGCATTGTATGGGTGTGTGTTACATTAGATTCACTAGTAGGAGTGAGAAAAACATCACGGGGTGGTGCGCATTGTATGGGTGTGTGTTACATTACATTCACTACTAGGAGTGAGAAAAACATCACGGGGTGGTGCGCATTGTATGGGTGTGTGTTACATTACATTCACTAGTAGGAGTGAGAAAAACATCACGGGGTGGTGCGCATTGTATGGGTGTGTGTTACATTACATTCACTAGTAGGAGTGAGAAAAACATCACGGGGTGGTGCGCATTGTATGGGTGTGTGTTACATTACATTCACTAGTAGGAGTGAGAAAAACATCACGGGGTGGTGCGCATTGTTTGGGTGTGTGTTATATTACATACACTAGTAGGAGTGAGAAAAACATCACGGGGTGGTGCGCATTGTATGGGTGTGTGTTACATTACATTCACTAGTAGGAGTGAGAAAAACATCACGGGGTGGTGCGCATTGTATGGGTGTGTGTTACATTACATTCACTACTAGGAGTGAGAAAAACATCACGGGGTTGTGCGCATTGTATGGGTGTGTGTTACATTACATTCACTACTAGGAGTGAGAAAAACATCACGGGGTGGTGCGCATTGTTTGGGTGTGTGTTTCATTACATTCACTAGTAGGAGTGAGAAAAACATCATGGGGTGGTGCGCATTGTATGGGTGTGTGTTACATTACATTCACTAGTAGGAGTGAGAAAAACATCACGGGGTGGTGCGCATTGTATGGGTGTGTGTTACATTTCATTCACTAGTAGGAGTGAGAAAAACATCACGGGGTGGTGCGCATTGTATGGGTGTGTGTTACATTACATTCACTAGTAGGAGTGAGAAAAACATCACGGTGTGGTGCGCGTTGTATGGGTGTGTGTTACATTACATTCACTAGTAGGAGTGAGAAAAACATCACGGGGTGGTGCGCGTTGTATGGGTGTGTGTTACATTACATTCACTAGTAGGAGTGAGAAAAACATCACGGGGTGGTGCTCGTTGTAAGGGTGTGTGTTACATTACATTCACTAGTAGGAGTGAGAAAAACAGCACGGGGTGGTGCGCGTTGTATGGGTGTGTGTTACATTACATTCACTAATAGGAGTGAGAAAAAGATCACAGGGTGGTGCGCGTTGTATGGGTGTGTGTTACATTACATTCACTAGTAGGAGTGAGAAAAACATCACGGGGAGGTGCGCGTTGTATGGGTGTGTGTTACATTACATTCACTACTAAGAGTGAGAAAAACATCACGGGGTGGTGCGCATTGTATGTGTGTGTGTTACATTACATTCACTAGTAGGAGTGAGAAAAACATCACGGGGTGGTGCGCATTGTATGGGTGTGTGTTACATTACATTCATTACTAGGAGTGAGAAAAACATCACGGGGTGGTGCGCATTGTATGGGTGTGTGTTACATTACATTCACTAGTAGGAGTGAGAAAAACATCACGGGGTGGTGCGCATTGTATGAATGTGTGTTACATTAGATTCACTAGTAGGAGTGAGAAAAACATCACGGGGTGGTGCGCATTGTATGGGTGTGTGTTACATTACATTCACTAGTAGGAGTGAGAAAAACATCACGGGGTGGTGCGCATTGTATGGGTGTGTGTTACATTACATTCACTAGTAGGAGTGAGAAAAACATCACGGGGAGGTGCGCATTGTATGGGTGTGTGTTACATTAGATTCACTAGTAGGAGTGAGAAAAACATCACGGGGTGGTGCGCATTGTATGTGTGTGTGTTACATTACATTCACTAGTAGGAGTGAGAAAAACATCACGGGGTGGTGCGCATTGTATGGGTGTGTGTTACATTACATTCACTAGTAGGAGTGAGAAAAACATCACGGGGTGGTGCGCATTGTTTGGGTGTGTGTTATATTACATTCACTAGTAGGAGTGAGAAAAACATCACGGGGTGGTGCGCATTGTATGGGTGTGTGTTACTTACATTCACTAGTAGGAGTGAGAAAAACATCACGGGGTGGTGCGCATTGTATGGGTGTGTGTTACATTACATTCACTACTAGGAGTGAGAAAAACATCACGGGGTTGTGCGCATTGTATGGGTGTGTGTTACATTACATTCACTACTAGGAGTGAGAAAAACATCACGGGGTGGTGCGCATTGTTTGGGTGTGTGTTTCATTACATTCACTAGTAGGAGTGAGAAAAACATCATGGGGTGGTGCGCATTGTATGGGTGTGTGTTACATTACATTCACTAGTAGGAGTGAGAAAAACATCACGGGGTGGTGCGCATTGTATGGGTGTGTGTTACATTTCATTCACTAGTAGGAGTGAGAAAAACATCACGGGGTGGTGCGCATTGTATGGGTGTGTGTTACATTACATTCACTAGTAGGAGTGAGAAAAACATCAGGGTGTGGTGCGCGTTGTATGGGTGTGTGTTACATTACATTCACTAGTAGGAGTGAGAAAAACATCACGGGGTGGTGCGCGTTGTATGGGTGTGTGTTACATTACATTCACTAGTAGGAGTGAGAAAAACATCACGGGGTGGTGCTCGTTGTAAGGGTGTTTGTTACATTACATTCACTAGTAGGAGTGAGAAAAACAGCACGGGGTGGTGCGCGTTGTATGGGTGTGTGTTACATTACATTCACTAGTAGGAGTGAGAAAAAGATCACAGGGTGGTGCGCGTTGTATGGGTGTGTGTTACATTACATTCACTAGTAGGAGTGAGAAAAACATCACGGGGAGGTGCGCGTTGTATGGGTGTGTGTTACATTACATTCACTACTAAGAGTGAGAAAAACATCACGGGGTGGTGCGCATTGTATGTGTGTGTGTTACATTACATTCACTAGTAGGAGTGAGAAAAACATCACGGGGTGGTGCGCATTGTATGGGTGTGTGTTACATTACATTCATTACTAGGAGTGAGAAAAACATCACGGGGTGGTGCGCATTGTATGGGTGTGTGTTACATTACATTCACTAGTAGGAGTGAGAAAAACATCACGGGGTGGTGCGCATTGTATGGGTGTGTGTTACATTAGATTCACTAGTAGGAGTGAGAAAAACATCACGGGGTGGTGCGCATTGTATGGGTGTGTGTTACATTACATTCACTAGTAGGAGTGAGAAAAACATCACGGGGTGGTGCGCATTGTATGGGTGTGTGTTACATTTCATTCACTAGTAGGAGTGAGAAAAACATCACGGGGTGGTGCGCATTGTATGGGTGTGTGTTACATTACATTCACTAGTAGGAGTGAGAAAAACATCACGGGGTGGTGCGCATTGTATGGGTGTGTGTTACATTAGATTCACTAGTAGGAGTGAGAAAAGCATCACGGGGTGGTGCGCATTGTATGGGTGTGTGTTACATTAGATTCACTAGTAGGAGTGAGAAAAACATCACGGGGTGGTGCGCATTGTATGGGTGTGTGTTACATTAGATTCACTAGTAGGAGTGAGAAAAACATCACGGGGTGGTGCGCATTGTATGGGTGTGTGTTACATTACATTCACTAGTAGGAGTGAGAAAAACATCACGGGGTGGTGCGCATTGTATGGGTGTGTGTTACATTTCATTCACTAGTAGGAGTGAGAAAAACATCACGGGGTGGTGCGCATTGTATGGGTGTGTGTTACATTACATTCACTAATAGGAGCGAGAAAAACATCACGGGGTGGTGCGCATTGTATGGGTGTGTGTTACATTAGATTCACTAGTAGGAGTGAGAAAAGCATCACGGGGTGGTGCGCATTGTATGGGTGTGTGTTACATTAGATTCACTAGTAGGAGTGAGAAAAACATCACGGGGTGGTGCGCATTTTATGGGTGTGTGTTACATTACATTCACTAGTAGGAGTGAGAAAAACATCACGGGGTGGTGCGCATTGTATGGGTGTGTGTTACATTACGTTCACTAGTAGGAGTGAGAAAAACATCACGGGGTGGTGCGCATTGTATGGGTGTGTGTTACATTACGTTCACTAGTAGGAGTGAGAAAAACATCACGGGGTGGTGCGCATTGTTTGGGTGTGTGTTACATTACGTTCACTAGTAGGAGTGAGAAAAACATCACGGGGTGGTGCGCATTGTATGGGTGTGTGTTACATTACATTCACTAGTAGGAGTGAGAAAAACATCACGGAGTGGTGCGCATTGTATGGGTGTGTGTTACATTACATTCAATAGTAGGAGTGAGAAAAACATCACGGGGTGGTGCGCATTGTATGGGTGTGTGTTACATTACATTCACTAGTAGGAGTGAGAAAAACATCACGGGGTGGTGCGCATTGTTTGGGTGTGTGTTACATTACATTCACTAGTAGGAGTGAGAAAAACATCACGGGGTGGTGCGCATTGTATGGGTGTGTGTTACATTAGATTCACTAGTAGGAGTGAGAAAAACATCACGGGGTGGTGCGCATTGTATGGGTGTGTGTTACATTACATTCACTAGTAGGAGTGAGGAAAACATCACGGGGTGGTGCGCATGGTATGGGTGTGTGTTACATTACATTCACTAGTAGCAGTGAGGAAAACATCACGGGGTGGTGCGCATTGTATGGGTGTGTGTTACATTACATTCACGAGTAGGAGTGAGAAAAACATCACGGGGTGGTGCGCATTGTTTGGGTGTGTGTTACATTACATTCACTATTAGGAGTGAGAAAAACATCACGGGGTGGTGCGCATTGTATGGGTGTGTGTTACATTACATTCACTACTAGGAGTGAGAAAAACATCACGGGGTGGTGCGCATTGTTTGGGTGTGTGTTTCATTACATTCACTAGTAGGAGTGAGAAAAACATCATGGGGTGGTGCGCATTGTATGGGTGTGTGTTACATTACATTCACTACTAGGAGTGAGAAAAACATCACGGGGTGGTGCGCATTGTATGGGTGTGTGTTACATTACATTCACTAGTAGGAGTGAGAAAAACATCACGGGGTGGTGCGCATTGTATGGGTGTGTGTTACATTACATTCACTAGTAGGAGTGAGAAAAACATCACGGGGTGGTGCGCATTGTATGGGTGTGTGTTACATTACATTCACTAGTAGGAGTGAGAAAAACATCACGGGGTGGTGCGCATTGTATGGGTGTGTGTTACATTACATTCACTAGTAGGAGTGAGAAAAACATCACGGGGTGGTGCGCATTGTATGGGTGTGTGTTACATTACATTCACTAGTAGGAGTGAGAAAAACATCACGGTGTGGTGCGCGTTGTATGGGTGTATGTTACATTACATTCACTAGTAGGAGTGAGAAAAACATCACGGTGTGGTGCGCGTTGTATGGGTGTGTGTTACATTTCATTCACTAGTAGGAGTGAGAAAAACATCACGGGGTGGTGCGCATTGTATGGGTGTGTGTTACATTACATTCACTAGTAGGAGTGAGAAAAACATCACGGTGTGGTGCGCGTTGTATGGGTGTATGTTACATTACATTCACTAGTAGGAGTGAGAAAAACATCACGGGGTGGTGCGCGTTGTATGGGTGTGTGTTACATTACATTCACTACTAAGAGTGAGAAAAACATCACGGGGTGGTGCGCATTGTATGTGTGTGTGTTACATTACATTCACTAGTAGGAGTGAGAAAAACATCACGGGGTGGTGCGCATTGTATGGGTGTGTGTTACATTACATTCATTACTAGGAGTGAGAAAAACATCACGGGGTGGTGCGCATTGTATGGGTGTGTGTTACATTACATTCACTAGTAGGAGTGAGAAAAACATCACGGGGTGGTGCGCATTGTATTGGTGTGTGTTACATTAGATTCACTAGTAGGAGTGAGAAAAACATCACGGGGTGGTGCGCATTGTATGGGTGTGTGTTACATTACATTCACTAGTAGGAGTGAGAAAAACATCACGGGGTGGTGCGCATTGTATGGGTGTGTGTTACATTACATTCACTAGTAGGAGTGAGAAAAACATCACGGGGAGGTGCGCATTGTATGGGTGTGTGTTACATTAGATTCACTAGTAGGAGTGAGAAAAACATCACGGGGTGGTGCGCATTGTATGTGTGTGTGTTACATTACATTCACTACTAGGAGTGAGAAAAACATCACGGGGTGGTGCGCATTGTATGGGTGTGTGTTACATTACATTCACTAGTAGGAGTGAGAAAAACATCACGGGGTGGTGCGCATTGTATGGGTGTGTGTTACATTACATTCACTAGTAGGAGTGAGAAAAACATCACGGGGTGGTGCGCATTGTATGGGTGTGTGTTACATTACATTCACTAGTAGGAGTGAGAAAAACATCACGGGGTGGTGCGCATTGTTTGGGTGTGTGTTATATTACATTCACTAGTAGGAGTGAGAAAAACATCACGGGGTGGTGCGCATTGTATGGGTGTGTGTTACATTACATTCACTAGTAGGAGTGAGAAAAACATCACGGGGTGGTGCGCATTGTATGGGTCTGTGTTACATTACATTCACTACTAGGAGTGAGAAAAACATCACGGGGTTGTGCGCATTGTATGGGTGTGTGTTACATTACATTCACTACTAGGAGTGAGAAAAACATCACGGGGTGGTGCGCATTGTTTGGGTGTGTGTTTCATTACATTCACTAGTAGGAGTGAGAAAAACATCATGGGGTGGTGCGCATTGTATGGGTGTGTGTTACATTACATTCACTAGTAGGAGTGAGAAAAACATCACGGGGTGGTGCGCATTGTATGGGTGTGTGTTACATTTCATTCACTAGTAGGAGTGAGAAAAACATCACGGGGTGGTGCGCGTTGTATGGGTGTGTGTTACATTACATTCACTAGTAGGAGTGAGAAAAACATCACGGTGTGGTGCGCGTTGTATGGGTGTGTGTTACATTACATTCACTAGTAGGAGTGAGAAAAACATCACGGGGTGGTGCGCGTTGTATGGGTGTGTGTTACATTACATTCACTAGTAGGAGTGAGAAAAACATCACGGGCTGGTGCTCGTTGTAAGGGTGTGTGTTACATTACATTCACTAGTAGGAGTGAGAAAAACAGCACGGGGTGGTGCGCGTTGTATGGGTGTGTGTTACATTACATTCACTAGTAGGAGTGAGAAAAAGATCACAGGGTGGTGCGCGTTGTATGGGTGTGTGTTACATTACATTCACTAGTAGGAGTCAGAAAAACATCACGGGGAGGTGCGCGTTGTATGGGTGTGTGTTACATTACATTCACTACTAAGAGTGAGAAAAACATCACGGGGTGGTGCGCATTGTATGTGTGTGTGTTACATTACATTCACTAGTAGGAGTGAGAAAAACATCACGGGGTGGTGCGCATTGTATGGGTGTGTGTTACATTACATTCATTACTAGGAGTGAGAAAAACATCACGGGGTGGTGCGCATTGTATGGGTGTGTGTTACATTACATTCACTAGTAGGAGTGAGAAAAACATCACGGGGTGGTGCGCATTGTATGGGTGTGTGTTACATTAGATTCACTAGTAGGAGTGAGAAAAACATCACGGGGTGGTGCGCATTGTATGGGTGTGTGTTACATTACATTCACTAGTAGGCGTGAGAAAAACATCACGGGGTGGTGCGCATTGTATATGTGTGTGTTACATTTCATTCACTAGTAGGAGTGAGAAAAACATCACGGGGTGGTGCGCATTGTATGGGTGTGTGTTACATTACATTCACTAGTAGGAGTGAGAAAAACATCACGGGGTGGTGCGCATTGTATGGGTGTGTGTTACATTAGATTCACTAGTAGGAGTGAGAAAAGCATCACGGGGTGGTGCGCATTGTATGGGTGTGTGTTACATTAGATTCACTAGTAGGAGTGAGAAAAACATCACGGGGTGGTGCGCATTGTATGGGTGTGTGTTACATTAGATTCACTAGTAGGAGTGAGAAAAACATCACGGGGTGGTGCGCATTGTATGGGTGTGTGTTACATTACATTCACTAGTAGGAGTGAGAAAAACATCACGGGGTGGTGCGCATTGTATGGGTGTGTGTTACATTTCATTCACTAGTAGGAGTGAGAAAAACATCACGGGGTGGTGCGCATTGTATGGGTGTGTGTTACATTACATTCACTAGTAGGAGCGAGAAAAACATCACGGGGTGGTGCGCATTGTATGGGTGTGTGTTACATTAGATTCACTAGTAGGAGCGAGAAAAGCATCACGGGGTGGTGCGCATTGTATGGGTGTGTGTTACATTAGATTCACTAGTAGGAGTGAGAAAAACATCACGGGGTGGTGCGCATTTTATGGGTGTGTGTTACATTACATTCACTAGTAGGAGTGAGAAAAACATCACGGGGTGGTGCGCATTGTATGGGTGTGTGTTACATTACGTTCACTAGTAGGAGTGAGAAAAACATCACGGGGTGGTGCGCATTGTATGGGTGTGTGTTACATTACGTTCACTAGTAGGAGTGAGAAAAACATCACGGGGTGGTGCGCATTGTTTGGGTGTGTGTTACATTACGTTCACTAGTAGGAGTGAGAAAAACATCACGGGGTGGTGCGCATTGTATGGGTGTGTGTTACATTACATTCACTAGTAGCAGTGAGGAAAACATCACGGAGTGGTGCGCATTGTATGGGTGTGTGTTACATTACATTCAATAGTAGGAGTGAGAAAAACATCACGGGGTGGTGCGCATTGTATGGGTGTGTGTTACATTACATTCACTAGTAGGAGTGAGAAAAACATCACGGGGTGGTGCGCATTGTTTGGGTGTGTGTTACATTACATTCACTAGTAGGAGTGAGAAAAACATCACGGGGTGGTGCGCATTGTATGGGTGTGTGTTACATTAGATTCACTAGTAGGAGTGAGAAAAACATCACGGGGTGGTGCGCATTGTATGGGTGTGTGTTACATTACATTCACTAGTAGGAGTGAGGAAAACATCACGGGGTGGTGCGCATGGTATGGGTGTGTGTTACATTACATTCACTAGTAGCAGTGAGGAAAACATCACGGGGTGGTGCGCATTGTATGGGTGTGTGTTACATTACGTTCAATAGTAGGAGTGAGAAAAACATCACGGGGTGGTGCGCATTGTATGGGTGTGTGTTACATTACATTCACTAGTAGGAGTGAGAAAAACATCACGGGGTGGTGCGCATTGTTTGGGTGTGTGTTACATTACATTCACTATTAGGAGTGAGAAAAACATCACGGGGTGGTGCGCATTGTATGGGTGTGTGTTACATTACATTCACTACTAGGAGTGAGAAAAACATCACGGGGTGGTGCGCATTGTTTGGGTGTGTGTTTCATTACATTCACTAGTAGGAGTGAGAAAAACATCATGGGGTGGTGCGCATTGTATGGGTGTGTGTTACATTACATTCACTAGTAGGAGTGAGAAAAACATCACGGGGTGGTGCGCATTTGTATGGGTGTGTGTTACATTACATTCACTAGTAGGAGTGAGAAAAACATCACGGGGTGGTGCGCATTGTATGGGTGTGTGTTACATTACATTCACTAGTAGGAGTGAGAAAAACATCACGGGGTGGTGCGCATTGTATGGGTGTGTGTTACATTACATTCACTAGTAGGAGTGAGAAAAACATCACGGGGTGGTGCGCATTGTATGGGTGTGTGTTACATTAGATTCACTAGTAGGAGTGAGAAAAATATCACGGGGTGGTGCGCATTGTATGGGTGTGTGTTACATTACATTCACTAGTAGGAGTGAGAAAAACATCACGGGGTGGTGCGCATTGTATGGGTGTGTGTTACATTACATTCACTAGTAGGAGTGAGAAAAACATCACCGGGTGGTGCGCATTGTATGGGTGTGTGTTACATTACATTCACTAGTAGGAGTGAGAAAAACATCACGGTGTGGTGCGCGTTGTATGGGTGTGTGTTACATTACATTCACTAGTAGGAGTGAGAAAAACATCACGGTGTGGTGCGCGTTGTATGGGTGTGTGTTACATTTCATTCACTAGTAGGAGTGAGAAAAACATCACGGGGTGGTGCGCATTGTATGGGTGTGTGTTACATTACATTCACTAGTAGGAGTGAGAAAAACATCACGGTGTGGTGCGCGTTGTATGGGTGTATGTTACATTACATTCACTAGTAGGAGTGAGAAAAACATCACGGGGTGGTGCGCGTTGTATGGGTGTGTGTTACATTACATTCATTACTAGGAGTGAGAAAAACATCACGGGGTGGTGCGCATTGTATAGGTGTGTGTTACTTTACATTCACTATTAGGAGTGAGAAAAACATCACGGGGTGGTGCACATTGTATGGGTGTGTGTTACATTAGATTCACTAGTAGGAGTGAGAAAAACATCACGGGGTGGTGTGAATCGGAGGGTCTGAATTAGGATAGGCAGTGAGTGGCAATGTAGCATGGAGAAAAGCACCGCGGGGTGGTCAACATGGGGAGGTCAGGGAACATGCAGTGGCAATGTAGGATAGGTTTCTGAAAAACATCGCGGGGTGGTGCGCATTGTATGGGTGTGTGTTACATTAGATTCACTAGTAGGAGTGAGAAAAACATCACGGGGTGGTGCGCATTGTATGGGTGTGTGTTACATTACATTCACTATTAGGAGTGAGAAAAACATCACGGGGTGGTGCGCATTGTATGGGTGTGTGTTACATTACATTCACTACTAGGAGTGAGAAAAACATCACGGGGTGGTGCGCATTGTATGGGTGTGTGTTACATTACATTCACTACTAGGAGTGAGAAAAACATCACGGGGTGGTGCGCATTGTATGGGTGTGTGTTACATTACATTCACTAGTAGGAGTGAGAAAAACATCACGGGGTGGTGCGCATTGTATGGGTGTGTGTTACATTACATTCACTAGTAGGAGTGAGAAAAACATCACGGGGTGGTGCGCATTGTATAGGTGTGTGTTACATTACATTCACTAGTAGGAGTGAGAAAAACATCACGGGGTGGTGCGCATTGTATGGGTGTGTGTTACATTACATTCACTAGTAGGAGTGAGAAAAACATCACGGGGTGGTGCGCATTGTATGGGTGTGTGTTACATTACATTCACTAGTAGGAGTGAGAAAAACATCACGGGGTGGTGCGCATTGTATGGGTGTGTGTTACATTACATTCACTAGTAGGAGTGAGAAAAACATCACGGGGTGGTGCGCATTGTATGGGTGTGTGTTACATTACATTCACTCCTAGGAGTGAGAAAAACATCACGGGATGGTGCGCATTGTATGGGTGTGTGTTACATTACATTCACTACTAGGAGTGAGAAAAACATCACGGGGTGGTGCGCATTGTATGTGTGTGTGTTACATTACATTCACTAGCAGGAGTGAGACAAACATCACGGGGTGGTGCGCATTGTATGGGTGTGTGTTACATTACATACACTAGCAGGAGTGAGAAAAACATCACGGGGTGGTGCGCATTGTATGGGTGTGTGTTACATTACATTCACTAGCAGGAGTGAGAAAAACATCACGGGGTGGTGCGCATTGTATGGGTGTGTGTTACATTACATTCACTAGCAGGAGTGAGAAAAACATCACGGGGTGGTGCGCATTGTATGGGTGTGTGTTACATTACATTCACTAGTAGGAGTGAGAAAAACATCACGGGGTGGTGCGCATTGTATGGGTGTGTGTTACATTACATTCACTAGTAGGAGTGAGAAAAACATCACGGGGTGGTGCGCATTGTATGGGTGTGTGTTACATTACATTCACTAGTAGGAGTGAGAAAAACATCACGGGGTGGTGCGCATTGAATGGGTGTGTGTTACATTACATTCACTAGTAGGAGTGAGAAAAACATCACGGGGTGGTGCGCATTGTATGGGTGTGTGTTACATTACATTCACTAGTAGGAGTGAGAAAAACATCACGGGGTGGTGCGCATTGTATGGGTGTGTGTTACATTAAATTCACTACTAGGAGTGAGAAATACATCACGGGGTGGTGCGCATTGTATGAGTGTGTGTTACATTACATTCACTACTAGGAGTGAGAAAAACATCACGGGGTGGTGCGCATTGTATGGGTGTGTGTTACATTACATTCACTACTAGGAGTGAGAAAAACATCACGGGGTGGTGCGCATTGTATGGGTGTGTGTTACATTACATTCACTAGTAGGAGTGAGAAAAACATCACGGGGTGGTGCGCATTGTATGGGTGTGTGTTACATTAGATTCACTAGTAGGAGTGAGAAAAACATCACGGGGTGGTGCGCATTGTATGGGTGTGTGTTACATTACATTCACTAGTAGGAGTGAGAAAAACATCACGGGGAGGTGCGCATTGTATGGGTGTGTGTTACATTAGATTCACTAGTAGGAGTGAGAAAAACATCACGGGGAGGTGCGCATTGTATGGGTGTGTGTTACATTAGATTCACTAGTAGGAGTGAGAAAAACATCACGGGGAGGTGCGCATTGTATGGGTGTGTGTTACATTAGATTCACTAGTAGGAGTGAGAAAAACATCACGGGGTGGTGCGCATTGTATGTGTGTGTGTTACATTACATTCACTACTAGGAGTGAGAAAAACATCACGGGGTGGTGCGCATTGTATGGGTGTGTGTTACATTACATTCACTAGTAGGAGTGAGAAAAACATCACGGTGTGGTGCGCATTGTATGGGTGTGTGTTACATTACATTCACTAGTAGGAGTGAGAGAAATATCACGGGGTGGTGCGCATTGTATGGGTGTGTGTTACATTACATTCACTACTAGGAGTGAGAAAAACATCACGGGGTGGTGCGCATTGTATGGGTGTGTGTTACATTACATTCACTAGTAGGAGTGAGAAAAACATCACGCGGTGGTGCGCATTGTATGGGTGTGTATTACATTACATTCACTAGTAGGAGTGAGAAAAACATCACGGGGTGGTGCGCATTGTATGAGTGTGTGTTACATTACATTCACTACTAGGAGTGAGAAAAACATCACGGGGTGGTGCGCATTATATGGGTGTGTGTTACATTACATTCACTACTAGGAGTGAGAAAAACATCACGGGGTGGTGCGCATTGTTTGGGTGTGTGTTACATTACATTCACTAGTAGGAGTGAGAAAAACATCACGGGGTGGTGCGCATTGTATGGGTGTGTGTTACATTACATTCACTAGTAGGAGTGAGAAAAACATCACGGGGTGGTGCGCGTTGTATGGGTGTGTGTTACATTACATTCACTAGTAGGAGTGAGAAAAACATCACGGGGTGGTGCGCATTGTATGGGTGTGTGTTACATTACATTCACTAGTAGGAGTGAGAAAAACATCACGGGGTGGTGCGCATTGTATGGGTGTGTGTTACATTAGATTCACTAGTAGGAGTGAGAAAAACATCACGGGGTGGTGCGCATTGTATGGGTCTGTGTTACATTACATTCACTAGTAGGAGTGAGAAAAACATCACGTGGTGGTGCGCATTGTATGGGTGTGTGTTACATTACATTCACTAGTAGGAGTGAGAAAAACATCACGGTGTGGTGCGCGTTGTATGGGTGTGTGTTACATTTCATTCACTAGTAGGAGTGAGAAAAACATCACGGTGTGGTGCGCATTGTATGGGTGTGTGTTACATTACATTCACTAGTAGGAGTGAGAAAAACATCACGGTGTGGTGCGCGTTGTATGGGTGTATGTTACATTACATTCACTAGTAGGAGTGAGAAAAACATCACGGGGTGGTGCGCGTTGTATTTGTGTGTGTTACATTACATTCACTAGTAGGAGTGAGAAAAACATCACGGGGTGGTGCGCGTTGTAAGGGTGTGTGTTACATTACATTCACTAGTAGGAGTGAGAAAAACAGCACGGGGTGGTGTGCGTTGTATGGGTGTGTGTTACATTACATTCACTAGTAGGAGTGAGAAAAAGATCACAGGGTGGTGCGCGTTGTATGGGTGTGTGTTACATTACATTCACTAGTAGGAGTGAGAAAAACATCACGGGGAGGTGCGCGTTGTATGGGTGTGTGTTACATTACATTCACTACTAAGAGTGAGAAAAACATCACGGGGTGGTGCGCATTGTATGTGTGTGTGTTACATTACATTCACTAGTAGGAGTGAGAAAAACATCACGGGGTGGTGCGCATTGTATGGGTGTGTGTTACATTACATTCATTACTAGGAGTGAGAAAAACATCACGGGGTGGTGCGCATTGTATGGGTGTGTGTTACTTTACATTCACTATTAGGAGTGAGAAAAACATCACGGGGTGGTGCACATTGTATGGGTGTGTGTTACATTAGATTCACTAGTAGGAGTGAGAAAAACATCACGGGGTGGTGTGAATCGGAGGGTCTGAATTAGGATAGGCAGTGAGTGGCAATGTACCATGGAGAAAAGCACCGCGGGGTGGTCAACATGGGGAGGTCAGGGAACATGCAGTGGCAATGTAGGATAGGTTTCTGAAAAACATCGCGGGGTGGTGCGCATTGTATGGGTGTGTGTTACATTAGATTCACTAGTAGGAGTGAGAAAAACATCACGGGGTGGTGCGCATTGTATGGGTGTGTGTTACATTACATTCACTATTAGGAGTGAGAAAAACATCACGGGGTGGTGCGCATTGTATGGGTGTGTGTTACATTACATTCACTAGTAGGAGTGAGAAAAACATCACGGGGTGGTGCGCATTGTATGGGTGTGTGTTACATTACATTCACTAGTAGGAGTGAGAAAAACATCACGGGGTGGTGCGCATTGTATGGGTGTGTGTTACATTACATTCACTAGTAGGAGTGAGAAAAACATCACGGGGTGGTGCGCATTGTATGGGTGTGTGTTACATTACATTCACTAGTAGGAGTGAGAAAAACATCACGGGGTGGTGCGCATTGTATGGGTGTGTGTTACATTACATTCACTAGTAGGAGTGAGAAAAACATCACGGGGTGGTGCGCATTGTATGGGTGTGTGTTACATTACATTCATTAGTAGGAGTGAGAAAAACATCACGGGGTGGTGCGCATTGTATGGGTGTGTGTTACATTACATTCACTCCTAGGAGTGAGAAAAACATCACGGGATGGTGCGCATTGTATGGGTGTGTGTTACATTACATTCACTAGTAGGAGTGAGAAAAACATCACGGGGTGGTGCGCATTGTATGTGTGTGTGTTACATTACATTCACTAGCAGGAGTGAGACAAACATCACGGGGTGGTGCGCATTGTATGGGTGTGTGTTACATTACATACACTAGCAGGAGTGAGAAAAACATCACGGGGTGGTGCGCATTGTATGGGTGTGTGTTACATTACATTCACTAGCAGGAGTGAGAAAAACATCACGGGGTGGTGCGCATTGTATGGGTGTGTGTTACATTACATTCACTAGCAGGAGTGAGAAAAACATCACGGGGTGGTGCGCATTGTATGGGTGTGTGTTACATTACATTCACTAGTAGGAGTGAGAAAAACATCACGGGGTGGTGCGCATTGTATGGGTGTGTGTTACATTACATTCACTAGTAGGAGTGAGAAAAACATCACGGGGTGGTGCGCATTGTATGGGTGTGTGTTACATTACATTCACTAGTAGGAGTGAGAAAAACATCACGGGGTGGTGCGCATTGAATGGGTGTGTGTTACATTACATTCACTAGTAGGATTGAGAAAAACATCACGGGGTGGTGCGCATTGTATGGGTGTGTGTTACATTACATTCACTAGTAGGAGTGAGAAAAACATCACGGGGTGGTGCGCATTGTATGGGTGTGTGTTACATTACATTCACTAGTAGGAGTGAGAAAAACATCACGGGGTGGTGCGCATTGTATGGGTGTGTGTTACATTAAATTCACTACTAGGAGTGAGAAATACATCACGGGGTTGTGCGCATTGTATGAGTGTGTGTTACATTACATTCACTACTAGGAGTGAGAAAAACATCACGGGGTGGTGCGCATTGTATGGGTGTGTGTTACATTACATTCACTACTAGGAGTGAGAAAAACATCACGGGGTGGTGCGCATTGTATGGGTGTGTGTTACATTACATTCACTAGTAGGAGTGAGAAAACCATCACGGTGTGGTGCGCATTGTATGGGTGTGTGTTACATTAGATTCACTAGTAGGAGTGAGAAAAACATCACGGGGTGGTGCGCATTGTATGGGTGTGTGTTACATTACATTCACTAGTAGGAGTGAGAAAAACATCACGGGGAGGTGCGCATTGTATGGGTGTGTGTTACATTAGATTCACTAGTAGGAGTGAGAAAAACATCACGGGGAGGTGCGCATTGTATGGGTGTGTGTTACATTAGATTCACTAGTAGGAGTGAGAAAAACATCACGGGGAGGTGCGCATTGTATAGGTGTGTGTTACATTAGATTCACTAGTAGGAGTGAGAAAAACATCACGGGGTGGTGCGCATTGTATGTGTGTGTGTTACATTACATTCACTACTAGGAGTGAGAAAAACATCACGGGGTGGTGCGCATTGTATGGGTGTGTGTTACATTACATTCACTAGTAGGAGTGAGAAAAACATCACGGTGTGGTGCGCATTGTATGGGTGTGTGTTACATTACATTCACTAGTAGGAGTGAGAGAAATATCACGGGGTGGTGCGCATTGTATGGGTGTGTGTTACATTACATTCACTACTAGGAGTGAGAAAAACATCACGGGGTGGTGCGCATTGTATGGGTGTGTGTTACATTACATTCACTAGTAGGAGTGAGAAAAACATCACGCGGTGGTGCGCATTGTATGGGTGTGTATTACATTACATTCACTAGTAGGAGTGAGAAAAACATCACGGGGTGGTGCGCATTGTATGAGTGTGTGTTACATTACATTCACTACTAGGAGTGAGAAAAACATCACGGGGTGGTGCGCATTATATGGGTGTGTGTTACATTACATTCACTACTAGGAGTGAGAAAAACATCACGGGGTGGTGCGCATTGTTTGGGTGTGTGTTACATTACATTCACTAGTAGGAGTGAGAAAAACATCACGGGGTGGTGCGCATTGTATGGGTGTGTGTTACATTACATTCACTAGTAGGAGTGAGAAAAACATCACGGGGTGGTGCGCATTGTATGGGTGTGTGTTACATTACATTCACTAGTAGGAGTGAGAAAAACATCACGGGGTGGTGCGCATTGTATGGGTGTGTGTTACATTACATTCACTAGTAGGAGTGAGAAAAACATCACGGGGTGGTGCGCATTGTATGGGTGTGTGTTACATTAGATTCACTAGTAGGAGTGAGAAAAACATCACGGGGTGGTGCGCATTGTATGGGTGTGTGTTACATTACATTCACTAGTAGGAGTGAGAAAAACATCACGGGGTGGTGCGCATTGTATGGGTGTGTGTTACATTACATTCACTAGTAGGAGTGAGAAAAACATCACGGGGTGGTGCGCATTGTATGGGTGTGTGTTACATTACATTCACTTGTAGGAGTGAGAAAAACATCACGGGGTGGTGCGCATTGTATGGGTGTGTGTTACATTACATTCAATACTAGGAGTGAGAAAAACATCACGGGGTGGTGCGCATTGTATGGGTGTGTGTTACATTTCATTCACTACTAGGAGTGAGAAAAACATCACGGGGTGGTGCGCATTGTATGGGTGTGTGTTACATTAGATTCACTAGTAGGAGTGAGAAAAACATCACGGGGTGGTGCGCATTGTATGTGTGTGTGTTACATTACATTCACTAGTAGGAGTGAGAAAAACATCACGGGGTGGTGCGCATTGTATGGGTGTGTGTTACATTACATTCACTACTAGGAGTGAGGAAAACATCACGGGGTGGTGCGCATTGTATGGGTGTGTGTTACATTACATTCACTACTAGGAGTGAGGAAAACATCACGGGGTGGTGCGCATTGTATGGGTGTGTGTTACATTACATTCACTACTAGGAGTGAGGAAAACATCACGGGGTGGTGCGCATTGTATGGGTGTGTTTTACATTACATTCACTAGTAGGAGTGAGAAAAACATCACGGGGTGGTGCGCATTGTATGGGTGTGTGTTACATTACATTCACTAGTAGGAGTGAGAAAAACATCACGGGGTGGTGCGCATTGTATGGGTGTGTGTTACATTACATTCACTAGTAGGAGTGAGAAAAACATCACGGGGTGGTGCGCATTTTATGGGTGTGTGTTACATTACATTCACTAGTAGGAGTGAGAAAAACATCACGGGGTGGTGCGCATTGTATGGGTGTGTGTTACATTACATTCACTAGTAGGAGTGAGAAAAACATCACGGGGTGTTGCGCATTGTATGGGTGTGTGTTACTTTACATTCACTAGTAGGAGTGAGAAAAACATCACGGGGTGGTGCGCATTGTATGGGTGTGTGTTACATTACATTCACTAGTAGGAGTGAGAAAAACATCACGGGGTGGTGCGCATTGTATGGGTGTGTGTTACATTACATTCACTAGTAGGAGTGAGAAAAACATCACGGGGAGGTGCGCATTGTATGGGTGTGTGTTACATTAGATTCAATAGTAGGAGTGAGAAAAACATCACGGGGTGGTGCGGATTGTATGTGTGTGTGTTACATTACATTCACTACTAGGAGTGAGAAAAACATCACGGGGTGGTGCGCATTGTATGGGTGTGTGTTACATTACATTCACTAGTAGGAGTGAGAAAAACATCACGGGGTGGTGCGCATTGTATGGGTGTGTGTTACATTACATTCACTAGTAGGAGTGAGAAAAACATCACGGGGTGGTGCGCATTGTATGGGTGTGTGTTACATTACATTCACTAGTAGGAGTGAGAAAAACATCACGGGGTGGTGCGCATTGTATGGGTGTGTGTTATATTACATTCACTAGTAGGAGTGAGAAAAACATCACGGGGTGGTGCGCATTGTATGGGTGTGTGTTACATTACATTCACTAGTAGGAGTGAGAAAAACATCACGGGGTGGTGCGCATTGTATGGGTGTGTGTTACATTACATTCACTACTAGGAGTGAGAAAAACATCACGGGGTTGTGCGCATTGTATGGGTGTGTGTTACATTACATTCACTAGTAGGAGTGAGAAAAATATCACGGGGTGGTGCGCATTGTATGGGTGTGTGTTGCATTACATTCATTACTAGGAGTGAGAAAAACATCACGGGGTGGTGCGCATTGTATGGGTGTGTGTTACGTTACATTCACTAGTAGGAGTGAGAAAAACATCACGGGGTGGTTCGCATTGTATGGGTGTGTGTTACATTAGATTCACTAGTAGGAGTGAGAAAAACATCACGGGGTGGTGCGCATTGTATGGGTGTGTGTTACATTACATTCACTAGTAGGAGTGAGAAAAACATCACGGGGTGGTGCGCATTGTGTGGGTGTGTGTTACATTTCATTCACTAGTAGGAGTGAGAAAAATATCACGGGGTGGTGCGCATTGTATGGGTGTGTGTTACATTACATTCACTAGTAGGAGTGAGAAAAACATCACGGGGTGGTGCGCATTGTATGGGTGTGTGTTACATTAGATTCACTAGTAGGAGTGAGAAAAGCATCACGGGGTGGTGCGCATTGTATGGGTGTGTGTTACATTAGATTCACTAGTAGGAGTGAGAAAAACATCACGGGGTGGTGCGCATTGTATGGGTGTGTGTTACATTAGATTCACTAGTAGGAGTGAGAAAAACATCACGGGGTGTTGCGCATTGTATGGGTGTGTGTTACATTACATTCACCAGTAGGAGTGAGAAAAACATCACGGGGTGGTGCGCATTGTATGGGTGTGTGTTACATTTCATTCACTAGTAGGAGTGAGAAAAACATCACGGGGTGGTGCGCATTGTATGGGTGTGTGTTACATTACATTCACTAGTAGGAGTGAGAAAAACATCACGGGGTGGTGCGCATTGTATGGGTGTGTGTTACATTAGATTCACTAGTAGGAGTGAAAAAAGCATCACGGGGTGGTGCGCATTGTATGTGTGTGTGTTACATTACATTCACTACTAGGAGTGAGAAAAACATCACGGGGTGGTGCGCATTGTATGGGTGTGTGTTACATTACATTCACTAGTAGGAGTGAGAAAAACATCACGGTGTGGTGCGCATTGTATGGGTGTGTGTTACATTACATTCACTAGTAGGAGTGAGAGAAATATCACGGGGTGGTGCGCATTGTATGGGTGTGTGTTACATTACATTCACTACTAGGAGTGAGAAAAACATCACGGGGTGGTGCGCATTGTATGGGTGTGTGTTACATTACATTCACTAGTAGGAGTGAGAAAAACATCACGCGGTGGTGCGCATTGTATGGCTGTGTATTACATTACATTCACTAGTAGGAGTGAGAAAAACATCACGGGGTGGTGCGCATTGTATGAGTGTGTGTTACATTACATTCACTACTAGGAGTGAGAAAAACATCACGGGGTGGTGCGCATTATATGGGTGTGTGTTACATTACATTCACTACTAGGAGTGAGAAAAACATCACGGGGTGGTGCGCATTGTTTGGGTGTGTGTTACATTACATTCACTAGTAGGAGTGAGAAAAACATCACGGGGTGGTGCGCATTGTATGGGTGTGTGTTACATTACATTCACTAGTAGGAGTGAGAAAAACATCACGGGGTGGTGCGCATTGTATGGGTGTGTGTTACATTACATTCACTAGTAGGAGTGAGAAAAACATCACGGGGTGGTGCGCATTGTATGGGTGTGTGTTACATTACATTCACTAGTAGGAGTGAGAAAAACATCACGGGGTGGTGCGCATTGTATGGGTGTGTGTTACATTAGATTCACTAGTAGGAGTGAGAAAAACATCACGGGGTGGTGCGCATTGTATGGGTGTGTGTTACATTACATTCACTAGTAGGAGTGAGAAAAACATCACGGGGTGGTGCGCATTGTATGGGTGTGTGTTACATTACATTCACTAGTAGGAGTGAGAAAAACATCACGGGGTGGTGCGCATTGTATGGGTGTGTGTTACATTACATTCACTTGTAGGAGTGAGAAAAACATCACGGGGTGGTGCGCATTGTATGGGTGTGTGTTACATTACATTCACTACTAGGAGTGAGAAAAACATCACGGGGTGGTGCGCATTGTATGGGTGTGTGTTACATTTCATTCACTACTAGGAGTGAGAAAAACATCACGGGGTGGTGCGCATTGTATGGGTGTGTGTTACATTAGATTCACTAGTAGGAGTGAGAAAAACATCACGGGGTGGTGCGCATTGTATGTGTGTGTGTTACATTACATTCACTAGTAGGAGTGAGAAAAACATCACGGGGTGGTGCGCATTGTATGGGTGTGTGTTACATTACATTCACTACTAGGAGTGAGGAAAACATCACGGGGTGGTGCGCATTGTATGGGTGTGTGTTACATTACATTCACTACTAGGAGTGAGGAAAACATCACGGGGTGGTGCGCATTGTATGGGTGTGTGTTACATTACATTCACTACTAGGAGTGAGGAAAACATCACGGGGTGGTGCGCATTGTATGGGTGTGTGTTACATTACATTCACTAGTAGGAGTGAGAAAAACATCACGGGGTGGTGCGCATTGTATGGGTGTGTGTTACATTACATTCACTAGTAGGAGTGAGAAAAACATCACGGGGTGGTGCGCATTGTATGGGTGTGTGTTACATTACATTCACTAGTAGGAGTGAGAAAAACATCACGGGGTGGTGCGCATTTTATGGGTGTGTGTTACATTACATTCACTAGTAGGAGTGAGAAAAACATCACGGGGTGGTGCGCATTGTATGGGTGTGTGTTACATTACATTCACTAGTAGGAGTGAGAAAAACATCACGGGGTGTTGCGCATTGTATGGGTGTGTGTTACTTTACATTCACTAGTAGGAGTGAGAAAAACATCACGGGGTGGTGCGCATTGTATGGGTGTGTGTTACATTACATTCACTAGTAGGAGTGAGAAAAACATCACGGGGTGGTGCGCATTGTATGGGTGTGTGTTACATTACATTCACTAGTAGGAGTGAGAAAAACATCACGGGGAGGTGCGCATTGTATGGGTGTGTGTTACATTAGATTCAATAGTAGGAGTGAGAAAAACATCACGGGGTGGTGCGCATTGTATGTGTGTGTGTTACATTACATTCACTACTAGGAGTGAGAAAAACATCACGGGGTGGTGCGCATTGTATGGGTGTGTGTTACATTACATTCACTAGTAGGAGTGAGAAAAACATCACGGGGTGGTGCGCATTGTATGGGTGTGTGTTACATTACATTCACTAGTAGGAGTGAGAAAAACATCACGGGGTGGTGCGCATTGTATGGGTGTGTGTTACATTACATTCACTAGTAGGAGTGAGAAAAATATCACGGGGTGGTGCGCATTGTATGGGTGTGTGTTATATTACATTCACTAGTAGGAGTGAGAAAAACATCACGGGGTGGTGCGCATTGTATGGGTGTGTGTTACATTACATTCACTAGTAGGAGTGAGAAAAACATCACGGGGTGGTGCGCATTGTATGGGTGTGTGTTACATTACATTCACTACTAGGAGTGAGAAAAACATCACGGGGTTGTGCGCATTGTATGGGTGTGTGTTACATTACATTCACTAGTAGGAGTGAGAAAAACATCACGGGGTGGTGCGCATTGTATGGGTGTGTGTTGCATTACATTCATTACTAGGAGTGAGAAAAACATCACGGGGTGGTGCGCATTGTATGGGTGTGTGTTACATTACATTCACTAGTAGGAGTGAGAAAAACATCACGGGGTGGTTCGCATTGTATGGGTGTGTGTTACATTAGATTCACTAGGAGGAGTGAGAAAAACATCACGGGGTGGTGCGCATTGTATGGGTGTGTGTTACATTACATTCACTAGTAGGAGTGAGAAAAACATCACGGGGTGGTGCGCATTGTATGGGTGTGTGTTACATTTCATTCACTAGTAGGAGTGAGAAAAATATCACGGGGTGGTGCGCATTGTATGGGTGTGTGTTACATTACATTCACTAGTAGGAGTGAGAAAAACATCACGGGGTGGTGCGCATTGTATGGGTGTGTGTTACATTAGATTCACTAGTAGGAGTGAGAAAAGCATCACGGGGTGGTGCGCATTGTATGGGTGTGTGTTACATTAGATTCACTAGTAGGAGTGAGAAAAACATCACGGGGTGGTGCGCATTGTATGGGTGTGTGTTACATTAGATTCACTAGTAGGAGTGAGAAAAACATCACGGGGTGTTGCGCATTGTATGGGTGTGTGTTACATTACATTCACTAGTAGGAGTGAGAAAAACATCACGGGGTGGTGCGCATTGTATGGGTGTGTGTTACATTTCATTCACTAGTAGGAGTGAGAAAAACATCACGGGGTGGTGCGCATTGTATGGGTGTGTGTTACATTACATTCACTAGTAGGAGTGAGAAAAACATCACGGGGTGGTGCGCATTGTATGGGTGTGTGTTACATTAGATTCACTAGTAGGAGTGAGAAAAGCATCACGGGGTGGTGCGCATTGTATGGGTGTGTGTTACATTAGATTCACTAGTAGGAGTGAGAAAAACATCACGGGCTGGTGCGCATTTTATGGGTGTGTGTTACATTACATTCACTAGTAGGAGTGAGAAAAACATCACGGGGTGCTGCGCATTGTATGGGTGTGTGTTACATTACGTTCACTAGTAGGAGTGAGAAAAACATCACGGGGTGGTGCGCATTGTTTGGGTGTGTGTTACATTACGTTCACTAGTAGGAGTGAGAAAAACATCACGGGGTGGTGCGCATTGTATGGGTGTGTGTTACATTAGATTCACTAGTAGGAGTGAGAAAAACATCACGGGGTGGTGCGCATTGTATGGGTGTGTGTTACATTACATTCACTAGTAGGAGTGAGGAAAACATCACGGGGTGGTGCGCATGGTATGGGTGTGTGTTACATTACATTCACTAGTAGCAGTGAGGAAAACATCACGGGGTGGTGCGCATTGTATGGGTGTGTGTTACATTACATTCACTAGTAGGAGTGAGAAAAACATCACGGGGTGGTGCGCATTGTTTGGGTGTGTGTTACATTACATTCACTATTAGGAGTGAGAAAAACATCACGGGGTGGTGCGCATTGTATTGGTGTGTGTTACATTACATTCACTACTAGGAGTGAGAAAAACATCACGGGGTGGTGCGCATTGTTTGGGTGTGTGTTTCATTACATTCACTAGTAGGAGTGAGAAAAACATCATGGGGTGGTGCGCATTGTATGGGTGTGTGTTACATTACATTCACTAGTAGGAGTGAGAAAAACATCACGGGGTGGTGCGCATTGTATGGGTGTGTGTTACATTACATTCACTAGTAGGAGTGAGAAAAACATCACGGGGTGGTGCGCATTGTATGGGTGTGTGTTACATTACATTCACTAGTAGGAGTGAGAAAAACATCACGGGGTGGTGCGCATTGTATGGGTGTGTGTTACATTACATTCACTAGTAGGAGTGAGAAAAACATCACGGGGTGGTGCGCATTGTATGGGTGTGTGTTACATTAGATTCACTAGTAGGAGTGAGAAAACATCACGGGGTGGTGCGCATTGTATGGGTGTGTGTTACATTACATTCACTAGTAGGAGTGAGAAAAACATCACGGGGTGGTGCGCATTGTATGGGTGTGTGTTACATTACATTCACTAGTAGGAGTGAGAAAAACATCACCGTGTATTGCGCATTGTATGGGTGTGTGTTACATTACATTCACTAGTAGGAGTGAGAAAAACATCACGGTGTGGTGCGCGTTGTATGGGTGTGTGTTACATTACATTCACTAGTAGGAGTGAGAAAAACATCACGGTGTGGTGCGCGTTGTATGGGTGTGTGTTACATTTCATTCACTAGTAGGAGTGAGAAAAACATCACGGGGTGGTGCGCATTGTATGGGTGTGTGTTACATTACATTCACTAGTAGGAGTGAGAAAAACATCACGGTGTGGTGCGCGTTGTATGGGTGTATGTTACATTACATTCACTAGTAGGAGTGAGAAAAACATCACGGGGTGGTGCGCGTTGTATGGGTGTGTGTTACATTACATTCACTAGTAGGAGTGAGAAAAACATCACGGGGTGGTGCGCGTTGTAAGGGTGTGTGTTACATTACATTCACTAGTAGGAGTGAGAAAAACAGCACGGGGTGGTGCGCGTTGTATGGGTGTGTGTTACATTACATTCACTAGTAGGAGTGAGAAAAAGATCACAGGGTGGTGCGCGTTGTATGGGTGTGTGTTACATTACATTCACTAGTAGGAGTGAGAAAAACATCACGGGGAGGTGCGCGTTGTATGGGTGTGTGTTACATTACATTCACTACTAAGAGTGAGAAAAACATCACGGGGTGGTGCGCATTGTATGTGTGTGTGTTACATTACATTCACTAGTAGGAGTGAGAAAAACATCACGGGGTGGTGCGCATTGTATGGGTGTGTGTTACATTACATTCATTACTAGGAGTGAGAAAATCATCACGGGGTGGTGCGCATTGTATGGGTGTGTGTTACATTACATTCACTATTAGGAGTGAGAAAAACATCACGGGGTGGTGCGCATTGTATGGGTGTGTGTTACATTAGATTCACTAGTAGGAGTGAGAAAAACATCACGGGGTGGTGCGCATTGTATGGGTGTGTGTTACATTACATTCACTAGTAGGAGTGACAAAAACATCACGGGGTGGTGCGCATTGTATGGGTGTGTGTTACATTTCATTCACTAGTAGGAGTGAGAAAAACATCACGGGGTGGTGCGCATTGTATGTGTGTGTGTTACATTACATTCACTAGTAGGAGTGAGAAAAACATCACGGGGTGGTGCGCATTGTATGGGTGTGTGTTACATTACATTCATTACTAGGAGTGAGAAAAACATCACGGGGTGGTGCGCATTGTATGGGTGTGTGTTACATTACATTCATTAGTAGGAGTGAGAAAAACATCACGGGGTGGTGTGCATTGTATGGGTGTGTGTTACATTAGATTCACTAGTAGGAGTGAGAAAAACATCACGGGGTGGTGCGCATTGTATGGGTGTGTGTTACATTACATTCACTAGTAGGAGTGAGAAAAACATCACGGGATGGTGCGCATTATATGGGTGTGTGTTACATTACATTCATTACTAGGAGTGAGAAAAACATCACGGGGTGGTGCGCATTGTATGGGTGTGTGTTACATTACATTCACTAGTAGGAGTGAGAAAAACATCACGGGGTGGTGCGCATTGTATGGGTGTGTGTTACATTAGATTCACTAGTAGGAGTGAGAAAAACATCACGGGGTGGTGCGCATTGTATGGGTGTGTGTTACATTACATTCACTAGTAGGAGTGAGAAAAACATCACGGGGTGGTGCGCATTGTATGGGTGTGTGTTACATTTCATTCACTAGTAGGAGTGAGAAAAACATCACGGGGTGGTGCGCATTGTATGGGTGTGTGTTACATTACATTCACTAGTAGGAGTGAGAAAAACATCACGGGGTGGTGCGCATTGTATGGGTGTGTGTTACATTAGATTCACTAGTAGGAGTGAGAAAAGCATCACGGGGTGGTGCGCATTGTATGGGTGTGTGTTACATTAGATTCACTAGTAGGAGTGAGAAAAACATCACGGGGTGGTGCGCATTGTATGGGTGTGTGTTACATTAGATTCACTAGTAGGAGTGAGAAAAACATCACGGGGTGGTGCGCATTGTATGGGTGTGTGTTACATTACATTCACTAGTAGGAGTGAGAAAAACATCACGGGGTGGTGCGCATTGTATGGGTGTGTGTTACATTTCATTCACTAGTAGGAGTGAGAAAAACATCACGGGGTGGTGCGCATTGTATGGGTGTGTGTTACATTACATTCACTAGTAGGAGTGAGAAAAACATCACGGGGTGGTGCGCATTGTATGGGTGTGTGTTACATTAGATTCACTAGTAGGAGTGAGAAAAGCATCACGGGGTGGCGCGCATTGTATGGGTGTGTGTTACATTAGATTCACTAGTAGGAGTGAGAAAAACATCACGGGGTGGTGCGCATTGTATGGGTGTGTGTTACATTACATTCACTAGTAGGAGTGAGAAAAACATCACGGGGTGGTGCGCATTGTATGGGTGTGTGTTACATTACGTTCACTAGTAGGAGTGAGAAAAACATCACGGGGTGGTGCGCATTGTATGGGTGTGTGTTACATTACGTTCACTAGTAGGAGTGAGAAAAACATCACGGGGTGGTGCGCATTGTTTGGGTGTGTGTTACATTACGTTCACTAGTAGGAGTGAGAAAAACATCACGGGGTGGTGCGCATTGTATGGGTGTGTGTTACATTACATTCACTAGTAGGAGTGAGAAAAACATCACGGGGTGGTGCGCATTGTATGGGTGTGTGTTTCATTAGATTCACTAGTAGGAGTGAGAAAAACATCACGGGGTGGTGCGCATTTTATGGGTGTGTGTTACATTACATTCACTAGTAGGAGTGAGAAAAACATCACGGGGTGGTGCGCATTGTATGGGTGTGTGTTACATTACATTCATTACTAGGAGTGAGAAAAACATCACGGGGTGGTGCGCATTGTATGGGTGTGTGTTACATTACATTCACTAGTAGGAGTGAGAAAAACATCACGGGGTGGTGCGCATTGTATGGGTGTGTGTTACATTAGATTCACTAGTAGGAGTGAGAAAAACATCACGGGGTGGTGCGCATTGTATGGGTGTGTGTTACATTACATTCACTAGTAGGAGTGAGAAAAACATCACGGGGTGGTGCGCATTGTATGGGTGTGTGTTACATTACATTCACTAGTAGGAGTGAGAAAAACATCACGGGGTGGTGCGCATTGTATGGGTGTGTGTTACATTACATTCACTAGTAGGAGTGAGAAAAACATCACGGGGTGGTGCGCATTGTATGGGTGTGTGTTACATTAGATTCACTAGTAGGAGTGAGAAAAGCATCACGGGGTGGTGCGCATTGTATGGGTGTGTGTTACATTAGATTCATTAGTAGGAGTGAGAAAAACATCACGGGGTGGTGCGCATTGTATGGGTGTGTGTTACATTAGATTCACTAGTAGGAGTGAGAAAAACATCACGGGGTGGTGCGCATTGTATGGGTGTGTGTTACATTACATTCACTAGTAGGAGTGAGAAAAACATCAGGGGGGGTGCGCATTGTATGGGTGTGTGTTACATTACATTCACTAGTAGGAGTGACAAAAACATCACGGGGTGGTGCGCATTGTATGGGTGTGTGTTACATTTCATTCACTAGTAGGAGTGAGAAAAACATCACGGGGTGGTGCGCATTGTATGTGTGTGTGTTACATTACATTCACTAGTAGGAGTGAGAAAAACATCACGGGGTGGTGCGCATTGTATGGGTGTGTGTTACATTACATTCATTAGTAGGAGTGAGAAAAACATCACGGGGTGGTGCGCATTGTATGGGTGTGTGTTACATTACATTCATTAGTAGGAGTGAGAAAAACATCACGGGGTGGTGTGCATTGTATGGGTGTGTGTTACATTAGATTCACTAGTAGGAGTGAGAAAAACATCACGGGGTGGTGCGCATTGTATGGGTGTGTGTTACATTACATTCACTAGTAGGAGTGAGAAAAACATCACGGGGTGGTGCGCATTGTATGGGTGTGTGTTACATTACATTCATTACTAGGAGTGAGAAAAACATCACGGGGTGGTGCGCATTGTATGGGTGTGTGTTACATTACATTCACTAGTAGGAGTGAGAAAAACATCACGGGGTGGTGCGCATTGTATGGGTGTGTGTTACATTAGATTCACTAGTAGGAGTGAGAAAAACATCACGGGGTGGTGCGCATTGTATGGGTGTGTGTTACATTAGATTCACTAGTAGGAGTGAGAAAAACATCACGGGGTGGTGCGCATTGTATGGGTGTGTGTTACATTACATTCACTAGTAGGAGTGAGAAAAACATCACGGGGTGGTGCGCATTGTATGGGTGTGTGTTACATTTCATTCACTAGTAGGAGTGAGAAAAACATCACGGGGTGGTGCGCATTGTATGGGTGTGTGTTACATTACATTCACTAGTAGGAGTGAGAAAAACATCACGGGGTGGTGCGCATTGTATGGGTGTGTGTTACATTAGATTCACTAGTAGGAGTCAGAAAAGCATCACGGTGTGGTGCGCATTGTATGGGTGTGTGTTACATTAGATTCACTAGTAGGAGTGAGAAAAACATCACGGGGTGGTGCGCATTTTATGGGTGTGTGTTACATTACGTTCACTAGTAGGAGTGAGAAAAACATCACGGGGTGGTGCGCATTGTATGGGTGTGTGTTACATTACGTTCATTAGTAGGAGTGAGAAAAACATCACGGGGTGGTGCGCATTGTATGGGTGTGTGTTACATTACGTTCACTAGTAGGAGTGAGAAAATCATCACGGGGTGGTGCGCATTGTTTGGGTGTGTGTTACATTACGTTCACTAGTAGGAGTGAGAAAAACATCACGGGGTGGTGCGCATTGTATGGGTGTGTGTTACATTACATTCACTAGTAGGAGTGAGAAAAACATCACGGGGTGGTGCGCATTGTATGGGTGTGTGTTACATTACATTCAATAGTAGGAGTGAGAAAAACATCACGGGGTGGTGTGCATTGTATGGGTGTGTGTTACATTACATTCACTAGTAGGAGTGAGAAAAACATCACGGGGTGGTGCGCATTGTTTGGGTGTGTGTTACATTACATTCACTAGTAGGAGTGAGAAAAACATCACGGGGTGGTGCGCATTGTATGGGTGTGTGTTACATTACATTCACTACTAGGAGTGAGAAAAACATCACGGGGTGGTGCGCATTGTTTGGGTGTGTGTTTCATTACATTCACTAGTAGGAGTGAGAAAAACATCATGGGGTGGTGCGCATTGTATGGGTGTGTGTTACATTACATTCACTAGTAGGAGTGAGAAAAACATCACGGGGTGGTGCGCATTGTATGGGTGTGTGTTACATTACATTCACTAGTAGGAGTGAGAAAAACATCACGGGGTGTTGCGCATTGTATGGGTGTGTGTTACATTAGATTCACTAGTAGGAGTGAGAAAAACATCACGGGGTGGTGCGCATTGTATGGGTGTGTGTTACATTACATTCACTAGTAGGAGTGAGAAAAACATCACGGGGTGGTGCGCATTGTATGGGTGTGTGTTACATTACATTCACTAGTAGGAGTGAGGAAAACATCACGGGGTGGTGCGCATTGTATGGGTGTGTGTTACATTACATTCACTAGTAGCAGTGAGGAAAACATCACGGGGTGGTGCGCATTGTATGGGTGTGTGTTACATTACATTCACTAGTAGGAGTGAGAAAAACATCACGGGGTGGTGCGCATTGTTTGGGTGTGTGTTACATTACATTCACTATTAGGAGTGAGAAAAACATCACGGGGTGGTGCGCATTGTATGGGTGTGTGTTACATTACATTCACTACTAGGAGTGAGAAAAACATCAAGGGGTGGTGCGCATTGTTTGGGTGTGTGTTTCATTACATTCACTAGTAGGAGTGAGAAAAACATCATGGGGTGGTGCGCATTGTATGGGTGTGTGTTACATTACATTCACTAGTAGGAGTGAGAAAAACATCACGGGGTGGTGCGCATTGTATGGGTGTGTGTTACATTACATTCACTAGTAGGAGTGAGAAAAACATCACGGGGTGGTGCGCATTGTATGGGTGTGTGTTACATTACATTCACTAGTAGGAGTGAGAAAAACATCACGGGGTGGTGCGCATTGTATGGGTGTGTGTTACATTACATTCACTAGTAGGAGTGAGAAAAACATCACGGGGTGGTGCGCATTGTATGGGTGTGTGTTACATTAGATTCACTAGTAGGAGTGAGAAAAACATCACGGGGTGGTGCGCATTGTATGGGTGTGTGTTACATTACATTCACTAGTAGGAGTGAGAAAAACATCACGGTGTGGTGCGCATTGTATGGGTATGTGTTTCATTACATTCACTAGTAGCAGTGAGAAAAACATCACCGGGTGGTGCGCATTGTATGGGTGTGTGTTACATTACATTCACTAGTAGGAGTGAGAAAAACATCACGGTGTGGTGCTCGTTGTATGGGTGTGTGTTACATTACATTCACTAGTAGGAGTGAGAAAAACATCACGGGGTGGTGCGCGTTGTATGGGTGTGTGTTACATTACATTCACTAGTAGGAGTGAGAAAAACATCACGGGGTGGTGCGCGTTGTAAGGGTGTGTGTTACATTACATTCACTAGTAGGAGTGAGAAAAACAGCACGGGGTGGTGCGCGTTGTATGGGTGTGTGTTACATTACATTCACTAGTAGGAGTGAGAAAAAGATCACGGGGTGGTGCGCGTTGTATGGGTGTGTGTTACATTACATTCACTAGTAGGAGTGAGAAAAACATCACGGGGTGGTGCGCATTGTATGGGTGTGTGTTACATTACATTCACTAGTAGGAGTGAGAAAAACATCACGGGGTGGTGCGCATTGTATGGGTGTGTGTTACATTAGATTCACTAGTAGGAGTGAGAAAAGCATCACGGGGTGGTGCGCATTGTATGGGTGTGTGTTACATTAGATTCACTAGTAGGAGTGAGAAAAACATCACGGGGTGGTGCGCATTTTATGGGTGTGTGTTACATTACTTTCACTAGTAGGAGTGAGAAAAACATCACGGGGTGGTGCGCATTGTATGGGTGTGTGTTACATTACGTTCACTAGTAGGAGTGAGAAAAACATCACGGGGTGGTGCGCATTGTATGGGTGTGTGTTACATTACGTTCACTAGTAGGAGTGAGAAAAACATCACGGGGTGGTGCGCATTGTTTGGGTGTGTGTTACATTACGTTCACTAGTAGGAGTGAGAAAAACATCACGGGGTGGTGCGCATTGTATGGGTGTGTGTTACATTACATTCACTAGTAGGAGTGAGAAAAACATCACGGAGTGGTGCGCATTGTATGGGTGTGTGTTACATTACATTCAATAGTAGGAGTGAGAAAAACATCACGGGGTGGTGCGCATTGTATGTGTGTGTGTTACATTACATTCACTAGTAGGAGTGAGAAAAACATCACGGGGTGGTGCGCATTGTTTGGGTGTGTGTTACATTACATTCACTAGTAGGAGTGAGAAAAACATCACGGGGTGGTGCGCATTGTATGGGTGTGTGTTACATTAGATTCACTAGTAGGAGTGAGAAAAACATCACGGGGTGGTGCGCATTGTATGGGTGTGTGTTACATTACATTCACTAGTAGGAGTGAGGAAAACATCACGGGGTGGTGCGCATTGTATGGGTGTGTGTTACATTACATTCACTAGTAGGAGTGAGAAAAACATCACGGGGTGGTGCGCATTGTATGGGTGTGTGTTACATTACATTCACTAGTAGGAGTGAGAAAAACATCACGGGGTGGTGCGCATTGTATGGGTGTGTGTTACATTAGATTCACTAGTAGGAGTGAGAAAAACATCACGGGGTGGTGCGCATTGTATGGGTGTGTGTTACATTAGATTCACTAGTAGGAGTGAGAAAAACATCACGGGGTGGTGCGCATTGTATGGGTGTGTGTTACATTACATTCACTAGTAGGAGTGAGGAAAACATCACGGGGTGGTGCGCATTGTATGGGTGTGTGTTACATTACATTCACTAGTAGCAGTGAGGAAAACATCACGGGGTGGTGCGCATTGTATGGGTGTGTGTTACATTACATTCACTAGTAGGAGTGAGAAAAACATCACGGGGTGGTGCGCATTGTTTGGGTGTGTGTTACATTACATTCACTATTAGGAGTGAGAAAAACATCACGGGGTGGTGCGCATTGTATGGGTGTGTGTTACATTACATTCACTACTAGGAGTGAGAAAAACATCACGGGGTGGTGCGCATTGTTTGGGTGTGTGTTTCATTACATTCACTAGTAGGAGTGAGAAAAACATCATGGGGTGGTGCGCATTGTATGGGTGTGTGTTACATTACATTCACTAGTAGGAGTGAGAAAAACATCACGGGGTGGTGCGCATTGTATGGGTGTGTGTTACATTACATTCACTAGTAGGAGTGAGAAAAACATCACGGGGTGGTGCGCATTGTATGGGTGTGTGTTACATTACATTCACTAGTAGGAGTGAGAAAAACATCACGGGGTGGTGCGCATTGTATGGGTGTGTGTTACATTACATTCACTAGTAGGAGTGAGAAAAACATCACGGGGTGGTGCGCATTGTATGGGTGTGTGTTACATTAGATTCACTAGTAGGAGTGAGAAAAACATCACGGGGTGGTGCGCATTGTATGGGTGTGTGTTACATTACATTCACTAGTAGGAGTGAGAAAAACATCACGGTGTGGTGCGCATTGTATGGGTGTGTGTTTCATTACATTCACTAGTAGGAGTGAGAAAAACATCACCGGGTGGTGCGCATTGTATGGGTGTGTGTTACATTACATTCACTAGTAGGAGTGAGAAAAACATCACGGTGTGGTGCTCGTTGTATGGGTGTGTGTTACATTACATTCACTAGTAGGAGTGAGAAAAACATCACGGGGTGGTGCGCGTTGTATGGGTGTGTGTTACATTACATTCACTAGTAGGAGTGAGAAAAACATCACGGGGTGGTGCGCGTTGTAAGGGTGTGTGTTACATTACATTCACTAGTAGGAGTGAGAAAAACAGCACGGGGTGGTGCGCGTTGTATGGGTGTGTGTTACATTACATTCACTAGTAGGAGTGAGAAAAAGATCACGGGGTGGTGCGCGTTGTATGGGTGTGTGTTACATTACATTCACTAGTAGGAGTGAGAAAAACATCACGGGGTGGTGCGCATTGTATGGGTGTGTGTTACATTACATTCACTAGTAGGAGTGAGAAAAACATCACGGGGTGGTGCGCGTTGTATGGGTGTGTGTTACATTAGATTCACTAGTAGGAGTGAGAAAAGCATCACGGGGTGGTGCGCATTGTATGGGTGTGTGTTACATTAGATTCACTAGTAGGAGTGAGAAAAACATCACGGGGTGGTGCGCATTTTATGGGTGTGTGTTACATTACTTTCACTAGTAGGAGTGAGAAAAACATCACGGGGTGGTGCGCATTGTATGGGTGTGTGTTACATTACGTTCACTAGTAGGAGTGAGAAAAACATCACGGGGTGGTGCGCATTGTATGGGTGTGTGTTACATTACGTTCACTAGTAGGAGTGAGAAAAACATATCACGGGTGGTGCGCATTGTATGGGTGTGTGTTACATTACGTTCACTAGTAGGAGTGAGAAAAACATCACGGGGTGGTGCGCATTGTTTGGGTGTGTGTTACATACGTTCACTAGTAGGAGTGAGAAAAACATCACGGGGTGGTGCGCATTGTATGGGTGTGTGTTACATTACATTCACTAGTAGGAGTGAGAAAAACATCACGGAGTGGTGCGCATTGTATGGGTGTGTGTTACATTACATTCACTAGTAGGAGTGAGAAAAACATCACGGGGTGGTGCGCATTGTATGTGTGTGTGTTACATTACATTCACTAGTAGGAGTGAGAAAAACATCACGGGGTGGTGCGCATTGTTTGGGTTTGTGTTACATTACATTCACTAGTCGGAGTGAGAAAAACATCACGGGGTGGTGCGCATTGTATGGGTGTGTGTTACATTAGATTCACTAGTAGGAGTGAGAAAAACATCACGGGGTGGTGCGCATTGTATGGGTGTGTGTTACATTACATTCACTAGTAGGAGTGAGGAAAACATCACGGGGTGGTGCGCATTGTATGGGTGTGTGTTACATTACATTCACTAGTAGCAGTGAGGAAAACATCACGGGGTGGTACGCATTGTATGGGTGTGTGTTACATTACATTCACTAGTAGGAGTGAGAAAAACATCACGGGGTGGTGCGCATTGTTTGGGTGTGTGTTACATTACATTCACTATTAGGAGTGAGAAAAACATCACGGGGTGGTGCGCATTGTATGGGTGTGTGTTACATTACATTCACTACTAGGAGTGAGAAAAACATCACGGGGTGGTGCGCATTGTTTGGGTGTGTGTTTCATTACATTCACTAGTAGGAGTGAGAAAAACATCACGGGGTGGTGCGCATTGTATGGGTGTGTGTTACATTACATTCACTAGTAGGAGTGAGAAAAACATCACGGGGTGGTGCGCATTGTATGGGTGTGTGTTACATTACATTCACTAGTAGGAGTGAGAAAAACATCACGGGGTGGTGCGCATTGTATGGGTGTGTGTTACATTACATTCACTAGTAGGAGTGAGAAAAACATCACGGGGTGGTGCGCATTGTATGGGTGTGTGTTACATTACATTCACTAGTAGGAGTGAGAAAAACATCACGGGGTGGTGCGCATTGTATGGGTGTGTGTTACATTAGATTCACTAGTAGGAGTGAGAAAAACATCACGGGGTGGTGCGCATTGTATGGGTGTGTGTTACATTACATTCACTAGTAGGAGTGAGAAAAACATCACGGGGTGGTGCGCATTGTATGGGTGTGTGTTACATTACATTCACTAGTAGGAGTGAGAAAAACATCACCGGGTGGTGCGCATTGTATGGGTGTGTGTTACATTACATTCACTAGTAGGAGTGAGAAAAACATCACGGTGTGGTGCGCGTTGTATGGGTGTGTGTTACATTACATTCACTAGTAGGAGTGAGAAAAACATCACGGTGTGGTGCGCGTTGTATGGGTGTGTGTTACATTTCATTCACTAGTAGGAGTGAGAAAAACATCACGGGATGGTGCGCATTGTATGGGTGTGTGTTACATTACATTCACTAGTAGGAGTGAGAAAAACATCACGGTGTGGTGCGCGTTGTATGGGTGTATGTTACATTACATTCACTAGTAGGAGTGAGAAAAACATCACGGGGTGGTGCGCGTTGTATGGGTGTGTGTTACATTACATTCACTAGTAGGAGTGAGAAAAACATCACGGGGTGGTGCGCGTTGTAAGGGTGTGTGTTACATTACATTCACTAGTAGGAGTGAGAAAAACAGCACGGGGTGGTGCGCGTTGTATGGGTGTGTGTTACATTACATTCACTAGTAGGAGTGAGAAAAAGATCACAGGGTGGTGCGCGTTGTATGGATGTGTGTTACATTACATTCACTAGTAGGAGTGAGAAAAACATCACGGGGAGGTGCACGTTGTATGGGTGTGTGTTACATTACATTCACTACTAAGAGTGAGAAAAACATCACGGGGTGGTGCGCATTGTATGTGTGTGTTACATTACATTCACTAGTAGGAGTGAGAAAAACATCACGGGGTGGTGCGCATTGTATGGGTGTGTGTTACATTACATTCATTACTAGGAGTGAGAAAAACATCACGGGGTGGTGCGCACTGTATGGGTGTGTGTTACATTACATTCACTAGTAGGAGTGAGAAAAACATCACGGGGTGGTGCGCATTGTATGGGTGTGTGTTACATTAGATTCACTAGTAGGAGTGAGAAAAACATCACGGGGTGGTGCGCATTGTATGGGTGTGTGTTACATTACATTCACTAGTAGGAGTGAGAAAAACATCACGGGGTGGTGCGCATTGTATGGGTGTGTGTTACATTTCATTCACTAGTAGGAGTGAGAAAAACATCACGGGGTGGTGCGCATTGTATGGGTGTGTGTTACATTACATTCACTAGTAGGAGTGAGAAAAACATCACGGGGTGGTGCGCATTGTATGGGTGTGTGTTACATTAGATTCACTAGTAGGAGTGAGAAAAGCATCACGGGGTGGTGCGCATTGTATGGGTGTGTGTTACATTAGATTCACTAGTAGGAGTGAGAAAAACATCACGGGGTGGTGCGCATTGTATGGGTGTGTGTTACATTAGATTCACTAGTAGGAGTGAGAAAAACATCACGGGGTGGTGCGCATTGTATGGGTGTGTGTTACATTACATTCACTAGTAGGAGTGAGAAAAACATCACGGGGTGGTGCGCATTGTATGGGTGTGTGTTACATTTCATTCACTAGTAGGAGTGAGAAAAACATCACGGGGTGGTGCGCATTGTATGGGTGTGTGTTACATTACATTCACTAGTAGGAGTGAGAAAAACATCACGGGGTGGTGCGCATTGTATGGGTGTGTGTTACATTAGATTCACTAGTAGGAGTGAGAAAAGCATCACGGGGTGGTGCGCATTGTATGGATGTGTGTTACATTAGATTCACTAGTAGGAGTGAGAAAAACATCACGGGGTGGTGCGCATTTTATGGGTGTGTGTTACATTACATTCACTAGTAGGAGTGAGAAAAACATCACGGGGTGGTGCGCATTGTATGGGTGTGTGTTACATTACGTTCATTAGTAGGAGTGAGAAAAACATCACGGGGTGGTGCGCATTGTATGGGTGTGTGTTACATTACGTTCACTAGTAGGAGTGAGAAAAACATCACGGGGTGGTGCGCATTGTTTGGGTGTGTGTTACATTACGTTCACTAGTAGGAGTGAGAAAAACATCACGGGGTGGTGCGCATTGTATGGGTGTGTGTTACATTACATTCACTAGTAGGAGTGAGAAAAACATCACGGAGTGGTGCGCATTGTATGGGTGTGTGTTACATTACATTCAATAGTAGGAGTGAGAAAAACATCACGGGGTGGTGTGCATTGTATGGGTGTGTGTTACATTACATTCACTAGTAGGAGTGAGAAAAACATCACGGGGTGGTGCGCATTGTTTGGGTGTGTGTTACATTACATTCACTAGTAGGAGTGAGAAAAACATCACGGGGTGGTGCGCATTGTATGGGTGTGTGTTACATTACATTCACTACTAGGAGTGAGAAAAACATCACGGGGTGGTGCGCATTGTTTGGGTGTGTGTTTCATTACATTCACTAGTAGGAGTGAGAAAAACATCATGGGGTGGTGCGCATTGTATGGGTGTATGTTACATTACATTCACTAGTAGGAGTGAGAAAAACATCACGGGGTGGTGCGCATTGTATGGGTGTGTGTTACATTACATTCACTAGTAGGAGTGAGAAAAACATCACGGGGTGGTGCGCATTGTATGGGTGTGTGTTACATTACATTCACTAGTAGGAGTGAGAAAAACATCACGGGGTGGTGCGCATTGTATGGGTGTGTGTTACATTACATTCACTAGTAGGAGTGAGAAAAACATCACGGGGTGGAGCGCGTTGTAAGGGTGTGTGTTACATTACATTCACTAGTAGGAGTGAGAAAAACAGCACGGGGTGGTGCGCGTTGTATGGGTGTGTGTTACATTACATTCACTAGTAGGAGTGAGAAAAAGATCACGGGGTGGTGCCCGTTGTATGGGTGTGTGTTACATTACATTCACTAGTAGGAGTGAGAAAAACATCACGGGGTGGTGCGCATTGTATGGGTGTGTGTTACATTACATTCACTAGTAGGAGTGAGAAAAACATCACGGGGTGGTGCGCATTGTATGGGTGTGTGTTACATTAGATTCACTAGTAGGAGTGAGAAAAGCATCACGGGGTGGTGCGCATTGTATGGGTGTGTGTTACATTAGATTCACTAGTAGGAGTGAGAAAAACATCACGGGGTGGTGCGCATTGTATGGGTGTGTGTTACATTACGTCCACTAGTAGGAGTGAGAAAAACATCACGGGGTGGTGCGCATTGTATGGGTGTGTGTTACATTACGTTCACTAGTAGGAGTGAGAAAAACATCACGGGGTGGTGCGCATTGTTTGGGTGTGTGTTACATTACGTTCACTAGTAGGAGTGAGAAAAACGTCACGGGGTGGTGCGCATTGTATGGGTGTGTGTTACATTACATTCACTAGTAGGAGTGAGAAAAACATCACGGAGTGGTGCGCATTGTATGGGTGTGTGTTACATTACATTCAATAGTAGGAGTGAGAAAAACATCACGGGGTGGTGCGCATTGTATGTGTGTGTGTTACATTACATTCACTAGTAGGAGTGAGAAAAACATCACGGGGTGGTGCGCATTGTTTGGGTGTGTGTTACATTACATTCACTACTAGGAGTGAGAAAAACATCACGGGGTGGTGCGCATTGTTTGGGTGTGTGTTTCATTACATTCACTAGTAGGAGTGAGAAAAACATCATGGGGTGGTGCGCATTGTATGGGTGTGTGTTACATTACATTCACTAGTAGGAGTGAGAAAAACATCACGGGGTGGTGCGCATTGTATGGGTGTGTGTTACATTACATTCACTAGTAGGAGTGAGAAAAACATCACGGGGTGGTGCGCATTGTATGGGTGTGTGTTACATTACATTCACTAGTAGGAGTGAGAAAAACATCACGGGGTGGTGCGCATTGTATGGGTGTGTGTTACATTACATTCACTAGTAGGAGTGAGAAAAACATCACGGGGTGGTGCGCATTGTATGGGTGTGTGTTACATTAGATTCACTAGTAGGAGTGAGAAAAACATCACGGGGTGGTGCGCATTGTATGGGTGTGTGTTACATTACATTCACTAGTAGGAGTGAGAAAATCATCACGGGGTGGTGCGCATTGTATGGGTGTGTGTTACATTACATTCACTAGTAGGAGTGAGAAAAACATCACCGGGTGGTGCGCATTGTATGGGTGTGTGTTACATTACATTCACTAGTAGGAGTGAGAAAAACATCACGGTGTGGTGCGCGTTGTATGGGTGTGTGTTACATTACATTCACTAGTAGGAGTGAGAAAAACATCACGGTGTGGTGCGCGTTGTATGGGTGTGTGTTACATTTCATTCACTAGTAGGAGTGAGAAAAACATCACGGGGTGGTGCGCATTGTATGGGTGTGTGTTACATTACATTCACTAGTAGGAGTGAGAAAAACATCACGGTGTGGTGCGCGTTGTATGGGTGTATGTTACATTACATTCACTAGTAGGAGTGAGAAAAACATCACGGGGTGGTGCGCGTTGTATGGGTGTGTGTTACATTACATTCACTAGTAGGAGTGAGAAAAACATCACGGGGTGGTGCGCGTTGTAAGGGTGTGTGTTACATTGCATTCACTAGTAGGAGTGAGAAAAACAGCACGGGGTGGTGCGCGTTGTATGGGTGTGTGTTACATTACATTCACTAGTAGGAGTGAGAAAAAGATCACAGGGTGGTGCGCGTTGTATGGATGTGTGTTACATTACATTCACTAGTAGGAGTGAGAAAAACATCACGGGGTGGTGCGCATTGTATGGGTGTGTGTTACATTAGATTCACTAGTAGGAGTGAGAAAAACATCACGGGGTGGTGCGCATTGTATGGGTGTGTGTTACATTACATTCACTAGTAGGAGTGAGGAAAACATCACGGGGTGGTGCGCATTGTATGGGTGTGTGTTACATTACATTCACTAGTAGGAGTGAGAAAAACATCACGGGGTGGTGCGCATTGTATGGGTGTGTGTTACATTACATTCACTAGTAGGAGTGAGAAAAACATCACGGGGTGGTGCGCATTGTATGGGTGTGTGTTACATTAGATTCACTAGTAGGAGTGAGAAAAACATCACGGGGTGGTGCGCATTGTATGGGTGTGTGTTACATTACATTCACTAGTAGGAGTGAGAAAAACATCACGGGGTGGTGCACATTGTATGGGTGTGTGTTACATTACATTCACTAGTAGGAGTGAGGAAAACATCACGGGGTGGTGCGCATTGTATGGGTGTGTGTTACATTACATTCACTAGTAGCAGTGAGGAAAACATCACGGGGTGGTGCGCATTGTATGGGTGTGTGTTACATTACATTCACTAGTAGGAGTGAGAAAAACATCACGGGGTGGTGCGCATTGTTTGGGTGTGTGTTACATTACATTCACTATTAGGAGTGAGAAAAACATCACGGGGTGGTGCGCATTGTATGGGTGTGTGTTACATTACATTCACTACTAGGAGTGAGAAAAACATCACGGGGTGGTGCGCATTGTTTGGGTGTGTGTTTCATTACATTCACTAGTAGGAGTGAGAAAAACATCATGGGGTGGTGCGCATTGTATGGGTGTGTGTTACATTACATTCACTAGTAGGAGTGAGAAAAACATCACGGGGTGGTGCGCATTGTATGGGTGTGTGTTACATTACATTCACTAGTAGGAGTGAGAAAAACATCACGGGGTGGTGCGCATTGTATGGGTGTGTGTTACATTACATTCACTAGTAGGAGTGAGAAAAACATCACGGGGTGGTGCGCATTGTATGGGTGTGTGTTACATTACATTCACTAGTAGGAGTGAGAAAAACATCACGGGGTGGTGCGCATTGTATGGGTGTGTGTTACATTAGATTCACTAGTAGGAGTGAGAAAAACATCACGGGGTGGTGCGCATTGTATGGGTGTGTGTTACATTACATTCACTAGTAGGAGTGAGAAAAACATCACGGTGTGGTGCGCATTGTATGGGTGTGTGTTTCATTACATTCACTAGTAGGAGTGAGAAAAACATCACCGGGTGGTGCGCATTGTATGGGTGTGTGTTACATTACATTCACTAGTAGGAGTGAGAAAAACATCACGGTGTGGTGCTCGTTGTATGGGTGTGTGTTACATTACATTCACTAGTAGGAGTGAGAAAAACATCACGGGGTGGTGCGCGTTGTATGGGTGTGTGTTACATTACATTCACTAGTAGGAGTGAGAAAAACATCACGGGGTGGTGCGCGTTGTAAGGGTGTGTGTTACATTACATTCACTAGTAGGAGTGAGAAAAACAGCACGGGGTGGTGCGCGTTGTATGGGTGTGTGTTACATTACATTCACTAGTAGGAGTGAGAAAAAGATCACGGGGTGGTGCGCGTTGTATGGGTGTGTGTTACATTACATTCACTAGTAGGAGTGAGAAAAACATCACGGGGTGGTGCGCATTGTATGGGTGTGTGTTACATTACATTCACTAGTAGGAGTGAGAAAAACAGCACGGGGTGGTGCGCGTTGTATGGGTGTGTGTTACATTACATTCACTAGTAGGAGTGAGAAAAACATCACGGGGTGGTGCGCATTGTATGGGTGTGTGTTACATTACATTCACTAGTAGGAGTGAGAAAAATATCACGGGGTGGTGCGCGTTGTATGGGTGTGTGTTACATTACATTCACTAGTAGGAGTGAGAAAAACATCACGGGGTGGTGCGCGTTGTATGGGTGTGTGTTACATTACATTCACTAGTAGGAGTGAGAAAAACATCACGGGGTGGTGCGCATTGTATGGGTGTGTGTTACATTACATTCACTAGTAGGAGTGAGAAAAACATCACGGGGTGGTGCGCATTGTATGGGTGTGTGTTACATTAGATTCACTAGTAGGAGTGAGAAAAACATCACGGGGTGGTGCGCATTTTATGGGTGTGTGTTACATTACTTTCACTAGTAGGAGTGAGAAAAACATCACGGGGTGGTGCGCATTGTATGGGTGTGTGTTACATTACGTTCACTAGTAGGAGTGAGAAAAACATCACGGGGTGGTGCGCATTGTATGGGTGTGTGTTACATTACGTTCACTAGTAGGAGTGAGAAAAACATCACGGGGTGGTACGCATTGTTTGGGTGTGTGTTACATTACGTTCACTAGTAGGAGTGAGAAAAACATCACGGGGTGGTGCGCATTGTATGGGTGTGTGTTACATTACATTCACTAGTAGGAGTGAGAAAAACATCACGGAGTGGTGCGCATTGTATGGGTGTGTGTTACATTACATTCAATAGTAGGAGTGAGAAAAACATCACGGGGTGGTGCGCATTGTATGTGTGTGTGTTACATTACATTCACTAGTAGGAGTGAGAAAAACATCACGGGGTGGTGCGCATTGTTTGGGTGTGTGTTACATTACATTCACTAGTAGGAGTGAGAAAAACATCACGGGGTGGTGCGCATTGTATGGGTGTGTGTTACATTAGATTCACTAGTAGGAGTGAGAAAAACATCACGGGGTGGTGCGCATTGTATGGGTGTGTGTTACATTACATTCACTAGTAGGAGTGAGGAAAACATCACGGGGTGGTGCGCATTGTATGGGTGTGTGTTACATTACATTCACTAGTAGCAGTGAGGAAAACATCACGGGGTGGTACGCATTGTATGGGTGTGTGTTACATTACATTCACTAGTAGGAGTGAGAAAAACATCACGGGGTGGTGCGCATTGTTTGGGTGTGTGTTACATTACATTCACTATTAGGAGTGAGAAAAACATCACGGGGTGGTGCGCATTGTATGGGTATGTGTTACATTACATTCACTAGTAGCAGTGAGGAAAACATCACGGGGTGGTACGCATTGTATGGGTGTGTGTTACATTACATTCACTAGTAGGAGTGAGAAAAACATCACGGGGTGGTGCGCATTGTTTGGGTGTGTGTTACATTACATTCACTATTAGGAGTGAGAAAAACATCACGGGGTGGTGCGCATTGTATGGGTGTGTGTTACATTACATTCACTACTAGGAGTGAGAAAAACATCACGGGGTGGTGCGCATTGTTTGGGTGTGTGTTTCATTACATTCACTAGTAGGAGTGAGAAAAACATCACGGGGTGGTGCGCATTGTATGGGTGTGTGTTACATTACATTCACTAGTAGGAGTGAGAAAAACATCACGGGGTGGTGCGCATTGTATGGGTGTGTGTTACATTACATTCACTAGTAGGAGTGAGAAAAACATCACGGGGTGGTGCGCATTGTATGGGTGTGTGTTACATTACATTCACTAGTAGGAGTGAGAAAAACATCACGGGGTGGTGCGCATTGTATGGGTGTGTGTTACATTACATTCACTAGTAGGAGTGAGAAAAACATCACGGGGTGGTGCGCATTGTATGGGTGTGTGTTACATTAGATTCACTAGTAGGAGTGAGAAAAACATCACGGGGTGGTGCGCATTGTATGGGTGTGTGTTACATTACATTCACTAGTAGGAGTGAGAAAAACATCACGGGGTGGTGCGCATTGTATGGGTGTGTGTTACATTACATTCACTAGTAGGAGTGAGAAAAACATCACCGGGTGGTGCGCATTGTATGGGTGTGTGTTACATTACATTCACTAGTAGGAGTGAGAAAAACATCACAGTGTGGTGCGCGTTGTATGGGTGTGTGTTACATTACATTCACTAGTAGGAGTGAGAAAAACATCACGGTGGGGTGCGCGTTGTATGGGTGTGTGTTACATTTCATTCACTAGTAGGAGTGAGAAAAACATCACGGGGTGGTGCGCATTGTATGGGTGTGTGTTACATTACATTCACTAGTAGGAGTGAGAAAAACATCACGGTGTGGTGCGCGTTGTATGGGTGTATGTTACATTACATTCACTAGTAGGAGTGAGAAAAACATCACGGGGTGGTGCGCGTTGTATGGGTGTGTGTTACATTACATTCACTAGTAGGAGTGAGAAAAACATCACGGGGTGGTGCGCGTTGTAAGGGTGTGTGTTACATTACATTCACTAGTAGGAGTGAGAAAAACAGCACGGGGTGGTGCGCGTTGTATGGGTGTGTGTTACATTACATTCACTAGTAGGAGTGAGAAAAAGATCACAGGGTGGTGCGCGTTGTATGGATGTGTGTTACATTACATTCACTAGTAGGAGTGAGAAAAACATCACGGGGAGGTGCACGTTGTATGGGTGTGTGTTACATTACATTCACTACTAAGAGTGAGAAAAACATCACGGGGTGGTGCGCATTGTATGTGTGTGTTACATTACATTCACTAGTAGGAGTGAGAAAAACATCACGGGGTGGTGCGCATTGTATGGGTGTGTGTTACATTACATTCATTACTAGGAGTGAGAAAAACATCACGGGGTGGTGCGCATTGTATGGGTGTGTGTTACATTACATTCACTAGTAGGAGTGAGAAAAACATCACGGGGTGGTGCGCATTGTATGGGTGTGTGTTACATTAGATTCACTAGTAGGAGTGAGAAAAACATCACGGGGTGGTGCGCATTGTATGGGTGTGTGTTACATTACATTCACTAGTAGGAGTGAGAAAAACATCACGGGGTGGTGCGCATTGTATGGGTGTGTGTTACATTTCATTCACTAGTAGGAGTGAGAAAAACATCACGGGGTGGTGCGCATTGTATGGGTGTGTGTTACATTACATTCACTAGTAGGAGTGAGAAAAACATCACGGGGTGGTGCGCATTGTATGGGTGTGTGTTACATTAGATTCACTAGTAGGAGTGAGAAAAGCATCACGGGGTGGTGCGCATTGTATGGGTGTGTGTTACATTAGATTCACTAGTAGGAGTGAGAAAAACATCACGGGGTGGTGCGCATTGTATGGGTGTGTGTTACATTAGATTCACTAGTAGGAGTGAGAAAAACATCACGGGGTGGTGCGCATTGTATGGGTGTGTGTTACATTACATTCACTAGTAGGAGTGAGAAAAACATCACGGGGTGGTGCGCATTGTATGGGTGTGTGTTACATTTCATTCACTAGTAGGAGTGAGAAAAACATCACGGGGTGGTGCGCATTGTATGGGTGTGTGTTACATTACATTCACTAGTAGGAGTGAGAAAAACATCACGGGGTGGTGCGCATTGTATGGGTGTGTGTTACATTAGATTCACTAGTAGGAGTGAGAAAAGCATCACGGGGTGGTGCGCATTGTATGGATGTGTGTTACATTAGATTCACTAGTAGGAGTGAGAAAAACATCACGGGGTGGTGCGCATTTTATGGGTGTGTGTTACATTACATTCACTAGTAGGAGTGAGAAAAACATCACGGGGTGGTGCGCATTGTATGGGTGTGTGTTACATTACGTTCATTAGTAGGAGTGAGAAAAACATCACGGGGTGGTGCGCATTGTATGGGTGTGTGTTACATTACGTTCACTAGTAGGAGTGAGAAAAACATCACGGGTTGGTTCGCATTGTTTGGGTGTGTGTTACATTACGTTCACTAGTAGGAGTGAGAAAAACATCACGGGGTGGTGCGCATTGTATGGGTGTGTGTTACATTACATTCACTAGTAGGAGTGAGAAAAACATCACGGAGTGGTGCGCATTGTATGGGTGTGTGTTACATTACATTCAATAGTAGGAGTGAGAAAAACATCACGGGGTGGTGTGCATTGTATGGGTGTGTGTTACATTACATTCACTAGTAGGAGTGAGAAAAACATCACGGGGTGGTGCGCATTGTTTGGGTGTGTGTTACATTACATTCACTAGTAGGAGTGAGAAAAACATCACGGGGTGGTGCGCATTGTATGGGTGTGTGTTACATTACATTCACTACTAGGAGTGAGAAAAACATCACGGGGTGGTGCGCATTGTTTGGGTGTGTGTTTCATTACATTCACTAGTAGGAGTGAGAAAAACATCATGGGGTGGTGCGCATTGTATGGGTGTGTGTTACATTACATTCACTAGTAGGAGTGAGAAAAACATCACGGTGTGGTGCGCATTGTATGGGTGTGTGTTACATTACATTCACTAGTAGGAGTGAGAAAAACATCACGGGGTGGTGCGCATTGTATGGGTGTGTGTTACATTACATTCACTAGTAGGAGTGAGAAAAACATCACGGGGTGGTGCGCATTGTATGGGTGTGTGTTACATTACATTCACTAGTAGGAGTGAGAAAAACATCACGGGGTGGAGCGCGTTGTAAGGGTGTGTGTTACATTACATTCACTAGTAGGAGTGAGAAAAACAGCACGGGGTGGTGCGCGTTGTATGGGTGTGTGTTACATTACATTCACTAGTAGGAGTGAGAAAAAGATCACGGGGTGGTGCGCGTTGTATGGGTGTGTGTTACATTACATTCACTAGTAGGAGTGAGAAAAACATCACGGGGTGGTGCGCATTGTATGGGTGTGTGTTACATTACATTCACTAGTAGGAGTGAGAAAAACATCACGGGGTGGTGCGCATTGTATGGGTGTGTGTTACATTAGATTCACTAGTAGGAGTGAGAAAAGCATCACGGGGTGGTGCGCATTGTATGGGTGTGTGTTACATTAGATTCACTAGTAGGAGTGAGAAAAACATCACGGGGTGGTGCGCATTTTATGGGTGTGTGTTACATTACATTCACTAGTAGGAGTGAGAAAAACATCACGGGGTGGTGCGCATTGTATGGGTGTGTGTTACATTACGTTCACTAGTAGGAGTGAGAAAAACATCACGGGGTGGTGCGCATTGTATGGGTGTGTGTTACATTAGCTTCACTAGTAGGAGTGAGAAAAACATCACGGGGTGGTGCGCATTGTTTGGGTGTGTGTTACATTACGTTCACTAGTAGGAGTGAGAAAAACGTCACGGGGTGGTGCGCATTGTATGGGTGTGTGTTACATTACATTCACTAGTAGGAGTGAGAAAAACATCACGGAGTGGTGCGCATTGTATGGGTGTGTGTTACAATACATTCAATAGTAGGAGTGAGAAAAACATCACGGGGTGGTGTGCATTGTATGTGTGTGTGTTACATTACATTCACTAGTAGGAGTGAGAAAAACATCACGGGGTGGTGCGCATTGTTTGGGTGTGTGTTACATTACATTCACTAGTAGGAGTGAGAAAAACATCACGGGGTGGTGCGCATTGTATGGGTGTGTGTTACATTAGATTCACTAGTAGGAGTGAGAAAAACATCACGGGGTGGTGCGCATTGTATGGGTGTGTGTTACATTACATTCACTAGTAGGAGTGAGGAAAACATCACGGGGTGGTGCGCATTGTATGGGTGTGTGTTACATTACATTCACTAGTAGCAGTGAGGAAAACATCACGGGGTGGTACGCATTGTATGGGTGTGTGTTACATTACATTCACTAGTAGGAGTGAGAAAAACATCACGGGGTGGTGCGCATTGTTTGGGTGTGTGTTACATTACATTCACTATTAGGAGTGAGAAAAACATCACGGGGTGGTGCGCATTGTATGGGTGTGTGTTACATTACATTCACTACTAGGAGTGAGAAAAACATCACGGGGTGGTGCGCATTGTTTGGGTGTGTGTTTCATTACATTCACTAGTAGGAGTGAGAAAAACATCATGGGGTGGTGCGCATTGTATGGGTGTGTGTTACATTACATTCACTAGTAGGAGTGAGAAAAACATCACGGGGTGGTGCGCATTGTATGGGTGTGTGTTACATTACATTCACTAGTAGGAGTGAGAAAAACATCACGGGGTGGTGCGCATTGTATGGGTGTGTGTTACATTACATTCACTAGTAGGAGTGAGAAAAACATCACGGGGTGGTGCGCATTGTATGGGTGTGTGTTACATTACATTCACTAGTAGGAGTGAGAAAAACATCACGGGGTGGTGCGCATTGTATGGGTGTGTGTTACATTAGATTCACTAGTAGGAGTGAGAAAAAAATCACGGGGTGGTGCGCATTGTATGGGTGTGTGTTACATTACATTCACTAGTAGGAGTGAGAAAAACATCACGGGGTGGTGCGCATTGTATGGGTGTGTGTTACATTACATTCACTAGTAGGAGTGAGAAAAACATCACCGGGTGGTGCGCATTGTATGGGTGTGTGTTACATTACATTCACTAGTAGGAGTGAGAAAAACATCACGGTGTGGTGCGCGTTGTATGGGTGTGTGTTACATTACATTCACTAGTAGGAGTGAGAAAAACATCACGGTGTGGTGCGCGTTGTATGGGTGTGTGTTACATTTCATTCACTAGTAGGAGTGAGAAAAACATCACGGGGTGGTGCGCATTGTATGGGTGTGTGTTACATTACATTCACTAGTAGGAGTGAGAAAAACATCACGGTGTGGTGCGCGTTGTATGGGTGTATGTTACATTACATTCACTAGTAGGAGTGAGAAAAACATCACGGGGTGGTGCGCGTTGTATGGGTGTGTGTTACATTACATTCACTAGTAGGAGTGAGAAAAACATCACGGGGTGGTGCGCGATGTAAGGGTGTGTGTTACATTGCATTCACTAGTAGGAGTGAGAAAAACAGCACGGGGTGGTGCGCGTTGTATGGGTGTGTGTTACATTACATTCACTAGTAGGAGTGAGAAAAAGATCACAGGGTGGTGCGCGTTGTATGGATGTGTGTTACATTACATTCACTAGTAGGAGTGAGAAAAACATCACGGGGAGGTGCACGTTGTATGGGTGTGTGTTACATTACATTCACTACTAAGAGTGAGAAAAACATCACGGGGTGGTGCGCATTGTATGTGTGTGTTACATTACATTCACTAGTAGGAGTGAGAAAAACATCACGGGGTGGTGCGCATTGTATGGGTGTGTGTTACATTACATTCATTACTAGGAGTGAGAAAAACATCACGGCGTGGTGCGCATTGTATGGGTGTGTGTTACATTACATTCACTAGTAGGAGTGAGAAAAACATCACGGGGTGGTGCGCATTGTATGGGTGTGTGTTACATTAGATTCACTAGTAGGAGTGAGAAAAACATCACGGGGTGGTGCGCATTGTATGGGTGTGTGTTACATTACATTCACTAGTAGGAGTGAGAAAAACATCACGGGGTGGTGCGCATTGTATGGGTGTGTGTTACATTTCATTCACTAGTAGGAGTGAGAAAAACATCACGGGGTGGTGCGCATTGTATGGGTGTGTGTTACATTACATTCACTAGTAGGAGTGAGAAAAACATCACGGGGTGGTGCGCATTGTATGGGTGTGTGTTACATTAGATTCACTAGTAGGAGTGAGAAAAGCATCACGGGGTGGTGCGCATTGTATGGGTGTGTGTTACATTAGATTCACTAGTAGGAGTGAGAAAAACATCACGGGGTGGTGCGCATTGTATGGGTGTGTGTTACATTAGATTCACTAGTAGGAGTGAGAAAAACATCACGGGGTGGTGCGCATTGTATGGGTGTGTGTTACATTACATTCACTAGTAGGAGTGAGAAAAACATCACGGGGTGGTGCGCATTGTATGGGTGTGTGTTACATTTCATTCACTAGTAGGAGTGAGAAAAACATCACGGGGTGGTGCGCATTGTATGGGTGTGTGTTACATTACATTCACTAGTAGGAGTGAGAAAAACATCACGGGGTGGTGCGCATTGTATGGGTGTGTGTTACATTAGATTCACTAGTAGGAGTGAGAAAAGCATCACGGGGTGGTGCGCATTGTATGGATGTGTGTTACATTAGATTCACTAGTAGGAGTGAGAAAAACATCACGGGGTGGTGCGCATTTTATGGGTGTGTGTTACATTACATTCACTAGTAGGAGTGAGAAAAACATCACGGGGTGGTGCGCATTGTATGGGTGTGTGTTACATTACGTTCATTAGTAGGAGTGAGAAAAACATCACGGGGTGGTGCGCATTGTATGGGTGTGTGTTACATTACGTACACTAGTAGGAGTGAGAAAAACATCACGGGGTGGTGCGCATTGTTTGGGTGTGTGTTACATTACGTTCACTAGTAGGAGTGAGAAAAACATCACGGGGTGGTGCGCATTGTATGGGTGTGTGTTACATTACATTCACTAGTAGGAGTGAGAAAAACATCACGGAGTGGTGCGCATTGTATGGGTGTGTGTTACATTACATTCAATAGTAGGAGTGAGAAAAACATCACGGGGTGGTGTGCATTGTATGGGTGTGTGTTACATTACATTCACTAGTAGGAGTGAGAAAAACATCACGGGGTGGTGCGCATTGTTTGGGTGTGTGTTACATTACATTCACTAGTAGGAGTGAGAAAAACATCACGGGGTGGTGCGCATTGTATGGGTGTGTGTTACATTACATTCACTACTAGGAGTGAGAAAAACATCACGGGGTGGTGCGCATTGTTTGGGTGTGTGTTTCATTACATTCACTAGTAGGAGTGAGAAAAACATCATGGGGTGGTGCGCATTGTATGGGTGTGTGTTACATTACATTCACTAGTAGGAGTGAGAAAAACATCACGGGGTGGTGCGCATTGTATGGGTGTGTGTTACATTACATTCACTTGTAGGAGTGAGAAAAACATCACGGGGTGGTGCGCATTGTATGGGTGTGTGTTACATTACATTCACTAGTAGGAGTGAGAAAAACATCACGGGGTGGTGCGCATTGTATGGGTGTGTGTTACATTACATTCACTAGTAGGAGTGAGAAAAACATCACGGGGTGGAGCGCGTTGTAAGGGTGTGTGTTACATTACATTCACTAGTAGGAGTGAGAAAAACAGCACGGGGTGGTGCGCGTTGTATGGGTGTGTGTTACATTACATTCACTAGTAGGAGTGAGAAAAAGATCACGGGGTGGTGCGCGTTGTATGGGTGTGTGTTACATTACATTCACTACTAGGAGTGAGAAAAACATCACGGGGTGGTGCGCATTGTATGGGTGTGTGTTACATTACATTCACTAGTAGGAGTGAGAAAAACATCACGGGGTGGTGCGCATTGTATGGGTGTGTGTTACATTAGATTCACTAGTAGGAGTGAGAAAAGCATCACGGGGTGGTGCGCATTGTATGGGTGTGTGTTACATTAGATTCACTAGTAGGAGTGAGAAAAACATCACGGGGTGGTGCGCATTTTATGGGTGTGTGTTACATTACATTCACTAGTAGGAGTGAGAAAAACATCACGGGGTGGTGCGCATTGTATGGGTGTGTGTTACATTACGTTCACTAGTAGGAGTGAGAAAAACATCACGGGGTGGTGCGCATTGTATGGGTGTGTGTTACATTACGTTCACTAGTAGGAGTGAGAAAAACATCACGGGGTGGTGCGCATTGTTTGGGTGTGTGTTACATTACGTTCACTAGTAGGAGTGAGAAAAACATCACGGGGTGGTGCGCATTGTATGGGTGTGTGTTACATTACATTCACTAGTAGGAGTGAGAAAAACATCACGGAGTGGTGCGCATTGTATGGGTGTGTGTTACATTACATTCAATAGTAGGAGTGAGAAAAACATCACGGGGTGGTGCGCATTGTATGTGTGTGTGTTACATTACATTCACTAGTAGGAGTGAGAAAAACATCACGGGGTGGTGCGCATTGTTTGGGTGTGTGTTACATTACATTCACTAGTAGGAGTGAGAAAAACATCACGGGGTGGTGCGCATTGTATGGGTGTGTGTTACATTAGATTCACTAGTAGGAGTGAGAAAAACATCACGGGGTGGTGCGCATTGTATGGGTGTGTGTTACATTAGATTCACTAGTAGGAGTGAGAAAAGCATCACGGGGTGGTGCGCATTGTATGGGTGTGTGTTACATTAGATTCACTAGTAGGAGTGAGAAAAACATCACGGGGTGGTGCGCATTTTATGGGTGTGTGTTACATTACATTCACTAGTAGGAGTGAGAAAAACATCACGGGGTGGTGCGCATTGTATGGGTGTGTGTTACATTACGTTCACTAGTAGGAGTGAGAAAAACATCACGGGGTGGTGCGCATTGTATGGGTGTGTGTTACATTAGCTTCACTAGTAGGAGTGAGAAAAACATCACGGGGTGGTGCGCATTGTTTGGGTGTGTGTTACATTACGTTCACTAGTAGGAGTGAGAAAAACGTCACGGGGTGGTGCGCATTGTATGGGTGTGTGTTACATTACATTCACTAGTAGGAGTGAGAAAAACATCACGGAGTGGTGCGCATTGTATGGGTGTGTGTTACAATACATTCAATAGTAGGAGTGAGAAAAACATCACGGGGTGGTGTGCATTGTATGTGTGTGTGTTACATTACATTCACTAGTAGGAGTGAGAAAAACATCACGGGGTGGTGCGCATTTTTTGGGTGTGTGTTACATTACATTCACTAGTAGGAGTGAGAAAAACATCACGGGGTGGTGCGCATTGTATGGGTGTGTGTTACATTAGATTCACTAGTAGGAGTGAGAAAAACATCACGGGGTGGTGCGCATTGTATGGGTGTGTGTTACATTACATTCACTAGTAGGAGTGAGGAAAACATCACGGGGTGGTGCGCATTGTATGGGTGTGTGTTACATTACATTCACTAGTAGCAGTGAGGAAAACATCACGGGGTGGTACGCATTGTATGGGTGTGTGTTACATTACATTCACTAGTAGGAGTGAGAAAAACATCACGGGGTGGTGCGCATTGTTTGGGTGTGTGTTACATTACATTCACTATTAGGAGTGAGAAAAACATCACGGGGTGGTGCGCATTGTATGGGTGTGTGTTACATTACATTCACTACTAGGAGTGAGAAAAACATCACGGGGTGGTGCGCATTGTTTGGGTGTGTGTTTCATTACATTCACTAGTAGGAGTGAGAAAAACATCACGGGGTGGTGCGCATTGTATGGGTGTGTGTTACATTACATTCACTAGTAGGAGTGAGAAAAAAATCACGGGGTGGTGCGCATTGTATGGGTGTGTGTTACATTACATTCACTAGTAGGAGTGAGAAAAACATCACGGGGTGGTGCGCATTGTATGGGTGTGTGTTACATTACATTCACTAGTAGGAGTGAGAAAAACATCACGGGGTGGTGCGCATTGTATGGGTGTGTGTTACATTACATTCACTAGTAGGAGTGAGAAAAACATCACGGGGTGGTGCGCATTGTATGGGTGTGTGTTACATTAGATTCACTAGTAGGAGTGAGAAAAAAATCACGGGGTGGTGCGCATTGTATGGGTGTGTGTTACATTACATTCACTAGTAGGAGTGAGAAAAACATCACGGGGTGGTGCGCATTGTATGGGTGTGTGTTACATTACATTCACTAGTAGGAGTGAGAAAAACATCACCGGGTGGTGCGCATTGTATGGGTGTGTGTTACATTACATTCACTAGTAGGAGTGAGAAAAACATCACGGTGTGGTGCGCGTTGTATGGGTGTGTGTTACATTACATTCACTAGTAGGAGTGAGAAAAACATCACGGTGTGGTGCGCGTTGTATGGGTGTGTGTTACATTTCATTCACTAGTAGGAGTGAGAAAAACATCACGGGGTGGTGCGCATTGTATGGGTGTGTGTTACATTACATTCACTAGTAGGAGTGAGAAAAACATCACGGTGTGGTGCGCGTTGTATGGGTGTATGTTACATTACATTCACTAGTAGGAGTGAGAAAAACATCACGGGGTGGTGCGCGTTGTATGGGTGTGTGTTACATTACATTCACTAGTAGGAGTGAGAAAAACATCACGGGGTGGTGCGCGATGTAAGGGTGTGTGTTACATTGCATTCACTAGTAGGAGTGAGAAAAACAGCACGGGGTGGTGCGCGTTGTATGGGTGTGTGTTACATTACATTCACTAGTAGGAGTGAGAAAAAGATCACAGGGTGGTGCGCGTTGTATGGATGTGTGTTACATTACATTCACTAGTAGGAGTGAGAAAAACATCACGGGGAGGTGCACGTTGTATGGGTGTGTGTTACATTACATTCACTACTAAGAGTGAGAAAAACATCACGGGGTGGTGCGCATTGTATGTGTGTGTTACATTACATTCACTAGTAGGAGTGAGAAAAACATCACGGGGTGGTGCGCATTGTATGGGTGTGTGTTACATTACATTCATTACTAGGAGTGAGAAAAACATCACGGCGTGGTGCGCATTGTATGGGTGTGTGTTACATTACATTCACTAGTAGGAGTGAGAAAAACATCACGGGGTGGTGCGCATTGTATGGGTGTGTGTTACATTAGATTCACTAGTAGGAGTGAGAAAAACATCACGGGGTGGTGCGCATTGTATGGGTGTGTGTTACATTACATTCACTAGTAGGAGTGAGAAAAACATCACGGGGTGGTGCGCATTGTATGGGTGTGTGTTACATTTCATTCACTAGTAGGAGTGAGAAAAACATCACGGGGTGGTGCGCATTGTATGGGTGTGTGTTACATTACATTCACTAGTAGGAGTGAGAAAAACATCACGGGGTGGTGCGCATTGTATGGGTGTGTGTTACATTAGATTCACTAGTAGGAGTGAGAAAAGCATCACGGGGTGGTGCGCATTGTATGGGTGTGTGTTACATTAGATTCACTAGTAGGAGTGAGAAAAACATCACGGGGTGGTGCGCATTGTATGGGTGTGTGTTACATTAGATTCACTAGTAGGAGTGAGAAAAACATCACGGGGTGGTGCGCATTGTATGGGTGTGTGTTACATTACATTCACTAGTAGGAGTGAGAAAAACATCACGGGGTGGTGCGCATTGTATGGGTGTGTGTTACATTTCATTCACTAGTAGGAGTGAGAAAAACATCACGGGGTGGTGCGCATTGTATGGGTGTGTGTTACATTACATTCACTAGTAGGAGTGAGAAAAACATCACGGGGTGGTGCGCATTGTATGGGTGTGTGTTACATTAGATTCACTAGTAGGAGTGAGAAAAGCATCACGGGGTGGTGCGCATTGTATGGATGTGTGTTACATTAGATTCACTAGTAGGAGTGAGAAAAACATCACGGGGTGGTGCGCATTTTATGGGTGTGTGTTACATTACATTCACTAGTAGGAGTGAGAAAAACATCACGGGGTGGTGCGCATTGTATGGGTGTGTGTTACATTACGTTCATTAGTAGGAGTGAGAAAAACATCACGGGGTGGTGCGCATTGTATGGGTGTGTGTTACATTACGTACACTAGTAGGAGTGAGAAAAACATCACGGGGTGGTGCGCATTGTTTGGGTGTGTGTTACATTACGTTCACTAGTAGGAGTGAGAAAAACATCACGGGGTGGTGCGCATTGTATGGGTGTGTGTTACATTACATTCACTAGTAGGAGTGAGAAAAACATCACGGAGTGGTGCGCATTGTATGGGTGTGTGTTACATTACATTCAATAGTAGGAGTGAGAAAAACATCACGGGGTGGTGTGCATTGTATGGGTGTGTGTTACATTACATTCACTAGTAGGAGTGAGAAAAACATCACGGGGTGGTGCGCATTGTTTGGGTGTGTGTTACATTACATTCACTAGTAGGAGTGAGAAAAACATCACGGGGTGGTGCGCATTGTATGGGTGTGTGTTACATTACATTCACTACTAGGAGTGAGAAAAACATCACGGGGTGGTGCGCATTGTTTGGGTGTGTGTTTCATTACATTCACTAGTAGGAGTGAGAAAAACATCATGGGGTGGTGCGCATTGTATGTGTGTGTGTTACATTACATTCACTAGTAGGAGTGAGAAAAACATCACGGGGTGGTGCGCATTGTATGGGTGTGTGTTACATTACATTCACTTGTAGGAGTGAGAAAAACATCACGGGGTGGTGCGCATTGTATGGGTGTGTGTTACATTACATTCACTAGTAGGAGTGAGAAAAACATCACGGGGTGGTGCGCATTGTATGGGTGTGTGTTACATTACATTCACTAGTAGGAGTGAGAAAAACATCACGGGGTGGAGCGCGTTGTAAGGGTGTGTGTTACATTACATTCACTAGTAGGAGTGAGAAAAACAGCACGGGGTGGTGCGCGTTGTATGGGTGTGTGTTACATTACATTCACTAGTAGGAGTGAGAAAAAGATCACGGGGTGGTGCGCGTTGTATGGGTGTGTGTTACATTACATTCACTACTAGGAGTGAGAAAAACATCACGGGGTGGTGCGCATTGTATGGGTGTGTGTTACATTACATTCACTAGTAGGAGTGAGAAAAACATCACGGGGTGGTGCGCATTGTATGGGTGTGTGTTACATTAGATTCACTAGTAGGAGTGAGAAAAGCATCACGGGGTGGTGCGCATTGTATGGGTGTGTGTTACATTAGATTCACTAGTAGGAGTGAGAAAAACATCACGGGGTGGTGCGCATTTTATGGGTGTGTGTTACATTACATTCACTAGTAGGAGTGAGAAAAACATCACGGGGTGGTGCGCATTGTATGGGTGTGTGTTACATTACGTTCACTAGTAGGAGTGAGAAAAACATCACGGGGTGGTGCGCATTGTATGGGTGTGTGTTACATTACGTTCACTAGTAGGAGTGAGAAAAACATCACGGGGTGGTGCGCATTGTTTGGGTGTGTGTTACATTACGTTCACTAGTAGGAGTGAGAAAAACATCACGGGGTGGTGCGCATTGTATGGGTGTGTGTTACATTACATTCACTAGTAGGAGTGAGAAAAACATCACGGAGTGGTGCGCATTGTATGGGTGTGTGTTACATTACATTCAATAGTAGGAGTGAGAAAAACATCACGGGGTGGTGCGCATTGTATGTGTGTGTGTTACATTACATTCACTAGTAGGAGTGAGAAAAACATCACGGGGTGGTGCGCATTGTTTGGGTGTGTGTTACATTACATTCACTAGTAGGAGTGAGAAAAACATCACGGGGTGGTGCGCATTGTATGGGTGTGTGTTACATTAGATTCACTAGTAGGAGTGAGAAAAACATCACGGGGTGGTGCGCATTGTATGGGTGTGTGTTACATTAGATTCACTAGTAGGAGTGAGAAAAGCATCACGGGGTGGTGCGCATTGTATGGGTGTGTGTTACATTAGATTCACTAGTAGGAGTGAGAAAAACATCACGGGGTGGTGCGCATTTTATGGGTGTGTGTTACATTACATTCACTAGTAGGAGTGAGAAAAACATCACGGGGTGGTGCGCATTGTATGGGTGTGTGTTACATTACGTTCACTAGTAGGAGTGAGAAAAACATCACGGGGTGGTGCGCATTGTATGGGTGTGTGTTACATTAGCTTCACTAGTAGGAGTGAGAAAAACATCACGGGGTGGTGCGCATTGTTTGGGTGTGTGTTACATTACGTTCACTAGTAGGAGTGAGAAAAACGTCACGGGGTGGTGCGCATTGTATGGGTGTGTGTTACATTACATTCACTAGTAGGAGTGAGAAAAACATCACGGAGTGGTGCGCATTGTATGGGTGTGTGTTACAATACATTCAATAGTAGGAGTGAGAAAAACATCACGGGGTGGTGTGCATTGTATGTGTGTGTGTTACATTACATTCACTAGTAGGAGTGAGAAAAACATCACGGGGTGGTGCGCATTTTTTGGGTGTGTGTTACATTACATTCACTAGTAGGAGTGAGAAAAACATCACGGGGTGGTGCGCATTGTATGGGTGTGTGTTACATTAGATTCACTAGTAGGAGTGAGAAAAACATCACGGGGTGGTGCGCATTGTATGGGTGTGTGTTACATTACATTCACTAGTAGGAGTGAGGAAAACATCACGGGGTGGTGCACATTGTATGGGTGTGTGTTACATTACATTCACTAGTAGCAGTGAGGAAAACATCACGGGGTGGTACGCATTGTATGGGTGTGTGTTACATTACATTCACTAGTAGGAGTGAGAAAAACATCACGGGGTGGTGCGCATTGTTTGGGTGTGTGTTACATTACATTCACTATTAGGAGTGAGAAAAACATCACGGGGTGGTGCGCATTGTATGGGTGTGTGTTACATTACATTCACTACTAGGAGTGAGAAAAACATCACGGGGTGGTGCGCATTGTTTGGGTGTGTGTTTCATTACATTCACTAGTAGGAGTGAGAAAAACATCACGGGGTGGTGCGCATTGTATGGGTGTGTGTTACATTACATTCACTAGTAGGAGTGAGAAAAAAATCACGGGGTGGTGCGCATTGTATGGGTGTGTGTTACATTACATTCACTAGTAGGAGTGAGAAAAACATCACGGGGTGGTGCGCATTGTATGGGTGTGTGTTACATTACATTCACTAGTAGGAGTGAGAAAAACATCACGGGGTGGTGCGCATTGTATGGGTGTGTGTTACATTACATTCACTAGTAGGAGTGAGAAAAACATCACGGGGTGGTGCGCATTGTATGGGTGTGTGTTACATTAGATTCACTAGTAGGAGTGAGAAAAAAATCACGGGGTGGTGCGCATTGTATGGGTGTGTGTTACATTACATTCACTAGTAGGAGTGAGAAAAACATCACGGGGTGGTGCGCATTGTATGGGTGTGTGTTACATTACATTCACTAGTAGGAGTGAGAAAAACATCACCGGGTGGTGCGCATTGTATGGGTGTGTGTTACATTACATTCACTAGTAGGAGTGAGAAAAACATCACGGTGTGGTGCGCGTTGTATGGGTGTGTGTTACATTACATTCACTAGTAGGAGTGAGAAAAACATCACGGTGTGGTGCGCGTTGTATGGGTGTGTGTTACATTTCATTCACTAGTAGGAGTGAGAAAAACATCACGGGGTGGTGCGCATTGTATGGGTGTGTGTTACATTACATTCACTAGTAGGAGTGAGAAAAACATCACGGGGTGGTGCGCATTGTATGGGTGTGTGTTACATTACATTCACTAGTAGGAGTGAGAAAAACATCACGGGGTGGTGCGCATTGTATGGGTGTGTGTTTCATTACATTCACTAGTAGGAGTGAGAAAAACATCACCGGGTGGTGCGCATTGTATGGGTGTGTGTTACATTACATTCACTAGTAGGAGTGAGAAAAACATCACGGTGTGGTGCTCGTTGTATGGGTGTGTGTTACATTACATTCACTAGTAGGAGTGAGAAAAACATCACGGGGTGGGGAGCGTTGTATGGGTGTGTGTTACATTACATTCACTAGTAGGAGTGAGAAAAACATCACGGGGTGGTGCGCGTTGTAAGGGTGTGTGTTACATTACATTCACTAGTAGGAGTGAGAAAAACAGCACGGGGTGGTGCGCGTTGTATGGGTGTGTGTTACATTACATTCACTAGTAGGAGTGAGAAAAAGATCACGGGGTGGTGCGCGTTGTATGGGTGTGTGTTACATTACATTCACTAGTAGGAGTGAGAAAAACATCACGGGGAGGTGCGCGTTGTATGGGTGTGTGTTACATTACATTCACTACTAAGAGTGAGAAAAACATCACGGGGTGGTGCGCATTGTATGTGTGTGTGTTACATTACATTCACTAGTAGGAGTGAGAAAAACATCACGGGGTGGTGCGCATTGTATGGGTGTGTGTTACATTACATTCATTACTAGGAGTGAGAAAAACCTCACGGGGTGGTGCGCATTGTATGGGTGTGTGTTACATTACATTCACTAGTAGGAGTGAGAAAAACATCACGGGGTGGTGCGCATTGTATGGGTGTGTGTTAAATTAGATTCACTAGTAGGAGTGAGAAAAACATCACGGGGTGGTGCGCATTGTATGGGTGTGTGTTACATTAGATTCACTAGTAGGAGTGAGAAAAACATCACGGGGTGGTGCGCATTGTATGGGTGTGTGTTACATTAGATTCACTAGTAGGAGTGAGAAAAACATCACGGGGTGGTGCGCATTGTATGGGTGTGTGTTACATTACATTCACTAGTAGGAGTGAGAAAAACATCACGGGGTGGTGCGCATTGTATGGGTGTGTGTTACATTTCATTCACTAGTAGGAGTGAGAAAAACATCACGGGGTGGTGCGCATTGTATGGGTGTGTGTTACATTACATTCACTAGTAGGAGTGAGAAAAACATCACGGGGTGGTGCGCATTGTATGGGTGTGTGTTACATTAGATTCACTAGTAGGAGTGAGAAAAGCATCACGGGGTGGTGCGCATTGTATGGGTGTGTGTTACATTAGATTCAGTAGTAGGAGTGAGAAAAACATCTCGGGGTGGTGCGCATTGTTTGGGTGTGTGTTACATTACATTCACTAGTAGGAGTGAGAAAAACATCACGGGGTGGTGCGCATTGTATGGGTGTGTGTTACATTAGATTCACTAGTAGGAGTGAGAAAAACATCACGGGGTGGTGCGCATTGTATGGGTGTGTGTTACATTACATTCACTAGTAGGAGTGAGGAAAACATCACGGGGTGGTGCGCATTGTATGGGTGTGTGTTACATTACATTCACTAGTAGCAGTGAGGAAAACATCACGGGGTGGTGCGCATTGTATGGGTGTGTGTTACATTACATTCACTAGTAGGAGTGAGAAAAACATCACGGGGTGGTGCGCATTGTTTGGGTGTGTGTTACATTACATTCACTAGTAGGAGTGAGAAAAACATCACGGGGTGGTGCGCATTGTATGGGTGTGTGTTACATTACATTCAGTACTAGGAGTGAGAAAAACATCACGGGGTGGTGCGCATTGTTTGGGTGTGTGTTTCATTACATTCACTAGTAGGAGTGAGAAAAACATCACGGGGTGGTGCGCATTGTATGGGTGTGTGTTACATTACATTCACTAGTAGGAGTGAGAAAAACATCACGGGGTGGTGCGAATTGTATGGGTGTGTGTTACATTACATTCACTAGTAGGAGTGAGAAAAACATCACGGGGTGGTGCGCATTGTATGGGTGTGTGTTACATTACATTCACTAGTAGGAGTGAGAAAAACATCACGGGGTGTTTCGCATTGTATGGGTGTGTGTTACATTACATTCACTAGTAGGAGTGAGAAAAACATCACGGGGTGGTGCGCATTGTATGGGTGTGTGTTACATTAGATTCACTAGTAGGAGTGAGAAAAACATCACGGGGTGGTGCGCATTGTATGGGTGTGTGTTACATTACATTCACTAGTAGGAGTGAGAAAAACATCACGGGGTGGTGCGCATTGTATGGGTGTGTGTTACATTACATTCACTAGTAGGAGTGAGAAAAACATCACCGGGTGGTGCGCATTGTATGGGTGTGTGTTACATTACATTCACTAGTAGGAGTGAGAAAAACATCACGGTGTGGTGCGCATTGTATGGATGTGTGTTACATTACGTTCACTACTAAGAGTGAGAAAAACATCACGGGGTGGTGCGCATTGTATGTGTGTGTGTTACATTAAATTCACTAGTAGGAGTGAGAAAAACATCACGGGGTGGTGCGCATTGTATGGGTGTGTGTTACATTACATTCATTACTAGGAGTGAGAAAAACATCACGGGGTGGTGCGCATTGTATGGGTGTGTGTTACATTACATTCACTAGTAGGAGTGAGAAAAACATCACGGGGTGGTGCGCATTGTATGGGTGTGTGTTACATTACATTCACTAGTAGGAGTGAGAAAAACATCACGGGGTGGTGCGCATTGTATGGGTGTGTGTTACATTACATTCACTAGTAGGAGTGAGAAAAACATCACGGGGTGGTGCGCATTGTATGGGTGTGTGTTACATTAGATTCACTAGTAGGAGTGAGAAAAACATCACGGGGTGGTGCGCATTGTATGGGTGTGTGTTACATTACATTCACTAGTAGGAGTGAGAAAAACATCACGGGGTGGTGCGCATTGTATGGGTGTGTGTTACATTTCATTCACTAGTAGGAGTGAGAAAAACATCACGGGGTGAGGCGCATTGTATGGGTGTGTGTTACATTACATTCACTAGTAGGAGTGAGAAAAACATCACGGGGTGGTGCGCATTGTATGGGTGTGTGTTACATTAGATTCACTAGTAGGAGTGAGAAAAGCATCACGGGGTGGTGCGCATTGTATGGGTGTGTGTTACATTAGATTCACTAGTAGGAGTGAGAAAAACATCACGGGGTGGTGCGCATTGCTTGGGTGTGTGTTACATTACATTCACTAGTAGGAGTGAGAAAAACATCACGGGGTGGTGCGCATTGTATGGGTGTGTGTTACATTAGATTCACTAGTAGGAGTGAGAAAAACATCACGGGGTGGTGCGCATTGTATGGGTGTGTGTTACATTACATTCACTAGTAGGAGTGAGGAAAACATCACGGGGTGGTGCGCATTGTATGGGTGTGTGTTACATTACATTCACTAGTAGCAGTGAGGAAAACATCACGGGGTGGTGCGCATTGTATCGGTGTGTGTTACATTACATTCACTACTAGGAGTGAGAAAAACATCACGGGGTGGTGCGCATTGTTTGGGTGTGTGTTACATTACATTCACTAGTAGGAGTGAGAAAAACATCACGGGGTGGTGCGCATTGTATGGGTGTGTGTTACAGTACATTCACTACTAGGAGTGAGAAAAACATCACGGGGTGGTGCGCATTGTTTGGGTGTGTGTTTCATTACATTCACTAGTAGGAGTGAGAAAAACATCACGGGGTGGTGCGCGTTGTATGGGTGTGTGTTACATTACATTCACTAGTAGGAGTGAGAAAAACATCACGGGGTGGTGCGCGTTGTAAGGGTGTGTGTTACATTGCATTCACTAGTAGGAGTGAGAAAAACAGCACGGGGTGGTGCGCGTTGTATGGGTGTGTGTTACATTACATTCACTAGTAGGAGTGAGAAAAAGATCACAGGGTGGTGCGCGTTGTATGGATGTGTGTTACATTACATTCACTAGTAGGAGTGAGAAAAACATCACGGGGTGGTGCGCATTGTATGGGTGTGTGTTACATTAGATTCACTAGTAGGAGTGAGAAAAACATCACGGGGTGGTGCGCATTGTATGGGTGTGTGTTACATTACATTCACTAGTAGGAGTGAGGAAAACATCACGGGGTGGTGCGCATTGTATGGGTGTGTGTTACATTACATTCACTAGTAGGAGTGAGAAAAACATCACGGGGTGGTGCGCATTGTATGGGTGTGTGTTACATTACATTCACTAGTAGGAGTGAGAAAAACATCACGGGGTGGTGCGCATTGTATGGGTGTGTGTTACATTAGATTCACTAGTAGGAGTGAGAAAAACATCACGGGGTGGTGCGCATTGTATGGGTGTGTGTTACATTACATTCACTAGTAGGAGTGAGAAAAACATCACGGGGTGGTGCACATTGTATGGGTGTGTGTTACATTACATTCACTAGTAGGAGTGAGGAAAACATCACGGGGTGGTGCGCATTGTATGGGTGTGTGTTACATTACATTCACTAGTAGCAGTGAGGAAAACATCACGGGGTGGTGCGCATTGTATGGGTGTGTGTTACATTACATTCACTAGTAGGAGTGAGAAAAACATCACGGGGAGGTGCGCGTTGTATGGGTGTGTGTTACATTACATTCACTACTAAGAGTGAGAAAAACATCACGGGGTGGTGCGCATTGTATGTGTGTGTGTTACATTACATTCACAAGTAGGAGTGAGAAAAACATCACGGGGTGGTGCGCATTGTATGGGTGTGTTTTACATTACATTCATTACTAGGAGTGAGAAAAACATCACGGGGTGGTGCGCATTGTATGGGTGTGTGTTACATTACATTCACTAGTAGGAGTGAGAAAAACATCACGGGGTGGTGCGCATTGTATGGGTGTGTGTTACATTAGATTCACTAGTAGGAGTGAGAAAAACATCACGGGGTGGTGCGCATTGTATGGGTGTGTGTTACATTAGATTCACTAGTAGGAGTGAGAAATACATCACGGGGTGGTGCGCATTGTATGGGTGTGTGTTACATTAGATTCACTAGTAGGAGTGAGAAAAACATCACGGGGTGGTGCGCATTGTATGGGTGTGTGTTACATTAGATTCACTAGTAGGAGTGAGAAAAACATCACGGGGTGGTGCGCATTGTATGGGTGTGTGTTACATTTCATTCACTAGTAGGAGTGAGAAAAACATCACGGGGTGGTGCGCATTGTATGGGTGTGTGTTACATTACATTCACTAGTAGGAGTGAGAAAAACATCACGGGGTGGTGCGCATTGTATGGGTGTGTGTTACATTAGATTCACTAGTAGGAGTGAGAAAAGCATCACGGTGTGGTGCGCATTGTATGGGTGTGTGTTACATTAGATTCACTAGTAGGAGTGAGAAAAACATCACGGGGTGGTGCGCATTTTATGGGTGTGTGTTACATTACATTCACTAGTAGGAGTGAGAAAAACATCACGGGGTGGTGCGCATTGTATGGGTGTGTGTTACATTACGTTCACTAGTAGGAGTGAGAAAAACATCACGGGGTGGTGCGCATTGTATGGGTGTGTGTTACATTACGTTCACTAGTAGGAGTGAGAAAAACGTCACGGGGTGGTGCGCATTGTTTGGGTGTGTGTTACATTACGTTCACTAGTAGGAGTGAGAAAAACATCACGGGGTGGTGCGCATTGTATGGGTGTGTGTTACATTACATTCACTAGTAGGAGTGAGAAAAACATCACGGAGTGGTGCGCATTGTATGGGTGTGTGTTACATTACATTCACTAGTAGGAGTGAGAAAAACATCACGGGGTGGTCCGCATTGTATGGGTGTGTGTTACTTTACATTCACTAGTAGGAGTGAGAAAAACATCACGAGGTGGTGCGCATTGTTTGGGTGTGTGTTATATTACATTCACTAGTAGGAGTGAGAAAAACATCACGGGGTGGTGCGCATTGTATGGGTGTGTGTTACATTACATTCACTAGTAGGAGTGAGAAAAACATCACGGGGTGGTGCGCATTGTATGGGTGTGTGTTACATTACATTCACTAGTAGGAGTGAGGAAAACATCACGGGGTGGTGCGCATTGTATGGGTGTGTGTTACATTACATTCACTAGTAGCAGTGAGGAAAACATCACGGGGTGGTGCGCATTGTATGGGTGTGTGTTACATTACATTCACTAGTAGGAGTGAGAAAAACATCACGGGGTGGTGCGCATTGTTTGGGTGTGTGTTACATTACATTCACTAGTAGGAGTGAGAACAACATCACGGGGTGGTGCGCATTGTATGGGTGTGTGTTACATTACATTCACTACTAGGAGTGAGAAAAACATCACGGGGTGGTGCGCATTGTTTGGGTGTGTGTTTCATTACATTCACTAGTAGGAGTGAGAAAAACATCACGGGGTGGTGCGCATTGTATGGGTGTGTGTTACATTACATTCACTAGTAGGAGTGAGAAAAACATCACGGGGTGGTGCGCATTGTATGGGTGTGTGTTACATTACATTCACTAGTAGGAGTGAGAAAAACATCACGGGGTGGTGCGCATTGTATGGGTGTGTGTTACATTACATTCACTAGTAGGAGTGAGAAAAACATCACGGGGTGGTGCGCATTGTATGGGTGTGTGTTACATTACATTCACTAGTAGGAGTGAGAAAAACATCACGGGGTGGTGCGCATTGTATGGGTGTGTGTTACATTAGATTCACTAGTAGGAGTGAGAAAAACATCACGGGGTGGTGCGCATTGTATGGGTGTGTGTTACATTACATTCACTAGTAGGAGTGAGAAAAACATCACGGGGTGGTGCGCATTGAATGGGTGTGTGTTACATTACATTCACTAGTAGGAGTGAGAAAAACATCACCGGGTGGTGCGCATTGTATGGGTGTGTGTTACATTACATTCACTAGTAGGAGTGAGAAAAGCATCACGGGGTGGTGCGCGTTGTATGGGTGTGTGTTACATTACATTCACTAGTAGGAGTGAGAAAAACAACACGGGGAGGTGTGCGTTGTATGGGTGTGTGTTACATTACGTTCACTACTAAGAGTGAGAAAAACATCACGGGGTGGTGCGCATTGTATGGGTGTGTGTTACATTACATTCACTACTAGGAGTGAGAAAAACATCACGGGGTGGTGCGCATTGTTTGGGTGTGTGTTTCATTACATTCACTAGTAGGAGTGAGAAAAACATCACGGGGTGGTGCGCATTGTATGGGTGTGTGTTACATTACATTCACTAGTAGGAGTGAGAAAAACATCACGGGGTGGTGCGCATTGTATGGGTGTGTGTTACATTACATTCACTAGTAGGAGTGAGAAAAACATCACGGGGTGGTGCGCATTGTATGGGTGTGTGTTACATTAGATTCACTAGTAGGAGTGAGAAAAACATCACGGGGTGGTGCGCATTGTATGGGTGTGTGTTACATTACATTCACTAGTAGGAGTGAGAAAAACATCACGGGGTGGTGCGCATTGAATGGGTGTGTGTTACATTACATTCACTAGTAGGAGTGAGAAAAACATCACCGGGTGGTGCGCATTGTATGGGTGTGTGTTACATTACATTCACTAGTAGGAGTGAGAAAAGCATCACGGGGTGGTGCGCGTTGTATGGGTGTGTGTTACATTACATTCACTAGTAGGAGTGAGAAAAACATCACGGGGAGGTGTGCGTTGTATGGGTGTGTGTTACATTACGTTCACTACTAAGAGTGAGAAAAACATCACGGGGTGGTGCGCATTGTATGGGTGTGTGTTACATTACATTCACTACTAGGAGTGAGAAAAACATCACGGGGTGGTGCGCATTGTTTGGGTGTGTGTTTCATTACATTCACTAGTAGGAGTGAGAAAAACATCACGGGGTGGTGCGCATTGTATGGGTGTGTGTTACATTACATTCACTAGTAGGAGTGAGAAAAACATCACGGGGTGGTGCGCATTGTATGGGTGTGTGTTACATTACATTCACTAGTAGGAGTGAGAAAAACATCACGGGGTGGTGCGCATTGTATGGGTGTGTGTTACATTACATTCACTAGTAGGAGTGAGAAAAACATCACGGGGTGGTGCGCATTGTATGGGTGTGTGTTACATTACATTCACTAGTAGGAGTGAGAAAAACATCACGGGGTGGTGCGCATTGTATGGGTGTGTGTTACATTAGATTCACTAGTAGGAGTGAGAAAAACATCACGGGGTGGTGCGCATTGTATGGGTGTGTGTTACATTACATTCACTAGTAGGAGTGAGAAAAACATCACGGGGTGGTGCGCATTGTATGGGTGTGTGTTACATTACATTCACTAGTAGGAGTGAGAAATACATCACCGGGTGGTGCGCGTTGTATGGGTGTGTGTTACATTACATTCACTAGTAGGAGTGAGAAAAACATCACGGTGTGGTGCGCGTTGTATGGGTGTGTGTTACATTACATTCACTAGTAGGAGTGAGAAAAACATCACGGGGTGGTGCGCGTTGTATGGGTGTGTGTTACATTACATTCACTAGTAGGAGTGAGAAAAACATCACGGGGTGGTGCGCGTTGTAAGGGTGTGTGTTACATTACATTCACTAGTAGGAGTGAGAAAAACAGCACGGGGTGGTGCGCGTTGTATGGGTGTGTGTTACATTACATTCACTAGTAGGAGTGAGAAAAACATCACGGGGTGGTGCGCATTGTATGGGTGTGTGTTACATTACATTCACTAGTAGGAGTGAGAAAAACATCACGGGGTGGTGCGCATTGTATGGGTGTGTGTTACATTACATTCACTAGTAGGAGTGAGAAAAACATCACGGGGTGGTGCGCATTGTATGGGTGTGTGTTACATTAGATTCACTAGTAGGAGTGAGAAAAACATCACGGGGTGGTGCGCATTGTATGGGTGTGTGTTACATTACATTCACTAGTAGGAGTGAGAAAAACATCACGGGGTGGTGCGCATTGTATGGGTGTGTGTTACATTACATTCACTAGTAGGAGTGAGAAAAACATCACGGGGTGGTGCGCATTGTATGGGTGTGTGTTACATTACATTCACTAGTAGGAGTGAGAAAAACATCACGGTGTGGTGCGCGTTGTATGGGTGTGTGTTACATTACATTCACTAGTAGGAGTGAGAAAAACATCACGGCGTGGTGCGCGTTGTATGGGTGTGTGTTACATTACATTCACTAGTAGGAGTGAGAAAAACATCACGGGGTGGTGCGCGTTGTAAGGGTGTGTGTTAAATTACATTCACTAGTAGGAGTGAGAAAAACAGCACGGGGTGGTGCGCGTTGTATGGGTGTGTGTTACATTACATTTACTAGTAGGAGTGAGAAAAACATCTCGGGGTGGTGCGCATTGTATGGGTGTGTGTTACATTAGATTCACTAGTAGGAGTGAGAAAAACATCACGGGGTGGTGCGCATTGTATGGGTGTGTGTTACATTACATTCACTAGTAGGAGTGAGAAAAACATCACGGGGTGGTGCGCATTGTATGGGTGTGTGTTACATTACATTCACTAGTAGGAGTGAGAAAAACATCACCGGGTGGTGCGCGTTGTATGGGTGTGTGTTACATTACATTCACTAGTAGGAGTGAGAAAAACATCACGGTGTGGTGCGCGTTGTATGGGTGTGTGTTACATTACATTCACTAGTAGGAGTGAGAAAAACATCACGGGGTGGTGCGCGTTGTATGGGTGTGTGTTATATTACATTCACTAGTAGGAGTGAGAAAAACATCACGGGGTGGTGCGCGTTGTAAGGGTGTGTGTTACATTACATTCACTAGTAGGAGTGAGAAAAACAGCACGGGGTGGTGCGCGTTGTATGGGTGTGTGTTACATTACATTCACTAGTAGGAGTGAGAAAAACATCACGGGGTTGTGCGCGTTGTATGGGTGTGTGTTACATTACATTCACTAGTAGGAGTGAGAAAAACATCACGGGGAGGTGCGCGTTGTATGGGTGTGTGTTACATTACATTCACTACTAAGAGTGAGAAAAACATCACGGGGTGGTGAGCATTGTATGTGTGTGTGTTACATTACATTCACTAGTAGGAGTGAGAAAAACATCACGGGGTGGTGCGCATTGTATGGGTGTGTGTTACATTACATTCACTACTAGGAGTGAGAAAAACATCACGGGGTGGTGCGCATTGTATGGGTGTGTGTTACATTACATTCACTAGTAGGAGTGAGAAAAACATCACGGGGTGGTGCGCATTGTATGGGTGTGTGTTACATTAGATTCACTAGTAGGAGTGAGAAAAACATCACGGGGTGGTGCGCATTGTATGGGTGTGTGTTACATTAGATTCACTAGTAGGAGTGAGAAAAACATCACGGGGTGGTGCGCATTGTATGGGTGTTTGTTACATTACGTTCACTAGTAGGAGTGAGAAAAACATCACGGGGTGGTGCGCATTGTTTGGGTGTGTGTTACATTACATTCACTAGTAGGAGTGAGAAAAACATCACGGGGTGGTGCGCATTGTATGGGTGTGTGTTACATTAGATTCACTAGTAGGAGTGAGAAAAACATCACGGGGTGGTGCGCATTGTATGGGTGTGTGTTACATTACATTCACTAGTAGGAGTGAGAAAAACATCACGGGGTGGTGCGCATTGTATGGGTGTGTGTTACATTACATTCACTAGTAGGAGTGAGAAATACATCACCGGGTGGTGCGCGTTGTATGGGTGTGTGTTACATTACATTCACTAGTAGGAGTGAGAAAAACATCACGGTGTGGTGCGCGTTGTATGGGTGTGTGTTACATTACATTCACTAGTAGGAGTGAGAAAAACATCACGGGGTGGTGCGCGTTGTATGGGTGTGTGTTACATTACATTCACTAGTAGGAGTGAGAAAAACATCACGGGGTGGTGCGCGTTGTAAGGGTGTGTGTTACATTACATTCACTAGTAGGAGTGAGAAAAACAGCACGGGGTGGTGCGCGTTGTATGGGTGTGTGTTACATTACATTCACTAGTAGGAGTGAGAAAAACATCACGGGGTGGTGCGCATTGTATGGGTGTGTGTTACATTACATTCACTAGTAGGAGTGAGAAAAACATCACGGGGTGGTGCGCATTGTATGGGTGTGTGTTACATTACATTCACTAGTAGGAGTGAGAAAAACATCACGGGGTGGTGCGCATTGTATGGGTGTGTGTTACATTAGATTCACTAGTAGGAGTGAGAAAAACATCACGGGGTGGTGCGCATTGTATGGGTGTGTGTTACATTACATTCACTAGTAGGAGTGAGAAAAACATCACGGGGTGGTGCGCATTGTATGGGTGTGTGTTACATTACATTCACTAGTAGGAGTGAGAAAAACATCACGGGGTGGTGCGCATTGTATGGGTGTGTGTTACATTACATTCACTAGTAGGAGTGAGAAAAACATCACGGTGTGGTGCGCGTTGTATGGGTGTGTGTTACATTACATTCACTAGTAGGAGTGAGAAAAACATCACGGCGTGGTGCGCGTTGTATGGGTGTGTGTTACATTACATTCACTAGTAGGAGTGAGAAAAACATCACGGGGTGGTGCGCGTTGTAAGGGTGTGTGTTACATTACATTCACTAGTAGGAGTGAGAAAAACAGCACGGGGTGGTGCGCGTTGTATGGGTGTGTGTTACATTACATTTACTAGTAGGAGTGAGAAAAACATCACGGGGTGGTGCGCATTGTATGGGTGTGTGTTACATTAGATTCACTAGTAGGAGTGAGAAAAACATCACGGGGTGGTGCGCATTGTATGGGTGTGTGTTACATTACATTCACTAGTAGGAGTGAGAAAAACATCACGGGGTGGTGCGCATTGTATGGGTGTGTGTTACATTACATTCACTAGTAGGAGTGAGAAAAACATCACCGGGTGGTGCGCGTTGTATGGGTGTGTGTTACATTACATTCACTAGTAGGAGTGAGAAAAACATCACGGTGTGGTGCGCGTTGTATGGGTGTGTGTTACATTACATTCACTAGTAGGAGTGAGAAAAACATCACGGGGTGGTGCGCGTTGTATGGGTGTGTGTTATATTACATTCACTAGTAGGAGTGAGAAAAACATCACGGGGTGGTGCGCGTTGTAAGGGTGTGTGTTACATTACATTCACTAGTAGGAGTGAGAAAAACAGCACGGGGTGGTGCGCGTTGTATGGGTGTGTGTTACATTACATTCACTAGTAGGAGTGAGAAAAACATCACGGGGTTGTGCGCGTTGTATGGGTGTGTGTTACATTACATTCACTAGTAGGAGTGAGAAAAACATCACGGGGAGGTGCGCGTTGTATGGGTGTGTGTTACATTACATTCACTACTAAGAGTGAGAAAAACATCACGGGGTGGTGAGCATTGTATGTGTGTGTGTTACATTACATTCACTAGTAGGAGTGAGAAAAACATCACGGGGTGGTGCGCATTGTATGGGTGTGTGTTACATTACATTCACTACTAGGAGTGAGAAAAACATCACGGGGTGGTGCGCATTGTATGGGTGTGTGTTACATTACATTCACTAGTAGGAGTGAGAAAAACATCACGGGGTGGTGCGCATTGTATGGGTGTGTGTTACATTAGATTCACTAGTAGGAGTGAGAAAAACATCACGGGGTGGTGCGCATTGTATGGGTGTGTGTTACATTAGATTCACTAGTAGGAGTGAGAAAAACATCACGGGGTGGTGCGCATTGTATGGGTGTTTGTTACATTACGTTCACTAGTAGGAGTGAGAAAAACATCACGGGGTGGTGCGCATTGTTTGGGTGTGTGTTACATTACATTCACTAGTAGGAGTGAGAAAAACATCACGGGGTGGTGCGCATTGTATGGGTGTGTGTTACATTACATTCACTAGTAGGAGTGAGAAAAACATCACGGGGTGGTGCGCATTGTATGGGTGTGTGTTACATTACATTCACTAGTAGGAGTGAGAAAAACATCACGGGGTGGTGCGCATTGTATGGGTGTGTGTTACATTACATTCACTAGTAGGAGTGAGAAAAACATCACGGGGTGGTGCGCATTGTATGGGTGTGTGTTACATTAGATTCACTAGTAGGAGTGAGAAAAGCATCACGGGGTGGTGCGCATTGTATGGGTGTGTGTTACATTAGATTCACTACTAGGAGTGAGAAAAACATCACGGGGTGGTGCGCATTGTATGGGTGTGTGTTACATTACATTCACTAGTAGCTTGAGGAAAACATCACGGGGTGGTGCGCATTTTATGGGTGTGTGTTACATTACATTCACTAGTAGGAGTGAGAAAAACATCACGGGGTGGTGCGCATTGTTTGGGTGTGTGTTACATTACATTCACTAGTAGGAGTGAGAAAAACATCACGGGGTGGTGCGCATTGTATGGGTGTGTGTTACATTACATTCACTAGTAGGAGTGAGAAAAACATCACGGGGTGGTGCGCGTTGTATGGGAGTGTGTTACATTAGATTCACTACTAGGAGTGAGAAAAACATCACGGGGTGGTGCGCATTGTATGGGTGTGTATTACATTACATTCACTAGTAGGAGTGAGAAAAACATCACGGGGTGGTGCGCATTGTATGTGTGTGTGTTACATTAGATTCACTACTAGGAGTGAGAAAAACATCACGGGGTGGTGCGCATTGTATGGGTGTGTGTTACATTACATTCAATAGTAGGAGTGAGAAAAACATCACGGGGTGGTGCGCATTGATTGGGTGTGTGTTACATTACATTCACTAGTAGGAGTGAGAAAAACATCACGGGGTGGTGCACGTTGTATGGGTGTGTGTTACATTACATTCACTAGTAGGAGTGAGAAAAACATCACGGGGTGGTGCGCGTTGTATGGGTGTGTGTTACATTACATTCACTAGTAGGAGTGAGAAAAACATCACGGGGTGGTGCGCGTTGTAAGGGTGTGTGTTACATTACATTCACTAGTAGGAGTGAGAAAAACATCACGGGGTGGTGCGCATTGTTTGGGTGTGTGTTACATTACATTCACTAGTAGGAGTGAGAAAAACATCACGGGGTGGTGCGCATTGTATGGGTGTGTGTTACATTACATTCACTAGTAGGAGTGAGAAAAACATCACGGGGTGGTGCGCGTTGTATGGGAGTGTGTTACATTAGATTCACTACTAGGAGTGAGAAAAACATCACGGGGTGGTGCGCATTGTATGGGTGTGTATTACATTACATTCACTAGTAGGAGTGAGAAAAACATCACGGGGTGGTGCGCATTGTATGGGTGTGTATTACATTACATTCACTAGTAGGAGTGAGAAAAACATCACGGGGTGGTGCGCATTGTATGTGTGTGTGTTACATTAGATTCACTACTAGGAGTGAGAAAAACATCACGGGGTGGTGCGCATTGTATGGGTGTGTGTTACATTACATTCACTAGTAGGAGTGAGAAAAACATCACGGGGTGGTGCGCGTTGTATGGGTGTGTGTTACATTACATTCACTAGTAGGAGTGAGAAAAACATCACGGGGTGGTGCGCGTTGTATGGGTGTGTGTTACATTACATTCACTAGTAGGAGTGAGAAAAACATCACGGGGTGGTGCGCGTTGTATGGGTGTGTGTTACATTACATTCACTAGTAGGAGTGAGAAAAACATCACGGGGTGGTGCGCGTTGTAAGGGTGTGTGTTACATTACATTCACTACTAGGAGTGAGAAAAACATCACGGGGTGGTGCGCATTGTTTGGGTGTGTGTTTCATTACATTCACTAGTAGGAGTGAGAAAAACATCACGGGGTGGTGCGCATTGTTTGGGTGTGTGTTACATTACATTCACTAGTTGGAGTGAGAAAAACATCACGGGGTGGTGCGCATTGTATGGGTGTGTGTTACATTAGATTCACTAGTAGGAGTGAGAAAAACATCACGGGGTGGTGCGCATTGTATGGGTGTGTGTTACATTACATTCACTAGTAGGAGTGAGGAAAACATCACGGGGTGGTGCGCATTGTATGGGTGTGTGTTACATTACATTCACTAGTAGCAGTGAGGAAAACATCACGGGGTGGTGCGCATTTTATGGGTGTGTGTTACATTACATTCACTAGTAGGAGTGAGAAAAACATCACGGGGTGGTGCGCGTTGTATGGGTGTGTGTTACATTACATTCACTAGTAGGAGTGAGAAAAACATCACGGGTTGGTGCGCGTTGTAAGGGTGTGTGTTACATTACATTCACTAGTAGGAGTGAGAAAAACATCACGGGGTGGTGCGCGTTGTATGGGTGTGTGTTACATTACATTCACTAGTAGGAGTGAGAAAAACATCACGGGGTGGTGCGCGTTGTATGGGTGTGTGTTACATTACATTCACTAGTAGGAGTGAGAAAAACATCACGGGGAGGTGCGCGTTGTATGGGTGTGTGTTACATTACATTCACTAGTAGGAGTGAGAAAAACATCACGGGGTGGTGCGCATTGTTTGGGTGTGTGTTACATTACATTCACTAGTAGGAGTGAGAAAAACATCACGGGGTGGTGCGCATTGTATGGGTGTGTGTTACATTAGATTCACTAGTAGGAGTGAGAAAAACATCACGGGGTGGTGCGCATTGTATGGGTGTGTGTTACATTACATTCACTAGTAGGAGTGAGGAAAACATCACGGGGTGGTGCGCATTGTATGGGTGTGTGTTACATTACATTCACTAGTAGCTTCAGGAAAACATCACGGGGTGGTGCGCATTTTATGGGTGTGTGTTACATTACATTCACAAGTAGGAGTGAGAAAAACATCACGGGGTGGTGCGCATTGTTTGGGTGTGTGTTACATTACATTCACTAGTAGGAGTGAGAAAAACATCACGGGGTGGTGCGCATTGTATGGGTGTGTGTTACATTACATTCACTAGTAGGAGTGAGAAAAACATCACGGGGTGGTGCGCGTTGTATGGGAGTGTGTTACATTAGATTCACTACTAGGAGTGAGAAAAACATCACGGGGTGGTGCGCATTGTATGGGTGTGTATTACATTACATTCACTAGTAGGAGTGAGAAAAACATCACGGGGTGGTGCGCGTTGTATGGGTGTGTGTTACATTACATTCACTAGTAGGAGTGAGAAAAACATCACGGGGTGGTGCGCGTTGTATGGGTGTGTGTTACATTACATTCACTAGTAGGAGTGAGAAAAACATCACGGGGTGGTGCGCGTTGTAAGGGTGTGTGTTACATTACATTCACTAGTAGGAGTGAGAAAAACATCACGGGGTGGTGCGCATTGTATGGGTGTGTGTTACATTACATTCACTAGTAGGAGTGAGAAAAACATCACGGGGTGGTGCGCATTGTTTGGGTGTGTGTTACATTACATTCACTAGTAGGAGTGAGAAAAACATCACGGGGTGGTGCGCATTGTATGGGTGTGTGTTACATTACATTCACTAGTAGGAGTGAGAAAAACATCACGGGGTGGTGCGCGTTGTATGGGAGTGTGTTACATTAGATTCACTACTAGGAGTGAGAAAAACATCACGGGGTGGTGCGCATTGTATGGGTGTGTATTACATTACATTCACTAGTAGGAGTGAGAAAAACATCACGGGGTGGTGCGCATTGTATGGGTGTGTATTACATTACATTCACTAGTAGGAGTGAGAAAAACATAACGGGGTGGTGCGCATTGTATGCGTGTGTGTTACATTAGATTCACTACTAGGAGTGAGAAAAACATCACGGGGTGGTGCGCATTGTATGGGTATGTGTTACATTACATTCACTAGTAGGAGTGAGAAAAACATCACGGGGTGGTGCGCGTTGTATGGGTGTGTGTTACATTACATTCACTAGTAGGAGTGAGAAAAACATCACGGGGTGGTGCGCGTTGTATGGGTGTGTGTTACATTACGTTCACTAGTAGGAGTGAGAAAAACATCACGGGGTGGTGCGCGTTGTATGGGTGTGTGTTACATTACATTCACTAGTAGGAGTGAGAAAAACATCACGGGGTGGTGCGCGTTGTAAGGGTGTGTGTTACATTACATTCACTACTAGGAGTGAGAAAAACATCACGGGGTGGTGCGCATTGTTTGGGTGTGTGTTTCATTACATTCACTAGTAGGAGTGAGACAAACATCATGGGGTGGTGCGCATTGTATGGGTGTGTGTTACATTACATTCACTAGTAGGAGTGAGAAAAACATCACGTGGTGGTGCGCATTGTATGGGTGTGTGTTACATTACATTCACTAGTAGGAGTGAGAAAAACATCACGGGGTGGTGCGCATTGTATGGGTGTGTGTTACATTACATTCACTAGTAGGAGTGAGAAAAACATCACGGGGTGGTGCGCATTGTATGGGTGTGTGTTACATTACATTCACTAGTAGGAGTGAGAAAAACATCACGGGGTGGTGCGCATTGTATGGGTGTGTGTTACATTAGATTCACTAGTAGGAGTGAGAAAAACATCACGGGGTGGTGCGCATTGTATGGGTGTGTGTTACATTACATTCACTAGTAGGAGTGAGAAAAACATCACGGGGTGGTGTGCGTTGTATGGGTGTGTGTTACATTACATTCACTAGTAGGAGTGAGAAAAACATCACGGGGTGGTGCGCATTGTTTGGGTGTGTGTTACATTACATTCACTAGTAGGAGTGAGAAAAACATCACGGGGTGTTGCGCATTGTATGGGTGTGTGTTACATTACATTCACTAGTAGGAGTGAGAAAAACATCACGGGGTGGTGCGCATTGTATGGGTGTGTGTTACATTACATTCACTAGTAGGAGTGAGAAAAACATCACGGGGTGGTGCGCATTGTATGGGTGTGTGTTACATTACATTCACTAGTAGGAGTGAGAAAAACATCACGTGGTGGTGCGCATTGTATGGGTGTGTGTTACATTACATTCACTAGTAGGAGTGAGAAAAACATCACGGGGTGGTGCGCATTGTATGGGTGTGTGTTACATTACATTCACTAGTAGGAGTGAGAAAAACATCACGGGGTGGTGGGCATTGTATGGGTGTGTGTTACATTAGATTCACTAGTAGGAGTGAGAAAAGCATCACGGGGTGGTGCGCATTGTATGGGTGTGTGTTACATTAGATTCACTAGTAGGAGTGAGAAAAACATCACGGGGTGGTGCGCATTTTATGGGTGTGTGTTACATTACATTCACTAGTAGGAGTGAGAAAAACATCACGGGGTGGTGCGCATTGTATGGGTGTGTGTTACATTACGTTCACTAGTAGGAGTGAGAAAAACATCACGGGGTGGTGCGCATTGTATGGGTGTGTGTTACATTACGTTCACTAATAGGAGTGAGAAAAACATCACGGGGTGGTGCGCATTGTTTGGGTGTGTGTTACATTACGTTCACTAGTAGGAGTGAGAAAAACATCACGGGGTGGTGCGCATTGTATGGGTGTGTGTTACATTACATTCACTAGTAGGAGTGAGAAAAACATCACGGTGTGGTGCGCATTGTATGGGTGTGTGTTACATTACATTCACTAGTAGGAGTGAGAAAAACATCACGGGGTGGTGCGCATTGTATGGGTGTGTGTTACATTACATTCACTAGTAGGAGTGAGAAAAACATCACGGGGTGGTGCGCATTGTTTGGGTGTGTGTTACATTACATTCACTAGTAGGAGTGAGAAAAACATCACGGGGTGGTGCGCATTGTATGGGTGTGTGTTACATTACATTCACTAGTAGGAGTGAGAAAAACATCACGGGGTGGTGCGCATTGTATGGGTGTGTGTTACATTACATTCACTAGTAGGAGTGAGGAAAACATCACGGGGTGGTGCGCATTGTATGGGTGTGTGTTACATTACATTCACTAGTAGCAGTGAGGAAAACATCACGGGGTGGTGCGCATTTTATGGGTGTGTGTTACATTACATTCACTAGTAGGAGTGAGAAAAACATCACGGGGTGGTGCACATTGTTTGGGTGTGTGTTACATTAGATTCACTAGTAGGAGTGAGAAAAACATCACGGGGTGGTGCGCATTGTATGTGTGTGTGTTACATTAGATTCACTACTAGGAGTGAGAAAAACATCACGGGGTGGTGCGCATTGTATGGGTGTGTGTTACATTACATTCACTAGTAGGAGTGAGAAAAACATCACGGGGTGGTGCGCATTGTATGGGTGTGTGTTACATTACATTCACTAGTAGGAGTGAGAAAAACATCACGGGGTGGTGCGCGTTGTATGGGTGTGTGTTACATTACATTCACTAGTAGGAGTGAGAAAAACATCACGGGGTGTTGCGCGTTGTATGGGTGTGTGTTACATTACATTCACTAGTAGGAGTGAGAAAACCATCACGGGTTGGTGCGCGTTGTAAGGGTGTGTGTTACATTACATTCACTAGTAGGAGTGAGAAAAACATCACGGGGTGGTGCGCATTGTATGGGTGTGTGTTACATTACATTCACTAGTAGGAGTGAGAAAAACATCACGGGGTGGTGCGCGTTGTATGGGTGTGTGTTACATTACATTCACTAGTAGGAGTGAGAAAAATATCACGGGGAGGTGCGCGTTGTATGGGTGTGTGTTACATTACATTCACTAGTAGGAGTGAGAAAAACATCACGGGGTGGTGCGCATTGTTTGGGTGTGTGTTACATTACATTCACTAGTAGGAGTGAGAAAAACATCACGGGGTGGTGCGCATTGTATGGGTGTGTGTTACATTAGATTCACTAGTAGGAGTGAGAAAAACATCACGGGGTGGTGCGCATTGTATGGGTGTGTGTTACATTACATTCACTATTAGGAGTGAGGAAAACATCACGGGGTGGTGCGCATTGTATGGGTGTGTGTTACATTACATTCACTAGTAGCTTGAGGAAAACATCACGGGGTGGTGCGCATTTTATGGGTGTGTGTTACATTACATTCACTAGTAGGAGTGAGAAAAACATCACGGGGTGGTGCGCATTGTTTGGGTGTGTGTTACATTACATTCACTAGTAGGAGTGAGAAAAACATCACGGGGTGGTGCGCATTGTATGGGTGTGTGTTACATTACATTCACTAGTAGGAGTGAGAAAAACATCACGGGGTGGTGTGCGTTGTATGGGTGTGTGTTACATTACATTCACTAGTAGGAGTGAGAAAAACATCACGGGGTGGTGCGCATTGTTTGGGTGTGTGTTACATTACATTCACTAGTAGGAGTGAGAAAAACATCACGGGGTGTTGCGCATTGTATGGGTGTGTGTTACATTACATTCACTAGTAGGAGTGAGAAAAACATCACGGGGTGGTGCGCATTGTATGGGTGTGTGTTACATTACATTCACTAGTAGGAGTGAGAAAAACATCACGGGGTGGTGCGCATTGTATGGGTGTGTGTTACATTACATTCACTAGTAGGAGTGAGAAAAACATCACGTGGTGGTGCGCATTGTATGGGTGTGTGTTACATTACATTCACTAGTAGGAGTGAGAAAAACATCACGGGGTGGTGCGCATTGTATGGGTGTGTGTTACATTACATTCACTAGTAGGAGTGAGAAAAACATCACGGGGTGGTGGGCATTGTATGGGTGTGTGTTACATTAGATTCACTAGTAGGAGTGAGAAAAGCATCACGGGGTGGTGCGCATTGTATGGGTGTGTGTTACATTAGATTCACTAGTAGGAGTGAGAAAAACATCACGGGGTGGTGCGCATTTTATGGGTGTGTGTTACATTACATTCACTAGTAGGAGTGAGAAAAACATCACGGGGTGGTGCGCATTGTATGGGTGTGTGTTACATTACGTTCACTAGTAGGAGTGAGAAAAACATCACGGGGTGGTGCGCATTGTATGGGTGTGTGTTACATTACGTTCACTAATAGGAGTGAGAAAAACATCACGGGGTGGTGCGCATTGTTTGGGTGTGTGTTACATTACGTTCACTAGTAGGAGTGAGAAAAACATCACGGGGTGGTGCGCATTGTATGGGTGTGTGTTACATTACATTCACTAGTAGGAGTGAGAAAAACATCACGGTGTGGTGCGCATTGTATGGGTGTGTGTTACATTACATTCACTAGTAGGAGTGAGAAAAACATCACGGGGTGGTGCGCATTGTATGGGTGTGTGTTACATTACATTCACTAGTAGGAGTGAGAAAAACATCACGGGGTGGTGCGCATTGTTTGGGTGTGTGTTACATTACATTCACTAGTAGGAGTGAGAAAAACATCACGGGGTGGTGCGCATTGTATGGGTGTGTGTTACATTACATTCACTAGTAGGAGTGAGAAAAACATCACGGGGTGGTGCGCATTGTATGGGTGTGTGTTACATTACATTCACTAGTAGGAGTGAGGAAAACATCACGGGGTGGTGCGCATTGTATGGGTGTGTGTTACATTACATTCACTAGTAGCAGTGAGGAAAACATCACGGGGTGGTGCGCATTTTATGGGTGTGTGTTACATTACATTCACTAGTAGGAGTGAGAAAAACATCACGGGGTGGTGCACATTGTTTGGGTGTGTGTTACATTAGATTCACTAGTAGGAGTGAGAAAAACATCACGGGGTGGTGCGCATTGTATGTGTGTGTGTTACATTAGATTCACTACTAGGAGTGAGAAAAACATCACGGGGTGGTGCGCATTGTATGGGTGTGTGTTACATTACATTCACTAGTAGGAGTGAGAAAAACATCACGGGGTGGTGCGCATTGTATGGGTGTGTGTTACATTACATTCACTAGTAGGAGTGAGAAAAACATCACGGGGTGGTGCGCGTTGTATGGGTGTGTGTTACATTACATTCACTAGTAGGAGTGAGAAAAACATCACGGGGTGTTGCGCGTTGTATGGGTGTGTGTTACATTACATTCACTAGTAGGAGTGAGAAAACCATCACGGGTTGGTGCGCGTTGTAAGGGTGTGTGTTACATTACATTCACTAGTAGGAGTGAGAAAAACATCACGGGGTGGTGCGCATTGTATGGGTGTGTGTTACATTACATTCACTAGTAGGAGTGAGAAAAACATCACGGGGTGGTGCGCGTTGTATGGGTGTGTGTTACATTACATTCACTAGTAGGAGTGAGAAAAATATCACGGGGAGGTGCGCGTTGTATGGGTGTGTGTTACATTACATTCACTAGTAGGAGTGAGAAAAACATCACGGGGTGGTGCGCATTGTTTGGGTGTGTGTTACATTACATTCACTAGTAGGAGTGAGAAAAACATCACGGGGTGGTGCGCATTGTATGGGTGTGTGTTACATTAGATTCACTAGTAGGAGTGAGAAAAACATCACGGGGTGGTGCGCATTGTATGGGTGTGTGTTACATTACATTCACTAGTAGGAGTGAGGAAAACATCACGGGGTGGTGCGCATTGTATGGGTGTGTGTTACATTACATTCACTAGTAGCTTGAGGAAAACATCACGGGGTGGTGCGCATTTTATGGGTGTGTGTTACATTACATTCACTAGTAGGAGTGAGAAAAACATCACGGGGTGGTGCGCATTGTTTGGGTGTGTGTTACATTACATTCACTAGTAGGAGTGAGAAAAACATCACGGGGTGGTGCGCATTGTATGGGTGTGTGTTACATTACATTCACTAGTAGGAGTGAGAAAAACATCACGGGGTGGTGTGCGTTGTATGGGTGTGTGTTACATTACATTCACTAGTAGGAGTGAGAAAAACATCACGGGGTGGTGCGCATTGTTTGGGTGTGTGTTACATTACATTCACTAGTAGGAGTGAGAAAAACATCACGGGGTGTTGCGCATTGTATGGGTGTGTGTTACATTACATTCACTAGTAGGAGTGAGAAAAACATCACGGGGTGGTGCGCATTGTATGGGTGTGTGTTACATTACATTCACTAGTAGGAGTGAGAAAAACATCACGGGGTGGTGCGCATTGTATGGGTGTGTGTTACATTACATTCACTAGTAGGAGTGAGAAAAACATCACGTGGTGGTGCGCATTGTATGGGTGTGTGTTACATTACATTCAGTAGTAGGACTGAGAAAAACATCACGGGGTGGTGCGCATTGTATGGGTGTGTGTTACATTACATTCACTAGTAGGAGTGAGAAAAACATCACGGGGTGGTGGGCATTGTATGGGTGTGTGTTACATTAGATTCACTAGTAGGAGTGAGAAAAGCATCACGGGGTGGTGCGCATTGTATGGGTGTGTGTTACATTAGATTCACTAGTAGGAGTGAGAAAAACATCACGGGGTGGTGCGCATTTTATGGGTGTGTGTTACATTACATTCACTAGTAGGAGTGAGAAAAACATCACGGGGTGGTGCGCATTGTATGGGTGTGTGTTACATTACGTTCACTAGTAGGAGTGAGAAAAACATCACGGGGTGGTGCGCATTGTATGGGTGTGTGTTACATTACGTTCACTAATAGGAGTGAGAAAAACATCACGGGGTGGTGCGCATTGTTTGGGTGTGTGTTACATTACGTTCACTAGTAGGAGTGAGAAAAACATCACGGGGTGGTGCGCATTGTATGGGTGTGTGTTACATTACATTCACTAGTAGGAGTGAGAAAAACATCACGGTGTGGTGCGCATTGTATGGGTGTGTGTTACATTACATTCACTAGTAGGAGTGAGAAAAACATCACGGGGTGGTGCGCATTGTATGGGTGTGTGTTACATTACATTCACTAGTAGGAGTGAGAAAAACATCACGGGGTGGTGCGCATTGTTTGGGTGTGTGTTACATTACATTCACTAGTAGGAGTGAGAAAAACATCACGGGGTGGTGCGCATTGTATGGGTGTGTGTTACATTACATTCACTAGTAGGAGTGAGAAAAACATCACGGGGTGGTGCGCATTGTATGGGTGTGTGTTACATTACATTCACTAGTAGGAGTGAGGAAAACATCACGGGGTGGTGCGCATTGTATGGGTGTGTGTTACATTACATTCACTAGTAGCAGTGAGGAAAACATCACGGGGTGGTGCGCATTTTATGGGTGTGTGTTACATTACATTCACTAGTAGGAGTGAGAAAAACATCACGGGGTGGTGCACATTGTTTGGGTGTGTGTTACATTAGATTCACTAGTAGGAGTGAGAAAAACATCACGGGGTGGTGCGCATTGTATGTGTGTGTGTTACATTAGATTCACTACTAGGAGTGAGAAAAACATCACGGGGTGGTGCGCATTGTATGGGTGTGTGTTACATTACATTCACTAGTAGGAGTGAGAAAAACATCACGGGGTGGTGCGCATTGTATGGGTGTGTGTTACATTACATTCACTAGTAGGAGTGAGAAAAACATCACGGGGTGGTGCGCGTTGTATGGGTGTGTGTTACATTACATTCACTAGTAGGAGTGAGAAAAACATCACGGGGTGTTGCGCGTTGTATGGGTGTGTGTTACATTACATTCACTAGTAGGAGTGAGAAAACCATCACGGGTTGGTGCGCGTTGTAAGGGTGTGTGTTACATTACATTCACTAGTAGGAGTGAGAAAAACATCACGGGGTGGTGCGCATTGTATGGGTGTGTGTTACATTACATTCACTAGTAGGAGTGAGAAAAACATCACGGGGTGGTGCGCGTTGTATGGGTGTGTGTTACATTACATTCACTAGTAGGAGTGAGAAAAATATCACGGGGAGGTGCGCGTTGTATGGGTGTGTGTTACATTACATTCACTAGTAGGAGTGAGAAAAACATCACGGGGTGGTGCGCATTGTTTGGGTGTGTGTTACATTACATTCACTAGTAGGAGTGAGAAAAACATCACGGGGTGGTGCGCATTGTATGGGTGTGTGTTACATTAGATTCACTAGTAGGAGTGAGAAAAACATCACGGGGTGGTGCGCATTGTATGGGTGTGTGTTACATTACATTCACTAGTAGGAGTGAGGAAAACATCACGGGGTGGTGCGCATTGTATGGGTGTGTGTTACATTACATTCACTAGTAGCTTGAGGAAAACATCACGGGGTGGTGCGCATTTTATGGGTGTGTGTTACATTACATTCACTAGTAGGAGTGAGAAAAACATCACGGGGTGGTGCGCATTGTTTGGGTGTGTGTTACATTACATTCACTAGTAGGAGTGAGAAAAACATCACGGGGTGGTGCGCATTGTATGGGTGTGTGTTACATTACATTCACTAGTAGGAGTGAGAAAAACATCACGGGGTGGTGCGCGTTGTATGGGAGTGTGTTACATTAGATTCACTACTAGGAGTGAGAAAAACATCACGGGGTGGTGCGCATTGTATGGGTGTGTGTTACATTACATTCACTAGTAGGAGTGAGAAAAACATCACGGGGTGGTGCGCATTGTATGGGTGTGTGTTACATTACATTCACTAGTAGGAGTGAGAAAAACATCACGGGGTGGTGCGCTTTGTATGGGTGTGTGTTACATTACATTCACTAGTAGGAGTGAGAAAAACATCACGGGGTGGTGCGCGTTGTATGGGTGTGTGTTACATTACATTCACTAGTAGGAGTGAGAAAAACATCACGGGGTGGTGCGCGTTGTAAGGGTGTGTGTTACATTACATTCACTAGTAGGAGTGAGAAAAACATCACGGGGTGGTGCGCATTGTTTGGGTGTGTGTTACATTACATTCACTAGTAGGAGTGAGAAAAACATCACGGGGTGGTGTGCGTTGTATGGGTGTGTGTTACATTACATTCACTAGTAGGAGTGAGAAAAACATCACGGGGTGGTGCGCGTTGTATGGGAGTGTGTTACATTAGATTCACTACTAGGAGTGAGAAAAACATCACGGGGTGGTGCGCATTGTATGGGTGTGTATTACATTACATTCACTAGTAGGAGTGAGAAAAACATCACGGGGTGGTGCGCATTGTATGGGTGTGTGTTACATTACATTCACTAGTAGGAGTGAGAAAAACATCACGGGGTGGTGCGCATTGTATGTGTGTGTGTTACATTAGATTCACTACTAGGAGTGAGAAAAACATCACGGGGTGGTGCGCATTGTATGGGTGTGTGTTACATTACATTCACTAGTAGGAGTGAGAAAAACATCACGGGGTGGTGCGCGTTGTATGGGTGTGTGTTACATTACATTCACTAGTAGGAGTGAGAAAAACATCACGGGGTGGTGCGCGTTGTATGGGTGTGTGTTACATTACATTCACTAGTAGGAGTGAGAAAAACATCACGGGGTGGTGCGCGTTGTATGGGTGTGTGTTACATTACATTCACTAGTAGGAGTGAGAAAAACATCACGGGGTGGTGCGCGTTGTAAGGGTGTGTGTTACATTACATTCACTACTAGGAGTGAGAAAAACATCACGGGGTGGTGCGCATTGTTTGGGTGTGTGTTTCATTACATTCACTAGTAGGAGTGAGAAAAACATCACGGGGTGGTGCGCATTGTATGGGTGTGTGTTACATTACATTCACTAGTAGGAGTGAGAAAAACATCACGGGGTGGTGCGCATTGTATGGGTGTGTGTTACATTACATTCACTAGTAGGAGTGAGAAAAACATCACGGGGTGGTGCGCATTGTATGGGTGTGTGTTACATTACATTCACTAGTAGGAGTGAGAAAAACATCACGGGGTGGTGCGCATTGTATGGGTGTGTGTTACATTACATTCACTAGTAGGAGTGAGAAAAACATCACGGGGTGGTGCGCATTGTATGGGTGTGTGTTACATTACATTCACTAGTAGGAGTGAGAAAAACATCACGGGGTGGTGCGCATTGTATGGGTGTGTGTTACATTACATTCACTAGTAGGAGTGAGAAAAACATCACGGGGTGGTGCGCGTTGTATGGGTGTGTGTTACATTACATTCACTAGTAGGAGTGAGAAAAACATCACGGGGTGGTGCGCGTTGTATGGGTGTGTGTTACATTACATTCACTAGTAGGAGTGAGAAAAACATCACGGGGTGGTGCGCATTGTTTGGGTGTGTGTTACATTACATTCACTAGTAGGAGTGAGAAAAACATCACGGGGTGGTGCGCATTGTATGGGTGTGTGTTACATTACATTCACTAGTAGGAGTGAGAAAAACATCACGGGGTGGTGCGCATTGTATGGGTGTGTGTTACATTACATTCACTAGTAGGAGTGAGAAAAACATCACGTGGTGGTGCGCATTGTTTGGGTGTGTGTTACATTACATTCACTAGTAGGAGTGAGAAAAACATCACGGGGTGGTGCGCATTGTATGGGTGTGTGTTACATTAGATTCACTAGTAGAAGTGAGAAAAACATCACGGGGTGGTGCGCATTCTTTTGGTGTGTGTTACCTTACATTCACTACTAGGAGTGAGAAAAACATCACGGGGTGGTGCGCATTGTATGGGTGTGTGTTACCTTACATTCACTAGTAGGAGTGAGAAAAGCATCACGGGGTGGTGCGCATTGTATGGGTGTGTGTTACATTAGATTCACTAGTAGGAGTGAGAAAAACATCACGGGGTGGTGCGCATTGTATGGGTGTGTGTTACATTAGATTCACTAGTAGGAGTGAGGAAAACATCACGGGGTGGTGCGCATTGTATGGGTGTGTGTTACATTACATTCACTAGTAGGAGTGAGGAAAACATCACGGGGTGGTGCGCATTGTATGGGTGTGTGTTACATTACTTTCACTAGTAGGAGTGAGAAAAACATCACGGGGTGGTGCGCATTGTTTGGGTGTGTGTTACATTACATTCACTAGTAGGAGTGAGAAAAACATCACGGGGTGGTGCGCATTGTATGGGTGTGTGTTACATTACATTCACTAGTAGGAGTGAGAAAAACATCACGGGGTGGTGCGCATTGTATGGGTGTGTGTTACATTACATTCACTAGTAGGAGTGAGAAAAAACATCACGGGGTGGTGCGCATTGTATGGGTGTGTGTTACATTACATTCACTAGTAGGAGTGAGAAAAACATCACGGGTGGTGTGCATTGTATGGGTGTGTGTTACATTAGATTCACTAGTAGGAGTGAGAAAAATATCACGGGGTGGTGCGCATTGTATGGGTGTGTGTTGCATTACATTCACTAGTAGTAGTGAGAAAAACATCACGGGGTGGTGCGTATTGTATGGGTGTGTGTTACATTACATTCACTAGTAGTAGTGATTAAAACATCACGGGGTGGTGCGCATTGTATGGGTGTGTGTTACATTACTTTCACTAGTAGGAGTGAGAAAAACATCACGGGGTGGTGCGCATTGTATGGGTGTGTGTTACATTACATTCACTACTAGGAGTGAGAAAAACATCACGGGGTGGTGCGCATTGTTTGGGTGTGTGTTACATTACATTCACTAGTAGGAGTGAGAAAAACATCACGGGGTGGTGCGCATTGTATGGGTGTGTGTTACATTACATTCACTAGTAGGAGTGAGAAAAACATCACGGGGTGGTGCGCATTGTATGGGTGTGTGTTACATTACATTCACTAGTAGGAGTGAGAAAAACATCACGTGGTGGTGCGCATTGTTTGGGTGTGTGTTACATTACATTCACTAGTAGGAGTGAGAAAAACATCACGGGGTGGTGCGCATTGTTTGGGTGTGTGTTACATTACATTCACTAGTAGGAGTGAGAAAAACATCACGGGGTGGTGCGCATTGTATGGGTGTGTGTTACATTACATTCACTAGTAGGAGTGGGAAAAACATCACGGGGTGGTGCGCATTGTATGGGTGTGTGTTACATTACATTCACTAGTAGGAGTGAGAAAAACATCACGGGGTGGTGTGCATTGTATGGGTGTGTGTTACATTAGATTCACTAGTAGGAGTGAGAAAAACATCACGGGGTGGTGCGCATTGTATGGGTGTGTGTTGCATTACATTCACTAGTAGTAGTGAGAAAAACATCACGGGGTGGTGCGTATTGTATGGGTGTGTGTTACATTACATTCACTAGTAGTAGTGATTAAAACATCACGGGGTGGTGCGCATTGTATGGGTGTGTGTTACATTACTTTCACTAGTAGGAGTGAGAAAAACATCACGGGGTGGTGCGCATTGTATGGGTGTGTGTTACATTACATTCACTACTAGGAGTGAGAAAAACATCACGGGGTGGTGCGCATTGTTTGGGTGTGTGTTACATTACATTCACTAGTAGGAGTTAGAAAAACATCACGGGGTGGTGCGCATTGTATGGGTGTGTGTTACATTAGATTCACTAGTAGGAGTGAGAAAAACATCACGAGGTGGTGCGCATTGTATGGGTGTGTGTTACATTAGATTCACTAGTAGGAGTGAGAAAAACATCACGTGGTGGTGCGCATTGTATGGGTGTGTGTTACATTAGATTCACTAGTAGGAGTGAGAAAAACATCACGAGGTGGTGCGCATTGTATGGGTGTGTGTTACATTAGATTCACTAGTAGGAGTGAGAAAAACATCACGGGGTGGTTCGCATTGTATGGGTGTGTGTTACACTACATTCACTAGTAGGAGTGAGAAAAACATCACGGGGTGGGGCGCATTGTATGGGTGTGTGTAACATTACATTCACTAGTAGGAGTGAGAAAAACATCACGGGGTGGTGCGCATTGTATGGGTGTGTGTTACATTAGATTCACTAGTAGGAGTGAGAAAAACATCACGGGGTGGTGCGCATTGTATGGGTGTGTGTTACATTAGATTCACTAGTAGGAGTGAGAAAAACTTTACCGGGTGGTGCGCATCGTATGGGTGTGTGTTACATTAGATTCACTAGTAGGAGTGAGAAAAACATCACGGGGTGGTGCGCATTGTATGGGTGTGTGTTACATTACATTCACTAGTAGGAGTGAGAAAAACATCACGGGGTGGTGCGCATTGTATGGGTGTGTGTTACATTAGATTCACTAGTAGGAGTGAGAAAAACATCACGGTGTGGTGCGCATTGTATGGGTGTGTGTTACATTACATTCACTAGTAGGAGTGAGAAAAACATCACGGGGTTGTGCGCATTGTATGGGTGTGTGTTACAATACATTCGCTACTAGGAGTGAGAAAAACATCATGGGGTGGTGCGCATTGTATGGGTGTGTGTTACATTACATTCGCAACTAGGAGTGAGAAAAACATCACGGGGTGGTGCGCATTGTATGGGTGTGTGTTACATTACATTCACTAGTAGGAGTGAGAAAAACATCACGGGGTGGTGTACATTGTATGGGTGTGTGTTACATTAGATTCACTAGTAGGAGTGAGAAAAACATCACGGGGTGGTGCGCATTGTATGGGTGTGTGTTACATTACATTCACTAGTAGGAGTGAGAAAAATATCACGGGGTGGTGTACATTGTATGGGTGTGTGTTACATTAGATTCACTAGTAGGAGTGAGAAAAACATCACGGGGTGGTGCGCATTGTATGGGTGTGTGTTGCATTACATTCACTAGTAGTAGTGAGAAAAACATCACGGGGTGGTGCGTATTGTATGGGTGTGTGTTACATTACATTCACTAGTAGTAGTGATTAAAACATCACGGGGGTGGTGCGCATTGTATGGGTGTGTGTTACATTACATTCACTAGTAGGAGTGAGAAAAACATCACGGGGTGGTGCGCATTGTATGGGTGTGTGTTACATTACATTCACTACTAGGAGTGAGAAAAACATCACGGGGTGGTGCGCATTGTTTGGGTGTGTGTTACATTACATTCACTAGTAGGAGTGAGAAAAACATCACGGGGTGGTGCGCATTGTATGGGTGTGTGTTACATTAGATTCACTAGTAGGAGTGAGAATAACATCACGGGGTGGTGCGCATTGTATGGGTGTGTGTTACATTACATTCACTAGTAGGAGTGAGAAAAACATCACGGGGTGGTGCGCGTTGTATGGGTTTGTGTTACATTAGATTCACTAGTAGGAGTGAGAAAAACATCACGGGGTGGTGCGCATTGTATGGGTGTGTGTTACATTACATTCACTAGTAGGAGTGAGAAAAACATCACGGGGTGGTGCGCATTGTATGGGTGTGTGTTACATTACATTCACTAGTAGGAGTGAGAAAAACATCACGGGGTGGTGCGCATTGTATGGGTGTGTGTACATTAGATTCACTAGTAGGAGTGAGAAAAACATCACGGGTGGTGCGCATTGTATGGGTGTGTGTTACATTACATTCACTAGTAGGAGTGAGAAAAACATCACGGGGTGATGCGCATTGTATGGGTGTGTGTTACATTACATTCACTAGTAGGAGTGAGAAAAACATCACGGGGTGGTGCGCATTGTATGGGTGTGTGTTACATTACATTCACTAGTAGGAGTGAGAAAAACATCACGGGGTGGTGCGCATTGTATGGGTGTGTGTTACATTACATTCACTAGTAGGAGTGAGAAAAACATCACGGGGTGGTGCGCATTGTATGGGTGTGTGTTACATTACATTCACTAGTAGGAGTGAGAAAAACATCACGGGGTGGTGCGCATTGTATGGGTGTGTGTTACTTTACATTCACTAGTAGGAGTGAGAAAAACATCACGGGGTGGTGCGCATTGTATGGGTGTGTGTTACATTACATTCACTAGTAGGAGTGAGAAAAACATCACGGGGTGGTGCGCATTGTATGGGTGTGTGTTACATTACATTCACTAGTAGGAGTGAGAAAAACATCACGGGGTGGTGCGCATTGTATGGGTTTGTGTTACATTACATTCACTAGTAGGAGTGAGAAAAACATCACGGGTGGTGCGCATTGTATGGGTTTGTGTTACATTACATTCACTAGTAGGAGTGAGAAAAACTTCACGGGGAGGTGCGCATTGTATGGGTGTGTGTTACATTACATTCACTAGTAGGAGTGAGAAAAACATCACGGGGTGGTGCGCATTGTATGTGTGTGTGTTACATTGCATTCACTACTAGGAGTGAGAAAAACATCACGGGGTGGTGCGCATTGTATGGGTGTGTGTTACATTACATTCACTACTAGGAGTGAGAAAAACATCACGGGGTGGTGCGCATTGTTTGGGTGTGTGTTACATTAGATTCACTAGTAGGAGTGAGAAAAACATCACGGGGTGGTGCGCATTGTATGGGTGTGTGTTACATTAGATTCACTAGTAGGAGTGAGAAAAACATCACGGGGTGGTTCGCATTGTATGGGTGCGTGTTACATTACATTCACTAGTAGGAGTGAGAAAAACATCACGGGGTGGTGCGCATTGTATTGGTGTGTGTTACATTACACTCACTAGTAGGAGTGAGAAATCATCACGGGGTGGTGCGCATTGTATGGGTGTGTGTTACATTACATTCACTAGTAGGAATGAGAAAAACATCACGGGGTGGTGCGCATTGTATGGGTGTGTGTTACATTACATTCACTAATAGCAGTGAGAAAAACATCACGGGGTGGTGCGCATTGTTTGGGTGTGTGTTACATTACATTCACTAGTAGGAGTGAGAAAAACATCACGGGGTGGTGCGCATTGTTTGGGTGTGTGTTACATTACATTCACTAGTAGGAGTGAGAAAAACATCACGGGGTGGTGCGCATTGTATGGGTGTGTGTTACATTACATTCACTAGTAGGAGTGAGAAAAACATCACGGGGTGGTGCGCATTGTATGGGTGTGTGTTACATTACATTCACTAGTAGGAGTGAGAAAATCATCACGGGGTGGTGCGCATTGTTTGGGTGTGTGTTACATTACATTCACTAGTAGGAGTCAGAAAAACATCACGGGGTGGTGCGCATTGTATGGGTGTGTGTTACATTAGATTCACTAGTAGGAGTGAGAAAAACATCACGGGGTGGTGCGCATTGTTTGGGTGTGTGTTACCTTACATTCACTACTAGGAGTGACAAAAACATCACGGGGTGGTGCGCATTGTATGGGTGTGTGTTACCTTACATTCACTAGTAGGAGTGAGAAAAACATCACGGGGTGGTGCGCATTGTATGGGTGTTTGTTACATTAGATTCACTAGTAGGAGTGAGAAAAACATCACGGGGTGGTGCGCATTGTATGGGTGTGTGTTACATTAGATTCACTAGTAGGAGTGAGGAAAACATCACGGGGTGGTGCGCATTGTATGGGTGTGTGTTACATTACATTCACTAGTAGGAGTGAGGAAACATCACGGGGTGGTGCGCATTGTATGGGTGTGTGTTACATTACATTCACTAGTAGGAGTGAGAAAAACATCACGGGGTGGTGCGCATTGTTTGGGTGTGTGTTACATTACATTCACTAGTAGGAGTGAGAAAAACATCACGGGGTTGTGCGCATTGTATGGGTGTGTGTTACATTACATTCACTAGTAGGAGTGAGAAAAACATCACGGGGTGGTGCGCATTGTATGGGTGTGTGTTACATTACATTCACTAGTAGGAGTGAGAAAAACATCACGGGGTGGTGCGCATTGTATGGGTGTGTGTTACATTACATTCACTAGCAGCAGTGAGAAAAACATCACGGGGTGGTGTGCATTGTATGGGTGTGTGTTACATTAGATTCACTAGTAGGAGTGAGAAAAACATCACGGGGAGGTGCGCATTGTATGGGTGTGTGTTGCATTACATTCACTAGTAGTAGTGAGAAAAACATCACGGGGTGGTGCGTATTGTATGGGTGTGTGTTACATTACATTCACTAGTAGTAGTGATTAAAACATCACGGGGTGGTGCGCATTGTATGGGTGTGTGTTACATTACATTCACTAGTAGGAGTGAGAAAAACATCACGGGGTGGTGCGCATTGTATGGGTGTGTGTTACATTACATTCACTAGTAGGAGTGAGAAAAACATCACGGGGTGGTGCGCATTGTATGGGTGTGTGTTACATTACATTCACTAGTAGGAGTGAGAAAAACATCACGGGTGGTGCGCATTGTATGTGTGTGTGTTACATTACATTCACTACTAGGAGTGAGAAAAACATCACGGGGTGGTGCACATTGTATGGGTGTGTGTTACATTACATTCACTACTAGAAGTGAGAAAAACATCACGGGGTGGTGCGCATTGTATGGGTGTGTGTTACATTAGATTCACTAGTAGGAGTGAGAAAAACATCACGGGGTGGTGCGCATTGTATGGGTGTGTGTTACATTAGATTCACTATTAGGAGTGAGAAAAACATCACGGGGTGGTTCGCATTGTATGGGTGTGTGTTACATTACATTCACTAGTAGGAGTGAGAAAAACATCACGGGGTGGTGCGCATTGTATGGGTGTGTGTAACATTACATTCACTAGTAGGAGTGAGAAAAACATCACGGGGTGGTGCGCATTGTATGGGTGTGTGTTACATTACACTCACTAGTAGGAGTGAGAAATCATCACGGGGTGGTGCGCATTGTATGGGTGTGTGTTACATTACATTCACTAGTAGGAGTGAGAAAAACATCACGGGGAGGTGCGCATTGTATGGGTGTGTGTTACATTACATTCACTAGTAGGAGTGAGAAAAACATCACGGGGTGGTGCGCATTGTATGTGTGTGTGTTACATTAATTTCACTACTAGGAGTGAGAAAAACATCACGGGGTGGTGCACATTGTATGGGTGTGTGTTACATTACATTCACTACTAGGAGTGAGAAAAACATCACGGGGTGGTGCGCATTGTATGGGTGTGTGTTACATTAGATTCACTAGTAGGAGTGAGAAAAACATCACGGGGTGGTGCACATTGTATGGGTGTGTGTTACATTAGATTCACTATTAGGAGTGAGAAAAACATCACGGGGTGGTTCGCATTGTATGGGTGTGTGTTACATTACATTCACTAGTAGGAGTGAGAAAAACATCACGGGGTGGTGCGCATTGTATGGGTGTGTGTAACATTACATTCACTAGTAGGAGTGAGAAAAACATCACGGGGTGGTGCGCATTGTATGGGTGTGTGTTACATTACACTCACTAGTAGGAGTGAGAAATCATCACGGGGTGGTGCGCATTGTATGGGTGTGTGTTACATTACATTCACTAGTAGGAATGAGAAAAATATCACGGGGTGGTGCGCATTGTATGGGTGTGTGTTACATTACATTCACTAGTAGCAGTGAGAAAAACATCACAGGGTGGTGCGCATTGTTTGGGTGTGTGTTACATTACATTCACTAGTAGGAGTGAGAAAAACATCACGGGGTGGTGCGCATTGTTTGGGTGTGTGTTACATTACATTCACTAGTAGGAGTGAGAAAAACATCACGGGGTGGTGCGCATTGTATGGGTGTGTGTTACATTACATTCACTAGTAGGAGTGAGAAAAACTTCACGGGGAGGTGCGCATTGTATGGGTGTGTGTTACATTACATTCACTAGTAGGAGTGAGAAAAACATCACGGGGTGGTGCGCATTGTATGTGTGTGTGTTACATTGCATTCACTGCTAGGAGTGAGAAAAACATCACGAGGTGGTGCGCATTGTATGGGTGTGTGTTACATTACATTCACTACTAGGAGTGAGAAAAACATCACGGGGTGGTGCGCATTGTATGGGTGTGTGTTACATTAGATTCACTAGTAGGAGTGAGAAAAACATCACGGGGTGGTGCGCATTGTATGGGTGTGTGTTACATTAGATTCACTAGTAGGAGTGAGAAAAACATCACGGGGTGGTTTGCATTGTATGGGTGTGTGTTACATTACATTCACTAGTAGGAGTGAGAAATACATCACGGGGTGGTGCGCATTGTATTGGTGTGTGTTACATTACACTCACTAGTAGGAGTGAGAAATCATCACGGGGTGGTGCGCATTGTATGGGTGTGTGTTACATTACATTCACTAGTAGGAATGAGAAAAACATCACGTGGTGGTGCGCATTGTATGGGTGTGTGTTACATTACATTCACTAGTAGGAGTGAGAAAAACATCACGGGGTGGTGCGCATTGTTTGGGTGTGTGTTACATTACATTCACTAGTAGGAGTGAGAAAAACATCACGGGGTGGTGCGCATTGTATGGGTGTGTGTTACATTAGATTCACTAGTAGGAGTGAGAAAAACATCACGGGGTGGTGCGCATTGTTTGGGTGTGTGTTACCTTACATTCACTACTAGGAGTGACAAAAACATCACGGGGTGGTGCGCATTGTATGGGTGTGTGTTACCTTACATTCACTAGTAGGAGTGAGAAAAACATCACGGGGTGGTGCGCATTGTATGGGTGTTTGTTACATTAGATTCACTAGTAGGAGTGAGAAAAACATCACGGGGTGGTGCGCATTGTATGGGTGTGTGTTACATTAGATTCACTAGTAGGAGTGAGGAAAACATCACGGGGTGGTGCGCATTGTATGGGTGTGTGTTACATTACATTCACTAGTAGGAGTGAGGAAAACATCACGGGGTGGTGCGCATTGTATGGGTGTGTGTTACATTACATTCACTAGTAGGAGTGAGAAAAACATCACGGGGTGGTGCGCATTGTTTGGGTGTGTGTTACATTACATTCACTAGTAGGAGTGAGAAAAACATCACGGGGTGGTGCGCATTGTATGGGTGTGTTTTACATTACATTCACTAGTAGGAGTGAGAAAAACATCACGGGGTGGTGCGCATTGTATGGGTGTGTGTTACATTACATTCACTAGTAGGAGTGAGAAAAACATCACGGGGTGGTGCGCATTGTATGGGTGTGTGTTACATTACATTCACTAGCAGCAGTGAGAAAAACATCACGGGGTGGTGTGCATTGTATGGGTGTGTGTTACATTAGATTCACTAGTAGGAGTGAGAAAAACATCACGGGGAGGTGCGCATTGTATGGGTGTGTGTTGCATTACATTCACTAGTAGTAGTGAGAAAAACATCACGGGGTGGTGCGTATTGTATGGGTGTGTGTTACATTACATTCACTAGTAGTAGTGATTAAAACATCACGGGGTGGTGCGCATTGTATGGGTGTGTGTTACATTACATTCACTAGTAGGAGTGAGAAAAACATCACGGGGTGGTGCGCATTGTATGGGTGTGTGTTACATTACATTCACTAGTAGGAGTGAGAAAAACATCACGGGGTGGTGCACATTGTATGGGTGTGTGTTACATTACATTCACTAGTAGGAGTGAGAAAAACATCACGGGGTGGTGCGCATTGTATGTGTGTGTGTTACATTACATTCACTAGTAGGAGTGAGAAAAACATCACGGGGTGGTGCGCATTGTATGGGTGTGTGTTACATTACATTCACTAGTAGGAGTGAGAAAAACATCACGGGGTGGTGCGCATTGTATGTGTGTGTGTTACATTACATTCACTACTAGGAGTGAGAAAAACATCACGGGGTGGTGCACATTGTATGGGTGTGTGTTACATTACATTCACTACTAGAAGTGAGAAAAACATCACGGGGTGGTGCGCATTGTATGGGTGTGTGTTACATTAGATTCACTAGTAGGAGTGAGAAAAACATCACGGCGTGGTGCACATTGTATGGGTGTGTGTTACATTAGATTCACTATTAGGAGTGAGAAAAACATCACGGGGTGGTTCGCATTGTATGGGTGTGTGTTACATTACATTCACTAGTAGGAGTGAGAAAAACATCACGGGGTGGTGCGCATTGTATGGGTGTGTGTAACATTACATTCACTAGTAGGAGTGAGAAAAACATCACGGGGTGGTGCGCATTGTATGGGTGTGTGTTACATTACACTCACTAGTAGGAGTGAGAAATCATCACGGGGTGGTGCGCATTGTATGGGTGTGTGTTACATTACATTCACTAGTAGGAGTGAGAAAAACATCACGGGGAGGTGCGCATTGTATGGGTGTGTGTTACATTACATTCACTAGTAGGAGTGAGAAAAACATCACGGGGTGGTGCGCATTGTATGTGTGTGTGTTACATTACATTCACTACTAGGAGTGAGAAAAACATCACGGGGTGGTGCACATTGTATGGGTGTGTGTTACATTACATTCACTACTAGGAGTGAGAAAAACATCACGGGGTGGTGCGCATTGTATGGGTGTGTGTTACATTAGATTCACTAGTAGGAGTGAGAAAAACATCACGGGGTGGTGCCCATTGTATGGGTGTGTGTTACATTAGATTCACTATTAGGAGTGAGAAAAACATCACGGGGTGGTTCGCATTGTATGGGTGTGTGTTACATTACATTCACTAGTAGGAGTGAGAAAAACATCACGGGGTGGTGCGCATTGTATGGGTGTGTTTAACATTACATTCACTAGTAGGAGTGAGAAAAACATCACGGGGTGGTGCGCATTGTATGGGTGTGTGTTACATTACACTCACTAGTAGGAGTGAGAAATCATCACGGGGTGGTGCGCATTGTATTGGTGTGTGTTACATTACATTCACTAGTAGCAGTGAGAAAAACATCACAGGGTGGTGCGCATTGTTTGGGTGTGTGTTACATTACATTCACTAGTAGGAGTGAGAAAAACATCACGGGGTGGTGCGCATTGTTTGGGTGTGTGTTACATTACATTCACTAGTAGGAGTGAGAAAAACATCACGGGGTGGTGCGCATTGTATGGGTGTGTGTTACATTACATTCACTAGTAGGAGTGAGAAAAACATCACGGGGTGGTGCGCATTGTATGGGTGTGTGTTACATTACATTCACTAGTAGGAGTGAGAAAAACATCACGTGGTGGTGTGCATTGTTTGGGTGTGTGTTACATTACATTCACTAGTAGGAGTGAGAAAAACATCACGGGGTGGTGCGCATTGTATGGGTGTGTGTTACATTAGATTCAATAGTAGGAGTGAGAAAAACATCACGGGTTGGTGCGCATTGTTTGGGTGTGTGTTACCTTACATTCACTACTAGGAGTGAGAAAAACATCACGGGGTGGTGCGCATTGTATGGGTGTGTGTTACCTTACATTCACTAGTAGGAGTGAGAAAAACATCACGGGGTGGTGCGCATTGTATGGGTGTGTGTTACATTAGATTCACTAGTAGGAGTGAGGAAAACATCACGGGGTGGTGCGCATTGTATGGGTGTGTGTTACATTACATTCACTAGTAGGAGTGAGGAAAACATCACGGGGTGGTGCGCATTGTATGGGTCTGTGTTACATTACATTCACTAGTAGGAGTGAGAAAAACATCACGGGGTGGTGCGCATTGTATGGGTGTGTGTTACATTACATTCACTAGTAGGAGTGAGAAAAACTTCACGGGGAGGTGCGCATTGTATGGGTGTGTGTTACATTACATTCACTAGTAGGAGTGAGAAAAACATCACGGGGTGGTGCGCATTGTATGTGTGTGTGTTACATTGCATTCACTGCTAGGAGTGAGAAAAACATCACGAGGTGGTGCGCATTGTATGGGTGTGTGTTACATTACATTCACTACTAGGAGTGAGAAAAACATCACGGGGTGGTGCGCATTGTATGGGTGTGTGTTACATTAGATTCACTAGTAGGAGTGAGAAAAACATCACGGGGTGGTGCGCATTGTATGGGTGTGTGTTACATTAGATTCACTAGTAGGAGTGAGAAAAACATCACGGGGTGGTTCGCATTGTATGGGTGTGTGTTACATTACATTCACTAGTAGGAGTGAGAAAAACATCACGGGGTGGTGCGCATTGTATTGGTGTGTGTTACATTACACTCACTAGTAGGAGTGAGAAATCATCACGGGGTGGTGCGCATTGTATGGGTGTGTGTTACATTACATTCACTAGTAGGAATGAGAAAAACATCACGGGGTGGTGCGCATTGTATGGGTGTGTGTTACATTACATTCACTAGTAGCAGTGAGAAAAACATCACGGGGTGGTGCGCATTGTTTGGGTGTGTGTTACATTACATTCACTAGTAGGAGTGAGAAAAACATCACGGGGTGGTGCGCATTGTTTGGGTGTGTGTTACATTACATTCACTAGTAGGAGTGAGAAAATCATCACGGGGTGGTGCGCATTGTATGGGTGTGTGTTACATTACATTCACTAGTAGGAGTGAGAAAAACATCACGTGGTGGTGCGCATTGTATGGGTGTGTGTTACATTACATTCACTAGTAGGAGTGAGAAAAACATCACGGGGAGGTGCGCATTGTTTGGGTGTGTGTTACATTACATTCACTAGTAGGAGTGAGAAAAACATCACGGGGTGGTGCGCATTGTATGGGTGTGTGTTACATTAGATTCACTAGTAGGAGTGAGGAAAACATCACGGGGTGGTGCGCATTGTTTGGGTGTGTGTTACCTTACATTCACTACTAGGAGTGACAAAAACATCACGGGGTGGTGCGCATTGTATGGGTGTGTGTTACCTTACATTCACTAGTAGGAGTGAGAAAAACATCACGGGGTGGTGCGCATTGTATGGGTGTGTGTAACATTACATTCACTAGTAGGAGTGAGAAAAACATCACGGGGTGGTGCGCATTGTATGGGTGTGTGTTACATTACACTCACTAGTAGGAGTGAGAAATCATCACGGGGTGGTGCGCATTGTATGGGTGTGTGTTACATTACATTCACTAGTAGGAATGAGAAAAACATCACGGGGTGGTGCGCATTGTATGGGTGTGTGTTACATTACATTCACTAGTAGGAGTGAGAAAAACATCACGGGGTGGTGCGCATTGTATGGGTGTGTGTTACATTACATTCACTACTAGGAGTGAGAAAAACATCACGGGGTGGTGCGCATTGTATGGGTGTGTGTTACATTAGATTCACTAGTAGGAGTGAGAAAAACATCACGGGGTGGTGCGCATTGTATGGGTGTGCGTTACATTGCATTCACTGCTAGGAGTGAGAAAAACATCACGAGGTGGTGCGCATTGTATGGGTGTGTGTTACATTACATTCACTACTAGGAGTGAGAAAAACATCACGGGGTGGTGCGCATTGTATGGGTGTGTGTTACATTAGATTCACTAGTAGGAGTGAGAAAAACATCACGGGGTGGTGCGCATTGTATGGGTGTGTGTTACATTAGATTCACTAGTAGGAGTGAGAAAAACATCACGGGGTGGTTCGCATTGTATGGGTGTGTGTTACATTACATTCACTAGTAGGAGTGAGAAATACATCACGGGGTGGTGCGCATTGTATTGGTGTGTGTTACATTACACTCACTAGTAGGAGTGAGAAATCATCACGGGGTGGTGCGCATTGTATGGGTGTGTGTTACATTACATTCACTAGTAGGAATGAGAAAAACATCACGGGGTGGTGCGCATTGTATGGGTGTGTGTTACATTACATTCACTAGTAGCAGTGAGAAAAACATCACGGGGTGGTGCGCATTGTTTGGGTGTGTGTTACATTACATTCACTAGTAGGAGTGAGAAAAACATCACGGGGTGGTGCGCATTGTATGGGTGTGTGTTACATTACATTCACTAGTAGGAGTGAGAAAAACATCACGGGGTGGTGCGCATTGTATGGGTGTGTGTTACATTAGATTCACTAGTAGGAGTGAGAAAAACATCACGGGGTGGTGCGCATTGTTTGGGTGTGTGTTACCTTACATTCACTACTAGGAGTGACAAAAACATCACGGGGTGGTGCGCATTGTATGGGTGTGTGTTACCTTACATTCACTAGTAGGAGTGAGAAAAACATCACGGGGTGGTGCGCATTGTATGGGTGTTTGTTACATTAGATTCACTAGTAGGAGTGAGAAAAACATCACGGGGTGGTGCGCATTGTATGGGTGTGTGTTACATTAGATTCACTAGTAGGAGTGAGGAAAACATCACGGGGTGGTGCGCATTGTATGGGTGTGTGTTACATTACATTCACTAGTAGGAGTGAGGAAAACATCACGGGGTGGTGCGCATTGTATGGGTGTGTGTTACATTACATTCACTAGTAGGAGTGAGAAAAACATCACGGGGTGGTGCGCATTGTTTGGGTGTGTGTTACATTACATTCACTAGTAGGAGTGAGAAAAACATCACGGGGTGGTGCGCATTGTATGGGTGTGTGTTACATTACATTCACTAGTAGGAGTGAGAAAAACATCACGGGGTGGTGCGCATTGTATGGGTGTGTGTTACATTACATTCACTAGTAGGAGTGAGAAAAACATCACGGGGTGGTGCGCATTGTATGGGTGTGTGTTACATTAGATTCACTAGTAGGAGTGAGAAAAACATCACGGGGAGGTGCGCATTGTATGGGTGTGTGTTGCATTACATTCACTAGTAGTAGTGAGAAAAACATCACGGGGTGGTGCGTATTGTATGGGTGTGTGTTACATTACATTCACTAGTAGTAGTGATTAAAACATCACGGGGTGGTGCGCATTGTATGGGTGTGTGTTACATTACATTCACTAGTAGGAGTGAGAAAAACATCACGGGGTGGTGCGCATTGTATGGGTGTGTGTTACATTACATTCACTAGTAGGAGTGAGAAAAACATCACGGGGTGGTGCACATTGTATGGGTGTGTGTTACATTACATTCACTAGTAGGAGTGAGAAAAACATCACGGGGTGGTGCGCATTGTATGTGTGTGTTTTACATTACATTCACTAGTAGGAGTGAGAAAAACATCACGGGGTGGTGCGCATTGTATGGGTGTGTGTTACATTACATTCACTAGTAGGAGTGAGAAAAACATCACGGGGTGGTGCGCATTGTATGTGTGTGTGTTACATTACATTCACTACTAGGAGTGAGAAAAACATCACGGGGTGGTGCACATTGTATGGGTGTGTGTTACATTACATTCACTACTAGAAGTGAGAAAAACATCACGGGGTGGTGCGCATTGTATGGGTGTGTGTTACATTAGATTCACTAGTAGGAGTGAGAAAAACATCACGGCGTGGTGCGCATTGTATGGGTGTGTGTTACATTAGATTCACTATTAGGAGTGAGAAAAATATCACGGTGTGGTTCCCATTGTATGGGTGTGTGTTACATTACATTCACTAGTAGGAGTGAGAAAAACATCACGGGGTGGTGCGCATTGTATGGGTGTGTGTAACATTACATTCACTAGTAGGAGTGAGAAAAACATCACGGGGTGGTGCGCATTGTATGGGTGTGTGTTACATTACACTCACTAGTAGGAGTGAGAAATCATCACGGGGTGGTGCGCATTGTATGGGTGTGTGTTACATTACATTCACTAGTAAGAGTGAGAAAAACATCACGGGGAGGTGCGCATTGTATGGGTGTGTGTTACATTACATTCACTAGTAGGAGTGAGAAAAACATCACGGGGTGGTGCGCATTGTATGTGTGTGTGTTACATTACATTCACTACTAGGAGTGAGAAAAACATCACGGGGTGGTGCGCATTGTATGGGTGTGTGTTACATTAGATTCACTAGTAGGAGTGAGAAAAACATCACGGGGTGGTGCGCATTGTATGGGTGTGTGTTACATTAGATTCACTATTAGGAGTGAGAAAAACATCACGGGGTGGTTCGCATTGTATGGGTGTGTGTTACATTACATTCACTAGTAGGAGTGAGAAAAACATCACGGGGTGGTGCGCATTGTATGGGTGTGTTTAACATTACATTCACTAGTAGGAGTGAGAAAAACATCACGGGGTGGTGCGCATTGTATGGGTGTGTGTTACATTACACTCACTAGTAGGAGTGAGAAATCATCACGGGGTGGTGCGCATTGTATGGGTGTGTGTTACATTACATTCACTAGTAGGAATGAGAAAAATATCACGGGGTGGTGCGCATTGTATGGGTGTGTGTTACATTACATTCACTAGTAGCAGTGAGAAAAACATCACAGGGTGGTGCGCATTGTTTGGGTGTGTGTTACATTACATTCACTAGTAGGAGTGAGAAAAACATCACGGGGTGGTGCGCATTGTTTGGGTGTGTGTTACATTACATTCACTAGTAGGAGTGAGAAAAACATCACGGGGTGGTGCGCATTGTATGGGTGTGTGTTACATTACATTCACTAGTAGGAGTGAGAAAAACATCACGGGGTGGTGCGCATTGTATGGGTGTGTTACATTACATTCACTAGTAGGAGTGAGAAAAACATCACGTGGTGGTGTGCATTGTTTGGGTGTGTGTTACATTACATTCACTAGTAGGAGTGAGAAAAACATCACGGGGTGGTGCGCATTGTATGGGTGTGTGTTACATTAGATTCACTAGTAGGAGTGAGAAAAACATCACGGGGTGGTGCGCATTGTTTGGGTGTGTGTTACCTTACATTCACTACTAGGAGTGAGAAAAACATCACAGGGTGGTGCGCATTGTATGGGTGTGTGTTACCTTACATTCACTAGTAGGAGTGAGAAAAACATCACGGGGTGGTGCGCATTGTATGGGTGTGTGTTACATTAGATTCACTAGTAGGAGTGAGGAAAACATCACGGGGTGGTGCGCATTGTATGGGTGTGTGTTACATTACATTCACTAGTAGGAGTGAGGAAAACATCACGGGGTGGTGCGCATTGTATGGGTCTGTGTTACATTACATTCACTAGTAGGAGTGAGAAAAACATCACGGGGTGGTGCGCATTGTATGGGTGTGTGTTACATTACATTCACTAGTAGGAGTGAGAAAAACTTCACGGGGAGGTGCGCATTGTATGGGTGTGTGTTACATTACATTCACTAGTAGGAGTGAGAAAAACATCACGGGGTGGTGCGCATTGTATGTGTGTGTGTTACATTGCATTCACTGCTAGGAGTGAGAAAAACATCACGAGGTGGTGCGCATTGTATGGGTGTGTGTTACATTACATTCACTACTAGGAGTGAGAAAAACATCACGGGGTGGTGCGCATTGTATGGGTGTGTGTTACATTAGATTCACTAGTAGGAGTGAGAAAAACATCACGGGGTGGTGCGCATTGTATGGGTGTGTGTTACATTAGATTCACTAGTAGGAGTGAGAAAAACATCACGGGGTGGTTCGCATTGTATGGGTGTGTGTTACATTACATTCACTAGTAGGAGTGAGAAAAACATCACGGGGTGGTGCGCATTGTATTGGTGTGTGTTACATTACACTCACTAGTAGGAGTGAGAAATCATCACGGGGTGGTGCGCATTGTATGGGTGTGTGTTACATTACATTCACTAGTAGGAATGAGAAAAACATCACGGGGTGGTGCGCATTGTATGGGTGTGTGTTACATTACATTCACTAGTAGCAGTGAGAAAAACATCACGGGGTGGTGCGCATTGTTTGGGTGTGTGTTACATTACATTCACTAGTAGGAGTGAGAAAAACATCACGGGGTGGTGCGCATTGTTTGGGTGTGTGTTACATTACATTCACTAGTAGGAGTGAGAAAATCATCACGGGGTGGTGCGCATTGTATGGGTGTGTGTTACATTACATTCACTAGCAGCAGTGAGAAAAACATCACGGGGAGGTGCGCATTGTATGGGTGTGTGTTGCATTACATTCACTAGTAGTAGTGAGAAAAACATCACGGGGTGGTGCGTATTGTATGGGTGTGTGTTACATTACATTCACTAGTAGTAGTGATTAAAACATCACGGGGTGGTGCGCATTGTATGGGTGTGTGTTACATTACATTCACTAGTAGGAGTGAGAAAAACATCACGGTGTGGTGCGCATTGTATGGGTGTGTGTTACATTACATTCACTAGTAGGAGTGAGAAAAACATCACGGGGTGGTGCGCATTGTATGGGTGTGTGTTACATTACATTCACTAGTAGGAGTGAGAAAAACATCACGGGGTGGTGCGCATTGTATGGGTGTGTGTTACATTACATTCACTAGCAGCAGTGAGAAAAACATCACGGGGTGGTGTGCATTGTATGGGTGTGTGTTACATTAGATTCACTAGTAGGAGTGAGAAAAACATCACGGGGTGGTGCGCATTGTATGTGTGTGTGTTACATTACATTCACTACTAGGAGTGAGAAAAACATCACGGGGTGGTGCACATTATATGGGTGTGTGTTACATTACATTCACTACTAGAAGTGAGAAAAACATCATGGGGTGGTGCGCATTGTATGGGTGTGTGTTACATTAGATTCACTAGTAGGAGTGAGAAAAACATCACGGGGTGGTGCGCATTGTATGGGTGTGTGTTACATTAGATTCACTATTAGGAGTGAGAAAAACATCACGGGGTGGTTCGCATTGTATGGGTGTGTGTTACATTACATTCACTAGTAGGAGTGAGAAAAACATCACGGGGTGGTGCGCATTGTATGGGTGTGTGTAACATTACATTCACTAGTAGGAGTGAGAAAAACATCACGGGGTGGTGCGCATTGTATGGGTGTGTGTTACATTACACTCACTAGTAGGAGTGAGAAATCATCACGGGGTGGTGCGCATTGTATGGGTGTGTGTTACATTACATTCACTAGTAGGAGTGAGAAAAACATCACGGGGAGGTGCGCATTGTATGGGTGTGTGTTACATTACATTCACTAGTAGGAGTGAGAAAAACATCACGGGGTGGTGCGCATTGTATGTGTGTGTGTTACATTACATTCACTACTAGGAGTGAGAAAAACATCACGGGGTGGTGCACATTGTATGGGTGTGTGTTACATTACATTCACTACTAGGAGTGAGAAAAACATCACGGGGTGGTGCGCATTGTATGGGTGTGTGTTACCTTACATTCACTAGTAGGAGTGAGAAAAACATCACGGGGTGGTGCGCATTGTATGGGTGTGTGTTACATTAGATTCACTAGTAGGAGTGAGGAAAACATCACGGGGTGGTGCGCATTGTATGGGTGTGTGTTACATTAGATTCACTAGTAGGAGTGAGGAAAACATCACGGGGTGGTGCGCATTGTATGGGTGTGTGTTACATTACATTCACTAGTAGGAGTGAGGAAAACATCACGGGGTGGTGCGCATTGTATGGGTCTGTGTTACATTACATTCACTAGTAGGAGTGAGAAAAACATCACGGGGTGGTGCGCATTGTTTGGGTGTGTGTTACATTACATTCACTAGTAGCAGTGAGAAAAACATCACGGGGTGGTGCGCATTGTTTGGGTGTGTGTTACATTACATTCACTAGTAGGAGTGAGAAAAACATCACGGGGTGGTGCGCATTGTATGGGTGTGTGTTACATTACATTCACTAGTAGGAGTGAGAAAAACATCACGGGGTGGTGCGCATTGTATGGGTGTGTGTTACATTACATTCACTAGTAGGAGTGAGAAAAACATCACGGGGTGGTGCGCATTGTATGGGTGTGTGTTACATTACATTCACTAGTAGGAGTGAGAAAAACATCACGGGGTGGTGCGCATTGTTTGGGTGTGTGTTACATTACATTCACTAGTAGGAGTGAGAAAAACATCACGGGGTGGTGCGCATTGTATGGGTGTGTGTTACATTAGATTCACTAGTAGGAGTGAGAAAAACATCACGGGGTGGTGCGCATTGTATGGGTGTGTGTTACATTAGATTCACTAGTAGGAGTGAGGAAAACATCACGGGGTGGTGCGCATTGTATGGGTGTGTGTTACATTACATTCACTAGTAGGAGTGAGAAAAACATCACGGGGTGGTGCGCATTGCATGGGTCTGTGTTACATTACATTCACTAGTAGGAGTGAGAAAAACATCACGGGGTGGTGCGCATTGTTTGGGTGTGTGTTACATTACATTCACTAGTAGCAGTGAGAAAAACATCACGGGGTGGTGCGCATTGTTTGGGTGTGTGTTACATTACATTCACTAGTAGGAGTGAGAAAAACATCACGGGGTGGTGCGCATTGTATGGGTGTGTGTTACATTACATTCACTAGTAGGAGTGAGAAAAACATCACGGGGTGGTGCGCATTGTATGGGTGTGTGTTACATTACATTCACTAGTAGGAGTGAGAAAAACATCACGGGGTGGTGCGCATTGTATGGGTGTGTGTTACATTACATTCACTAGTAGGAGTGAGAAAAACATCACGGGGTGGTGCGCATTGTTTGGGTGTGTGTTACATTACATTCACTAGTAGGAGTGAGAAAAACATCACGGGGTGGTGCGCATTGTATGGGTGTGTGTTACATTAGATTCACTAGTAGGAGTGAGAAAAACATCACGGGGTGGTGCGCATTGTTTGGGTGTGTGTTACCTTACATTCACTACTAGGAGTGAGAAAAACATCACGGGGTGGTGCGCATCGTATGGGTGTGTGTTACCTTACATTCACTAGTAGGAGTGAGAAAAACATCACGGGGTGGTGCGCATTGTATGGGTGTTTGTTACATTAGATTCACTAGTAGGAGTGAGAAAAACATCACGGGGTGGTGCGCATTGTATGGGTGTGTGTTACATTAGATTCACTAGTAGGAGTGAGGAAAACATCACGGGGTGGTGCGCATTGTATGGGTGTGTGTTACATTACATTCACTAGTAGGAGTGAGGAAAACATCACGGGGTGGTGCGCATTGTATGGGTGTGTGTTACATTACATTCACTAGTAGGAGTGAGAAAAACATCACGGGGTGGTGCGCATTGTTTGGGTGTGTGTTACATTAAATTCACTAGTAGGAGTGAGAAAAACATCATGGGGTGGTGCGCATTGTATGGGTGTGAGTTACATTACATTCACTAGTAGGAGTGAGAAAAACATCACGGGGTGGTGCGCATTATATGGGTGTGTGTTACATTACATTCACTAGTAGGAGTGAGAAAAACATCACGGGGTGGTGCGCATTGTATGGGTGTGTGTTACATTACATTCACTAGCAGCAGTGAGAAAAACATCACGGGGTGGTGTGCATTGTATGGGTGTGTGTTACATTAGATTCACTAGTAGGAGTGAGAAAAACATCACGGGGAGGTGCGCATTGTATGGGTGTGTGTTGCATTACATTCACTAGTAGTAGTGAGAAAAACATCATGGGGTGGTGCGTATTGTATGGGTGTGTGTTACATTACATTCACTAGTAGTAGTGATTAAAACATCACGGGGTGGTGCGCATTGTATGGGTGTGTGTTACATTAGATTCACTAGTAGGAGTGAGAAAAACATCACGGGGTGGTGCGCATTGTTTGGGTGTGTGTTACATTACATTCACTAGTAGGAGTGAGAAAAACATCACGGGGTGGTGCGCATTGTATGGGTGTGTGTTACATTACATTCACTAGTAGGAGTGAGAAAAACATCACGGGGTGGTGCGCATTGTATGGGTGTGTGTTACATTACATTCACTAGTAGGAGTGAGAAAAACATCACGGGGTGGTGCGCATTGTATGTGTGTGTGTTACATTACATTCACTACTAGGAGTGAGAAAAACATCACGGGGTGGTGCACATTGTATGGGTGTGTGTTACATTACATTCACTACTAGGAGTGAGAAAAACATCACGGGGTGGTGCGCATTGTATGGGTGTGTGTTACATTAGATTCACTACTAGGAGTGAGAAAAACATCACGGGGTGGTGCGCATTGTATGGGTGTGTGTTACATTAGATTCACTATTAGGAGTGAGAAAAACATCACGGGGTGGTTCGCATTGTATGGGTGTGTGTTACATTACATTCACTAGTAGGAGTGAGAAAAACATCACGGGGTGGTGCGCATTGTATGGGTGTGTGTAACATTGCATTCACTAGTAGGAGTGAGAAAAACATCACGGGGTGGTGCGCATTGTATGGGTGTGTGTTACATTACACTCACTAGTAGGAGTGAGAAATCATCACGGGGTGGTGCGCATTGTATGGGTGTGTGTTACATTACATTCACTAGTAGGAGTGAGAAAAACATCACGGGGAGGTGCGCATTGTATGGGTGTGTGTTACATTACATTCACTAGTAGGAGTGAGAAAAACATCACGGGGTGGTGCGCATTGTATGTGTGTGTGTTACATTACATTCACTACTAGGAGTGAGAAAAACATCACGGGGTGGTGCACATTGTATGGGTGTGTGTTACATTACATTCACTACTAGGAGTGAGAAAAACATCACGGGGTGGTGCGCATTGTATGGGTGTGTGTTACATTAGATTCACTAGTAGGAGTGAGAAAAACATCACGGGGTGGTGCGCATTGTATGGGTGTGTGTTACATTACACTCACTAGTAGGAGTGAGAAATCATCACGGGGTGGTGCGCATTGTATGGGTGTGTGTTACATTACATTCACTAGTAGGAATGAGAAAAATATCACGGGGTGGTGCGCATTGTATGGGTGTGTGTTACATTACATTCACTAGTAGCAGTGAGAAAAACATCACAGGGTGGTGCGCATTGTTTGGGTGTGTGTTACGTTACATTCACTAGTAGGAGTGAGAAAAACATCACGGGGTGGTGCGCATTGTTTGGGTGTGTGTTACATTACATTCACTAGTAGGAGTGAGAAAAACATCACGGGGTGGTGCGCATTGTATGGGTGTGTGTTACATTACATTCACTAGTAGGAGTGAGAAAAACATCACGGGGTGGTGCGCATTGTATGGGTGTGTGTTGCATTACATTCACCAATAGTAGTGAGAAAAACATCACGGGGTGGTGCGTATTGTATGGGTGTGTGTTACATTACATTCACTAGTAGTAGTGATTAAAACATCACGGGGTGGTGCGCATTGTATGGGTGTGTGTTACATTAGATTCACTAGTAGGAGTGAGAAAAACATCACGGGGTGGTGCGCATTGTATGGGTGTGTGTTACATTACATTCACTACTAGGAGTGAGAAAAACATCACGGGGTGGTGCGCATTGTTTGGGTGTGTGTTACATTACATTCACTAATAGGAGTGAGAAAAACATCACGGGGTGGTGCACATTGTATGGGTGTGTGTTACATTAGATTCACTAGTAGGAGTGAGAATAACATCACGGGGTGGTGCGCATTGTATGGGTGTGTGTTACATTATATTCACTAGTAGGAGTGAGAAAAACATCACGGGGTGGTGCGCATTGTATGGGTGTGTGTTACATTACATTCACTAATAGGAGTGAGAAAAACATCACGGGGTGGTGCGCATTGTATGGGTTGTGTTACATTACATTCACTAGTAGGAGTGAGAAAAACATCACGGGGTGGTGCGCATTGTATTGGTGTGTGTTACATTACATTCACTAGTAGGAGTGAGAAAAACATCACGGGGTGGTGCGCATTGTATGGGTGTGTGTTACATTACATTCACTAGTAGGAGTGAGAAAAACATCACGGGGTGGTGCGCATTGTATGGGTTTGTGTTACATTACATTCACTAGTAGGAGTGCGAAAAACATCACGGGGTGGTGCGCATTGTATGGGTGTGTGTTACATTACATTCACTAGTAGGAGTGAGAAAAACATCACGGGGTGGTGCGCATTGTATGGGTGTGTGTTACATTACATTCACTAGTAGGAGTGAGAAAAACATCACGGGGTGGTGCGCATTTTATGGGTGTGTGTTACATTACATTCACTAGTAGGAGTGAGAAAAACATCACGGGGTGGTGCGCATTGTATGGGTGTGTTTTACATTAGATTCACTAGTAGGAGTGAGAAAAACATCACGGGGTCGTGCGCATTGTTTGGGTGTGTGTTACCTTACATTCACTACTAGGAGTGAGAAAAACATCACGGGGTGGTGCGCATTGTATGGGTGTGTGTTACCTTACATTCACTAGTAGGAGTGAGAAAAACATCACGGGGTGGTGCGCATTGTATGGGTGTGTGTTACATTACATTCACTAGTAGGAGTGAGAAAAACATCACGGGGTGGTGCGCATTGTATGGGTGTGTGTTACATTAGATTCACTAGTAGGAGTGAGGAAAACATCACGGGGTGGTGCGCATTGTATGGGTGTGTGTTACATTACATTCACTAGTAGGAGTGAGAAAAACATCACGGGGTGGTGCGCATTGTATGGGTGTGTGTCACATTACATTCACTAGTAGGAGTGAGAAAAACATCACGGGGTGGTGTGAATCGGAGGGTCTGAATTAGGATAGGCAGTGAGTGGCAATTTAGCATGGAGAAAAGCACCGCGGGGTGGTCAGCATGGGGAGGTCAGGGAACATGCAGTGGCAATGTAGGATAGGTTTCTGAAAAACATCGCGGGGTGGTGCCCATTGTATGGGTGTGTGTTACATTAGATTCACTAGTAGGAGTGAGAAAAACATCACGAGGTGGTGCGCATTGTATGGGTGTGTGTTACATTAGATTCACTAGTAGGAGTGAGAAAAACATCACGGGGTGGTTCGCATTGTATGGGTGTGTGTTACACTACATTCACTAGTAGGAGTGAGAAAAACATCACGGGGTGGTGCGCATTGTATGGGTGTGTGTAACATTACATTCACTAGTAGGAGTGAGAAAAACATCACGGGGTGGTGCGCATTGTATGGGTGTGTGTTACATTAGATTCACTAGTAGGAGTGAGAAAAACATCACGGGGTGGTGCGCATTGTATGTGTGTGTGTTACATTAGATTCACTAGTAGGAGTGAGAAAAACTTCACGGGGTGGTGCGCATCGTATGGGTGTGTGTTACATTAGATTCACTAGTAGGAGTGAGAAAAACATCACGGGGTGGTGCGCATTGTATGGGTGTGTGTTACATTAGATTCACTAGTAGGAGTGAGAAAAACATCACGGTGTGGTGCGCATTGTATGGGTGTGTGTTACATTACATTCACTCGTAGGAGTGAGAAAACATCACAGGGTTGTGCGCATTGTATTGGTGTGTGTTACAATACATTCGCTACTAGGAGTGAGAAAAACATCACGGGGTGGTGCGCATTGTATGGGTGTGTGTTACATTACATTCGCTACTAGGAGTGAGAAAAACATCACGGGGTGGTGCGCATTGTATGGGTGTGTGTTACATTACATTCACTAGTAGGAGTGAGAAAAACATCACGGGGTGGTGCGCATTGTATGGGTGTGTGTTACATTACATTCACTAGTAGGAGTGAGAAAAACATCACGGGGTGGTGCGCATTGTATGGGTGTGTGTTACATTACATTCACTAGTAGGAGTGAGAAAAACATCACGGGGTGGTGCGCATTGTATGGGTGTGTGTTACATTACATTCACTAGTAGGAGTGAGAAAAACATCACGGGGTGGTGCGCATTGTATGGGTGTGTGTTACATTACACTCACTAGTAGGAGTGAGAAATCATCACGGGGTGGTGCGCATTGTATGGGTGTGTGTTACATTACATTCACTAGTAGGAGTGAGAAAAACATCACGGGGAGGTGCGCATTGTATGGGTGTGTGTTACATTACATTCACTAGTAGGAGTGAGAAAAACATCACGGGGTGGTGCGCATTGTATGTGTGTGTGTTACATTACATTCACTACTAGGAGTGAGAAAAACATCACGGGGTGGTGCGCATTGTATGGGTGTGTGTAACATTACATTCACTAGTAGGAGTGAGAAAAACATCACGGGGTGGTGCGCATTGTATGGGTGTGTGTTACATTACACTCACTACTAGGAGTGAGAAATCATCACGGGGTGGTGCGCATTGTATGGGTGTGTGTTACATTACATTCACTAGTAGGAATGAGAAAAATATCACGGGGTGGTGCGCATTGTATGGGTGTGTGTTACATTACATTCACTAGTAGCAGTGAGAAAAACATCACAGGGTGGTGCGCATTGTTTGGGTGTGTGTTACATTACATTCACTAGTAGGAGTGAGAAAAACATCACGGGGTGGTGCGCATTGTTTGGGTGTGTGTTACATTACATTCACTAGTAGGAGTGAGAAAAACATCACGGGGTGGTGCGCATTGTATGTGTGTGTGTTACATTACATTCACTACTAGGAGTGAGAAAAACATCACGGGGTGGTGCACATTGTATGGGTGTGTGTTACATTACATTCACTACTAGGAGTGAGAAAAACATCACGGGGTGGTGCGCATTGTATGGGTGTGTGTTACATTAGATTCACTAGTAGGAGTGAGAAAAACATCACGGGGTGGTGCGCATTGTATGGGTGTGTGTTACATTAGATTCACTACTAGGAGTGAGAAAAACATCACGGGGTGGTTCGCATTGTATGGGTGTGTGTTACATTACATTCACTAGTAGGAGTGAGAAAAACATCACGGGGTGGTGCGCATTGTATGGGTGTGTGTAACATTACATTCACTAGTAGGAGTGAGAAAAACATCACGGGGTGGTGCGCATTGTATGGGTGTGTGTTACATTACACTCACTAGTAGGAGTGAGAAATCATCACGGGGTGGTGCGCATTGTATGGGTGTGTGTTACATTACATTCACTAGTAGGAATGAGAAAAATATCACGGGGTGGTGCGCATTGTATGGGTGTGTGTTACATTACATTCACTAGTAGCAGTGAGAAAAACATCACAGGGTGGTGCGCATTGTTTGGGTGTGTGTTACATTACATTCACTAGTAGGAGTGAGAAAAACATCACGGGGTGGTGCGCATTGTTTGGGTGTGTGTTACATTACATTCACTAGTAGGAGTGAGAAAAACATCACGGGGTGGTGCGCATTGTATGGGTGTGTGTTACATTACATTCACTAGTAGGAGTGAGAAAAACATCACGGGGTGGTGCGCATTGTATGGGTGTGTGTTACATTACATTCACTAGTAGGAGTGAGAAAAACATCACGTGGTGGTGTGCATTGTTTGGGTGTGTGTTACATTACATTCACTAGTAGGAGTGAGAAAAACATCACGGGGTGGTGCGCATTGTATGGGTGTGTGTTACATTAGATTCACTAGTAGGAGTGAGAAAAACATCACGGGGTGGTGCGCATTGTTTGGGTGTGTGTTACCTTACATTCACTACTAGGAGTGAGAAAAACATCACGGGGTGGTGCGCATTGTATGGGTGTGTGTTACCTTACATTCACTAGTAGGAGTGAGAAAAACATCACGGGGTGGTGCGCATTGTATGGGTGTGTGTTACATTACATTCACTAGTAGGAGTGAGAAAAACATCACGGGGTGGTGCGCATTGTATGGGTGTGTGATACATTAGATTCACTAGTAGGAGTGAGGAAAACATCACGGGGTGGTGCGCATTGTATGGGTGTGTGTTACATTACATTCACTAGTAGGAGTGAGGAAAACATCACGGGGTGGTGCGCATTGTATGGGTCTGTGTTACATTACATTCACTAGTAGGAGTGAGAAAAACATCACGGGGTGGTGCGCATTGTTTGGGTGTGTGTTACATTACATTCACTAGTAGGAGTGACAAAAACATCACGGGGTGGTGCGCATTGTATGGGTGTGTGTTACATTACATTCACTAGTAGGAGTGAGAAAAACCTCACGGGGTGGTGCGCATTGTATGGGTGTGTGTTACATTAGATTCACTAGTAGGAGTGAGAAAAACATCACTGGGTGGTGCGCATTGTGTGGGTGTGTGTTGCATTACATTCACTAGTAGTAGTGAGAAAAACATCACGGGGTGGTGCGTATTGTATGGGTGTGTGTTACATTACATTCACTAGTAGTAGTGATTAAAACATCACGGGGTGGTGCGCATTGTATGGGTGTGTGTTACATTAGATTCACTAGTAGGAGTGAGAAAAACATCACGGGGTGGTGCGCATTGTATGGGTGTGTGTTACATTACATTCACTACTAGGAGTGAGAAAAACATCACGGGGTGGTGCGCATTGTTTGGGTGTGTGTTACATTACATTCACTAGTAGGAGTGAGAAAAACATCACGGGGTGGTGCGCATTGTATGGGTGTGTGTTATATTAGATTCACTAGTAGGAGTGAGAATAACATCACGGGGTGGTGCGCATTGTATGGGTGTGTGTTACATTACATTCACTAGTAGGAGTGAGAAAAACATCACGGGGTGGTGCGCATTGTATGGGTGTGTGTTACATTACATTCACTAATAGGAGTGAGAAAAACATCACGGGGTGGTGCGCATTGTATGGGTTGTGTTACATTACATTCACTAGTAGGAGTGAGAAAAACATCACGGGGTGGTGCGCATTGTATGGGTGTGTGTTACATTACATTCACTAGTAGGAGTGAGAAAAACATCACGGGGTGGTGCGCATTGTATGGGTGTGTGTTACATTACATTCACTAGTAGGAGTGAGAAAAACATCACGGGGTGGTGCGCATTGTATGGGTTTCTGTTACATCACATTCACTAGTAGGAGTGCGAAAAACATCACGGGGTGGTGCGCATTGTATGGGTGTGTGTTACATTACATTCACTAGTAGGAGTGAGAAAAACATCACGGGGTGGTGCGCATTGTATGGGTGTGTGTTACATTACATTCACTAGTAGGAGTGAGAAAAACATCACGGGGTGGTGCGCATTTTATGGGTGTGTGTTACATTACATTCACTAGTAGGAGTGAGAAAAACATCACGGGGTGGTGCGCATTGTATGGGTGTGTTTTACATTAGATTCACTAGTAGGAGTGAGAAAAACATCACGGGGTCGTGCGCATTGTTTGGGTGTGTGTTACCTTACATTCACTACTAGGAGTGAGAAAAACATCACGGGGTGGTGCGCATTGTATGGGTGTGTGTTACCTTACATTCACTAGTAGGAGTGAGAAAAACATCACGGGGTGGTGCGCATTGTATGGGTGTGTGTTACATTAGATTCACTAGTAGGAGTGAGAAAAACATCACGGGGTGGTGCGCATTGTATGGGTGTGTGTTACATTAGATTCACTAGTAGGAGTGAGGAAAACATCACGGGGTGGTGCGCATTGTATGGGTGTGTGTTACATTACATTCACTAGTAGGAGTGAGAAAAACATCACGGGGTGGTTCGCATTGTATGGGTGTGTGTTACATTACATTCACTAGTAGGAGTGAGAAAAACATCACGGGGTGGTGCGCATTGTATGGGTGTGTGTCACATTACATTCACTAGTAGGAGTGAGAAAAACATCACGGGGTGGTGCGCATTTTATGGGTGTGTGTTACATTACATTCACTAGTAGGAGTGAGAAAAACATCACGGGGTGGTGCGCATTGTATGGGTGTGTTTTACATTAGATTCACTAGTAGGAGTGAGAAAAACATCACGGGGTCGTGCGCATTGTTTGGGTGTGTGTTACCTTACATTCACTACTAGGAGTGAGAAAAACATCACGGGGTGGTGCGCATTGTATGGGTGTGTGTTACCTTACATTCACTAGTAGGAGTGAGAAAAACATCACGGGGTGGTGCGCATTGTATGGGTGTGTGTTACATTAGATTCACTAGTAGGAGTGAGAAAAACATCACGGGGTGGTGCGCATTGTATGGGTGTGTGTTACATTAGATTCACTACTAGGAGTGAGAAAAACATCACGGGGTGGTTCGCATTGTATGGGTGTGTGTTACATTACATTCACTAGTAGGAGTGAGAAAAACATCACGGGGTGGTGCGCATTGTATGGGTGTGTGTAACATTACATTCACTAGTAGGAGTGAGAAAAACATCACGGGGTGGTGCGCATTGTATGGGTGTGTGTTACATTACACTCACTAGTAGGAGTGAGAAATCATCACGGGGTGGTGCGCATTGTATGGGTGTGTGTTACATTACATTCACTAGTAGGAATGAGAAAAATATCACGGGGTGGTGCGCATTGTATGGGTGTGTGTTACATTACATTCACTAGTAGCAGTGAGAAAAACATCACAGGGTGGTGCGCATTGTTTGGGTGTGTGTTACATTACATTCACTAGTAGGAGTGAGAAAAACATCACGGGGTGGTGCGCATTGTTTGGGTGTGTGTTACATTACATTCACTAGTAGGAGTGAGAAAAACATCACGGGGTGGTGCGCATTGTATGGGTGTGTGTTACATTACATTCACTAGTAGGAGTGAGAAAAACATCACGGGGTGGTGCGCATTGTATGGGTGTGTGTTACATTACATTCACTAGTAGGAGTGAGAAAAACATCACGTGGTGGTGTGCATTGTTTGGGTGTGTGTTACATTACATTCACTAGTAGGAGTGAGAAAAACATCACGGGGTGGTGCGCATTGTATGGGTGTGTGTTACATTAGATTCACTAGTAGGAGTGAGAAAAACATCACGGGGTGGTGCGCATTGTTTGGGTGTGTGTTACCTTACATTCACTACTAGGAGTGAGAAAAACATCACGGGGTGGTGCGCATTGTATGGGTGTGTGTTACCTTACATTCACTAGTAGGAGTGAGAAAAACATCACGGGGTGGTGCGCATTGTATGGGTGTGTGTTACATTACATTCACTAGTAGGAGTGAGAAAAACATCACGGGGTGGTGCGCATTGTATGGGTGTGTGATACATTAGATTCACTAGTAGGAGTGAGGAAAACATCACGGGGTGGTGCGCATTGTATGGGTGTGTGTTACATTACATTCACTAGTAGGAGTGAGGAAAACATCACGGGGTGGTGCGCATTGTATGGGTCTGTGTTACATTACATTCACTAGTAGGAGTGAGAAAAACATCACGGGGTGGTGCGCATTGTTTGGGTGTGTGTTACATTACATTCACTAGTAGGAGTGACAAAAACATCACGGGGTGGTGCGCATTGTATGGGTGTGTGTTACATTACATTCACTAGTAGGAGTGAGAAAAACCTCACGGGGTGGTGCGCATTGTATGGGTGTGTGTTACATTACATTCACTAGTAGGAGTGAGAAAAACATCACGGGGTGGTGCGCATTGTATGGGTGTGTGTTACATTACATTCACTAGTAGGAGTGAGAAAAACATCACGGGGTGGTGTGCATTGTATGGGTGTGTGTTACATTAGATTCACTAGTAGGAGTGAGAAAAACATCACGGGGTGGTGCGCATTGTGTGGGTGTGTGTTGCATTACATTCACTAGTAGTAGTGAGAAAAACATCACGGGGTGGTGCGTATTGTATGGGTGTGTGTTACATTACATTCACTAGTAGTAGTGATTAAAACATCACGGGGTGGTGCGCATTGTATGGGTGTGTGTTACATTAGATTCACTAGTAGGAGTGAGAAAAACATCACGGGGTGGTGCGCATTGTATGGGTGTGTGTTACATTACATTCACTACTAGGAGTGAGAAAAACATCACGGGGTGGTGCGCATTGTTTGGGTGTGTGTTACATTACATTCACTAGTAGGAGTGAGAAAAACATCACGGGGTGGTGCGCATTGTATGGGTGTGTGTTATATTAGATTCACTAGTAGGAGTGAGAATAACATCACGGGGTGGTGCGCATTGTATGGGTGTGTGTTACATTACATTCACTAGTAGGAGTGAGAAAAACATCACGGGGTGGTGCGCATTGTATGGGTGTGTGTTACATTACATTCACTAATAGGAGTGAGAAAAACATCACGGGGTGGTGCGCATTGTATGGGTTGTGTTACATTACATTCACTAGTAGGAGTGAGAAAAACATCACGGGGTGGTGCGCATTGTATGGGTGTGTGTTACATTACATTCACTAGTAGGAGTGAGAAAAACATCACGGGGTGGTGCGCATTGTATGGGTGTGTGTTACATTACATTCAATAGTAGGAGTGAGAAAAACATCACGGGGTGGTGCGCATTGTATGGGTTTCTGTTACATCACATTCACTAGTAGGAGTGCGAAAAACATCACGGGGTGGTGCGCATTGTATGGGTGTGTGTTACATTACATTCACTAGTAGGAGTGAGAAAAACATCACGGGGTGGTGCGCATTGTATGGCTGTGTGTTACATTACATTCACTAGTAGGAGTGAGAAAAACATCACGGGGTGGTGCGCATTTTATGGGTGTGTGTTACATTACATTCACTAGTAGGAGTGAGAAAAACATCACGGGGTGGTGCGCATTGTATGGGTGTGTTTTACATTAGATTCACTAGTAGGAGTGAGAAAAACATCACGGGGTCGTGCGCATTGTTTGGGTGTGTGTTACCTTACATTCACTACTAGGAGTGAGAAAAACATCACGGGGTGGTGCGCATTGTATGGGTGTGTGTTACCTTACATTCACTAGTAGGAGTGAGAAAAACATCACGGGGTGGTGCGCATTGTATGGGTGTGTGTTACATTAGATTCACTAGTAGGAGTGAGAAAAACATCACGGGGTGGTGCGCATTGTATGGGTGTGTGTTACATTAGATTCACTAGTAGGAGTGAGGAAAACATCACGGGGTGGTGCGCATTGTATGGGTGTGTGTTACATTACATTCACTAGTAGGAGTGAGAAAAACATCACGGGGTGGTTCGCATTGTATGGGTGTGTGTTACATTACATTCACTAGTAGGAGTGAGAAAAACATCACGGGGTGGTGCGCATTGTATGGGTGTGTGTCACATTACATTCACTAGTAGGAGTGAGAAAAACATCACGGGGTGGTGTGAATCGGAGGGTCTGAATTAGGATAGGCAGTGAGTGGCAATTTAGCATGGAGAAAAGCACCGCGGGGTGGTCAGCATGGGGAGGTCAGGGAACATGCAGTGGCAATGTAGGATAGGTTTCTGAAAAACATCGCGGGGTGGTGCCCATTGTATGGGTGTGTGTTACATTAGATTCACTAGTAGGAGTGAGAAAAACATCACGAGGTGGTGCGCATTGTATGGGTGTGTGTTACATTAGATTCACTAGTAGGAGTGAGAAAAACATCACGGGGTGGTTCGCATTGTATGGGTGTGTGTTACACTACATTCACTAGTAGGAGTGAGAAAAACATCACGGGGTGGTGCGCATTGTATGGGTGTGTGTAACATTACATTCACTAGTAGGAGTGAGAAAAACATCACGGGGTGGTGCGCATTGTATGGGTGTGTGTTACATTAGATTCACTAGTAGGAGTGAGAAAAACATCACGGGGTGGTGCGCATTGTATGTGTGTGTGTTACATTAGATTCACTAGTAGGAGTGAGAAAAACTTCACGGGGTGGTGCGCATCGTATAGGTGTGTGTTACATTAGATTCACTAGTAGGAGTGAGAAAAACATCACGGGGTGGTGCGCATTGTATGGGTGTGTGTTACATTACATTCACTAGTAGGAGTGAGAAAAACATCACTGGGTGGTGCGCATTGTATGGGTGTGTGTTACATTAGATTCACTAGTAGGAGTGAGAAAAACATCACGGTGTAGTGCGCATTGTATGGGTGTGTGTTACATTACATTCACTAGTAGGAGTGAGAAAAACATCACAGGGTTGTGCGCATTGTATGGGTGTGTGTTACAATACATTCGCTACTAGGAGTGAGAAAAACATCACGGGGTGGTGCGCATTGTATGGGTGTGTGTTACATTACATTCGCTACTAGGAGTGAGAAAAACATCACGGGGTGGTGCGCATTGTATGGGTGTGTGTTACATTACATTCACTAGTAGGAGTGAGAAAAACATCACGGGGTGGTGCGCATTGTATGGGTGTGTGTTACATTACATTCACTAGTAGGAGTGAGAAAAACATCACGGGGTGGTGCGCATTGTATGGGTGTGTGTTACATTACATTCACTAGTAGGAGTGAGAAAAACATCACGGGGTGGTGCGCATTGTATGGGTGTGTGTTACATTAGATTCACTAGTAGGAGTGAGAAAAACATCACGGGGTGGTGCGCATTGTATGGGTGTGTGTTACATTACATTCACTAGTAGGAGTGAGAAAAGCATCACGGGTTGGTGCGCATTGTTTGGGTATGTGTTACATTACATTCACTAGTAGGAGTGAGAAAAACATCACGGGGTGGTGCGCATTGTATGGGTGTGTGTTACATTAGATTCACTAGTAGGAGTGAGAAAAACATCACGGGGTGGTGCGCATTGTTTGGGTGTGTGTTACATTACATTCACTACTAGGAGTGAGAAAAACATCACGGGGTGGTGCGCATTGTATGGGTGTGTGTTACATTACATTCACTAGTAGGAGTGAGAAAAACATCACGGGGTGGTGCGCATTGTATGGGTGTGTGTTACATTACATTCACTAGTAGGAGTGAGAAAAACATCACGGGGTGGTGCGCATTGTATGGGTGTGTGTTACATTACATTCACTAGTAGGAGTGAGAAAAACATCACGGTGTGGTGCGCATTGTATGGGTGTGTGTTACATTACATTCACTAGTAGGAGTGAGAAAAACATCACGGGGTGGTGCGCATTGTATGGGTGTGTGTTACATTACATTCACTAGTAGGAGTGAGAAAAACATCACGGGGTGGTGCGCATTGTATGGGTGTGTGTTACATTACATTCACTAGTAGGAGTGAGAAAAACATCACGGGGTGATGCGCATTGTATGGGTGTGTGTTACATTACATTCACTAGTAGGAGTGAGAAAAACATCACGGGGTGGTGCGCATTGTATGGGTGTGTGTTACATTACATTCACTAGTAGGAGTGAGAAAAACATCACGGGGTGGTGCGCAGTGTATGGGTGTGTGTTACATTACATTCACTAGTAGGAGTGAGAAAAACATCACGGGGTGGTGCGCATTGTATGGGTGTGTGTTACATTACATTCACTAGTAGGAGTGAGAAAAACATCACGGGGTGGTGCGCATTGTATGGGTGTGTGTTACATTACATTCACTAGTAGGAGTGAAAAAAACATCACGGGGTGGTGCGCATTGTATGGGTGTGTGTTACATTCACTAGTAGGAGTGAGAAAAACATCACGGGGTAGTGCGCATTGTATGGGTGTGTGTTACATTACATTCACTAGTAGGAGTGAGAAAAACATCACGGGGTGGTGCGCATTGTATGGGTGTGTGTTACATTACATTCACTAGTAGGAGTGAGAAAAACATCACGGGGTGGTGCGCATTGTATGGGTGTGTGTTACATTACATTCACTAGTAGGAGTGAGAAAAACATCACGGGGTGGTGCGCATTGTATGGGTGTGTGTTACATTACATTCACTAGTAGGAGTGAGAAAAACATCACGGGGTGATGCGCATTGTATGGGTGTGTGTTACATTACATTCACTAGTAGGAGTGAGAAAAACATCACGGGGTGGTTCGCATTGTATGGGTGTGTGTTACATTACATTCACTAGTAGGAGTGAGAAAAACATCACGGGGTGGTGGGCATTGTATGGGTGTGTGTTACATTACATTCACTAGTAGGAGTGAGAAAAACATCACGGGGTGGTGCGCATTGTATGGGTGTGTGTTACATTACATTCACTAGTAGGAGTGAGAAAAACATCACGGGGTGGTGCGCATTGTATGGGTGTGTGTTACATTACATTCACTAGTAGGAGTGAAAAAAACATCACGGGGTGGTGCGCATTGTATGGGTGTGTGTTACATTCACTAGTAGGAGTGAGAAAAACATCACGGGGTGGTGCGCATTGTATGGGTGTGTGTTACATTACATTCACTAGTAGGAGTGAGAAAAACATCACGGGGTGGTGCGCATTGTATGGGTGTGTGTTACATTACATTCACTAGTAGGAGTGAGAAAAACATCACGGGGTGGTGCGCATTGTATGGGTGTGTGTTACATTACATTCACTAGTAGGAGTGAGAAAAACATCACGGGGTGGTGCGCATTGTATGGGTGTGTGTTACATTACATTCACTAGTAGGAGTGAGAAAAACATCACGGGGTGATGCGCATTGTATGGGTGTGTGTTACATTACATTCACTAGTAGGAGTGAGAAAAACATCACGGGGTGGTGCGCATTGTATGGGTGTGTGTTACATTACATTCACTAGTAGGAGTGAGAAAAACATCACGGGGTGGTGGGCATTGTATGGGTGTGTGTTACATTACATTCACTAGTAGGAGTGAGAAAAACATCACGGGGTGGTGCGCATTGTATGGGTGTGTGTTACATTACATTCACTAGTAGGAGTGAGAAAAACATCACAGGGTGGTGCGCATTGTATGGGTGTGTGTTACATTACATTCACTAGTAGGAGTGAGAAAAACATCATGGGGTGGTGCGCATTGTATGGGTGTGTGTTACATTACATTCACTAGTAGGAGTGACAAAAACATCACGGGGTGGTGCGCATTGTATGGGTGTGTGTTACATTCACTAGTAGGAGTGAGAAAAACATCACGGGGTGGTGCGCATTGTATGGGTGTGTGTTACATTACATTCACTAGTAGGAGTGAGAAAAACATCACGGGGTGGTGCGCATTGTATGGGTGTGTGTTACATTACATTCACTAGTAGGAGTGAGAAAAACATCACGGGGTGGTGCGCATTGTATGGGTGTGTGTTACATTACATTCACTAGTAGGAGTGAGAAAAACATCACGGGGTGGTGCGCATTGTATGGGTGTGTGTTACATTAGATTCACTAGTAGGAGTGAGAAAAACATCACGGGGTGGTGCGCATTGTATGGGTGCGTGTTACATTACATTCACTAGTAGGAGTGAGAAAAGCATCACGGGTTGGTGCGCATTGTTTGGGTATGTGTTACATTACATTCACTAGTAGGAGTGAGAAAAACATCACGGGGTGGTGCGCATTGTATGGGTGTGTGTTACATTAGATTCACTAGTAGGAGTGAGAAAAACATCACGGGGTGGTGCGCATTGTTTGGGTGTGTGTTACATTACATTCACTACTAGGAGTGAGAAAAACATCACGGGGTGGTGCGCATTGTATGGGTGTGTGTTACATTACATTCACTAGTAGGAGTGAGAAAAACATCACGGGGTGGTGCGCATTGTATGGGTGTGTGTTACATTACATTCACTAGTAGGAGTGAGAAAAACATCACGGGGTGGTGCGCATTGTATGGGTGTGTGTTACATTACATTCACTAGTAGGAGTGAGAAAAACATCACGGGGTGGTGCGCATTGTATGGGTGTGTGTTACATTACATTCACTAGTAGGAGTGAGAAAAACATCACGGGGTGGTGCGCATTGTATGGGTGTGTGTTACATTACATTCACTAGTAGGAGTGAGAAAAACATCACGGGGTGGTGCGCATTGTATGGGTGTGTGTTACATTACATTCACTAGTAGGAGTGAGAAAAACATCACGGGGTGATGCGCATTGTATGGGTGTGTGTTACATTACATTCACTAGTAGGAGTGAGAAAAACATCACGGGGTGGTGCGCATTGTATGGGTGTGTGTTACATTACATTCACTAGTAGGAGTGAGAAAAACATCACGGGGTGGTGCGCAGTGTATGGGTGTGTGTTACATTACATTCACTAGTAGGAGTGAGAAAAACATCACGGGGTGGTGCGCATTGTATGGGTGTGTGTTACATTACATTCACTAGTAGGAGTGAGAAAAACATCACGGGGTGGTGCGCATTGTATGGGTGTGTGTTACATTACATTCACTAGTAGGAGTGAAAAAAACATCACGGGGTGGTGCGCATTGTATGGGTGTGTGTTACATTCACTAGTAGGAGTGAGAAAAACATCACGGGGTGGTGCGCATTGTATGGGTGTGTGTTACATTACATTCACTAGTAGGAGTGAGAAAAACATCACGGGGTGGTGCGCATTGTATGGGTGTGTGTTAGATTCACTAGTAGGAGTGAGAAAAACATCACGGGGTGGTGCGCATTGTATGGGTGTGTGTTACATTACATTCACTAGTAGGAGTGAGAAAAACATCACGGGGTGGTGCGCATTGTATGGGTGTGTGTTACATTACATTCACTAGTAGGAGTGAGAAAAACATCACGGGGTGGTGCGCATTGTATGGGTGTGTGTTACATTACATTCACTAGTAGGAGTGAGAAAAACATCACGGGGTGGTGCGCATTGTATGGGTGTGTGTTACATTACATTCACTAGTAGGAGTGAGAAAAACATCACGGGGTGATGCGCATTGTATGGGTGTGTGTTACATTACATTCACTAGTAGGAGTGAGAAAAACATCACGGGGTGGTGCGCATTGTATGGGTGTGTGTTACATTACATTCACTAGTAGGAGTGAGAAAAACATCACGGGGTGGTGGGCATTGTATGGGTGTGTGTTACATTACATTCACTAGTAGGAGTGAGAAAAACATCACGGGGTGGTGCGCATTGTATGGGTGTGTGTTACATTACATTCACTAGTAGGAGTGAGAAAAACATCACGGGGTGGTGCGCATTGTATGGGTGTGTGTTACATTACATTCACTAGTAGGAGTGAGAAAAACATCACGGGGTGGTGCGCATTGTATGGGTGTGTGTTACATTACATTCACTAGTAGGAGTGAGAAAAACATCACGGGGTGGTGCGCATTGTATGGGTGTGTGTTACATTAGATTCACTAGTAGGAGTGAGAAAAACATCACGGGGTGGTGCGCATTGTATGGGTGTGTGTTACATTACATTCACTAGTAGGAGTGAGAAAAGCATCACGGGTTGGTGCGCATTGTTTGGGTATGTGTTACATTACATTCACTAGTAGGAGTGAGAAAAACATCACGGGGTGGTGCGCATTGTATGGGTGTGTGTTACATTAGATTCACTAGTAGGAGTGAGAAAAACATCACGGGGTGGTGCGCATTGTTTGGGTGTGTGTTACATTACATTCACTACTAGGAGTGAGAAAAACATCACGGGGTGGTGCGCATTGTATGGGTGTGTGTTACATTACATTCACTAGTAGGAGTGAGAAAAACATCACGGGGTGGTGCGCATTGTATGGGTGTGTGTTACATTACATTCACTAGTAGGAGTGAGAAAAACATCACGGGGTGGTGCGCATTGTATGGGTGTGTGTTACATTACATTCACTAGTAGGAGTGAGAAAAACATCACGGGGTGGTGCGCATTGTATGGGTGTGTGTTACATTACATTCACTAGGAGGAGTGAGAAAAACATCACGGGGTGGTGCGCATTGTATGGGTGTGTGTTACATTACATTCACTAGTAGGAGTGAGAAAAACATCACGGGGTGGTGCGCATTGTATGGGTGTGTGTTACATTACATTCACTAGTAGGAGTGAGAAAAACATCACGGGGTGATGCGCATTGTATGGGTGTGTGTTACATTACATTCACTAGTAGGAGTAGAAAAACATCACGGGGTGGTGCGCATTGTATGGGTGTGTGTTACATTACATTCACTAGTAGGAGTGAGAAAAACATCACGGGGTGGTGCGCAGTGTATGGGTGTGTGTTACATTACATTCACTAGTAGGAGTGAGAAAAACATCACGGGGTGGTGCGCATTGTATGGGTGTGTGTTACATTACATTCACTAGTAGGAGTGAGAAAAACATCACGGGGTGGTGCGCATTGTATGGGTGTGTGTTACATTACATTCACTAGTAGGAGTGAAAAAAACATCACGGGGTGGTGCGCATTGTATGGGTGTGTGTTACATTCACTAGTAGGAGTGAGAAAAACATCACGGGGTGGTGCGCATTGTATGGGTGTGTGTTACATTACATTCACTAGTAGGAGTGAGAAAAACATCACGGGGTGGTGCGCATTGTATGTGTGTGTGTTACATTACATTCACTAGTAGGAGTGAGAAAAACATCACGGGGTGGTGCGCATTGTATGGGTGTGTGTTACATTACATTCACTAGTAGGAGTGAGAAAAACATCACGGGGTGGTGCGCATTGTATGGGTGTGTGTTACATTACATTCACTAGTAGGAGTGAGAAAAACATCACGGGGTGATGCGCATTGTATGGGTGTGTGTTACATTACATTCACTAGTAGGAGTGAGAAAAACATCACGGGGTGGTGCGCATTGTATGGGTGTGTGTTACATTACATTCACTAGTAGGAGTGAGAAAAACATCACGGTGTGGTGGGCATTGTATGGGTGTGTGTTACATTACATTCACTAGTAGGAGTGAAAAAAACATCACGGGGTGGTGCGCATTGTATGGGTGTGTGTTACATTCACTAGTAGGAGTGAGAAAAACATCACGGGGTGGTGCGCATTGTATGGGTGTGTGTTACATTACATTCACTAGTAGGAGTGAGAAAAACATCACGGGGTGGTGCGCATTGTATGGGTGTGTGTTACATTACATTCACTAGTAGGAGTGAAAAAAACATCACGGGGTGGTGCGCATTGTATGGGTGTGTGTTACATTCACTAGTAGGAGTGAGAAAAACATCACGGGGTGGTGCACATTGTATGGGTGTGTGTTACATTACATTCACTAGTAGGAGTGAGAAAAACATCACGGGGTGGTGCGCATTGTATGGGTGTGTGTTACATTACATTCACTAGTAGGAGTGAGAAAAACATCACGGGGTGGTGCGCATTGTATGGGTGTGTGTTACATTACATTCACTAGTAGGAGTGAGAAAAACATCACGGGGTGGTGCGCATTGTATGGGTGTGTGTTACATTACATTCACTAGTAGGAGTGAGAAAAACATCACGGGGTGATGCGCATTGTATGGGTGTGTGTTACATTAGATTCACTAGTAGGAGTGAGAAAAACATCACGGGGTGGTGCGCATTGTATGGGTGTGTGTTACATTACATTCACTAGTAGGAGTGAGAAAAACATCACGGGGTGGTGGGCATTGTATGGGTGTGTGTTACATTACATTCACTAGTAGGAGTGAAAAAAACATCACGGGGTGGTGCGCATTGTATGGGTGTGTGTTACATTCACTAGTAGGAGTGAGAAAAACATCACGGGGTGGTGCGCATTGTATGGGTGTGTGTTACATTACATTCACTAGTAGGAGTGAGAAAAACATCACGGGGTGGTGCGCATTGTATGGGTGTGTGTTACATTACATTCACTAGTAGGAGTGAAAAAAACATCACGGGGTGGTGCGCATTGTATGGGTGTGTGTTACATTCACTAGTAGGAGTGAGAAAAACATCACGGGGTGGTGCGCATTGTATGGGTGTGTGTTACATTACATTCACTAGTAGGAGTGAGAAAAACATCACGGGGTGGTGCGCATTGTATGGGTGTGTGTTACATTACATTCACTAGTAGGAGTGAGAAAAACATCACGGGGTGGTGCGCATTGTATGGGTGTGTGTTACATTACATTCACTAGTAGGAGTGAGAAAAACATCACGGGGTGGTGCGCATTGTATGGGTGTGTGTTACATTACATTCACTAGTAGGAGTGAGAAAAACATCACGGGGTGGTGCGCATTGTATGGGTGTGTGTTACATTACATTCACTAGTAGGAGTGAGAAAAACATCACGGGGTGGTGCGCATTGTATGGGTGTGTGTTACATTACATTCACTAGTAGGAGTGAGAAAAACATCACGGGGTGATGCGCATTGTATGGGTGTGTGTTACATTACATTCACTAGTAGGAGTGAGAAAAACATCACGGGGTGGTGCGCATTGTATGGGTGTGTGTTACATTACATTCACTAGTAGGAGTGAGAAAAACATCACGGGGTGGTGGGCATTGTATGGGTGTGTGTTACATTACATTCACTAGTAGGAGTGAAAAAAACATCACGGGGTGGTGCGCATTGTATGGGTGTGTGTTACATTCACTAGTAGGAGTGAGAAAAACATCACGGGGTGGTGCGCATTGTATGGGTGTGTGTTACATTACATTCACTAGTAGGAGTGAGAAAAACATCACGGGGTGGTGCGCATTGTATGGGTGTGTGTTACATTACATTCACTAGTAGGAGTGAAAAAAACATCACGGGGTGGTGCGCATTGTATGGGTGTGTGTTACATTCACTAGTAGGAGTGAGAAAAACATCACGGGGTGGTGCGCATTGTATGGGTGTGTGTTACATTACATTCACTAGTAGGAGTGAGAAAAACATCACGGGGTGGTGCGCATTGTATGGGTGTGTGTTACATTACATTCACTAGTAGGAGTGAGAAAAACATCACGGGGTGGTGCGCATTGTATGGGTGTGTGTTACATTACATTCACTAGTAGGAGTGAGAAAAACATCACGGGGTGGTGCGCATTGTATGGGTGTGTGTTACATTACATTCACTAGTAGGAGTGAGAAAAACATCACGGGGTGATGCGCATTGTATGGGTGTGTGTTACATTACATTCACTAGTAGGAGTGAGAAAAACATCACGGGGTGGTGCGCATTGTATGGGTGTGTGTTACATTACATTCACTAGTAGGAGTGAGAAAAACATCACGGGGTGGTGGGCATTGTATGGGTGTGTGTTACATTACATTCACTAGTAGGAGTGAAAAAAACATCACGGGGTGGTGCGCATTGTATGGGTGTGTTTTACATTCACTAGTAGGAGTGAGAAAAACATCACGGGGTGGTGCGCATTGTATGGGTGTGTGTTACATTACATTCACTAGTAGGAGTGAGAAAAACATCACGGGGTGGTGCGCATTGTATGGGTGTGTGTTACATTACATTCACTAGTAGGAGTGAAAAAAACATCACGGGGTGGTGCGCATTGTATGGGTGTGTGTTACATTCACTAGTAGGAGTGAGAAAAACATCACGGGGTGGTGCGCATTGTATGGGTGTGTGTTACATTACATTCACTAGTAGGAGTGAGAAAAACATCACGGGGTGGTGCGCATTGTATGGGTGTGTGTTACATTACATTCACTAGTAGGAGTGAGAAAAACATCACGGGGTGGTGCGCATTGTATGGGTGTGTGTTACATTACATTCACTAGTAGGAGTGAGAAAAACATCACGGGGTGGTGCGCATTGTATGGGTGTGTGTTACATTACATTCACTAGTAGGAGTGAGAAAAACATCACGGGGTGGTGGGCATTGTATGGGTGTGTGTTACATTACATTCACTAGTAGGAGTGAGAAAAACATCACGGGGTGGTGCGCATTGTATGGGTGTGTGTTACATTACATTCACTAGTAGGAGTGAGAAAAACATCACAGGGTGGTGCGCATTGTATGGGTGTGTGTTACATTACATTCACTAGTAGGAGTGAGAAAAACATCATGGGGTGGTGCGCATTGTATGGGTGTGTGTTACATTACATTCAGTAGTAGGAGTGAAAAAAACATCATGGGGTGGTGCGCATTGTATGGGTGTGTGTTACATTCACTAGTAGGAGTGAGAAAAACATCACGGGGTGGTGCGCATTGTATGGGTGTGTGTTACATTACATTCACTAGTAGGAGTGAGAAAAAAATCACGGGGTGGTGCGCATTGTATGGGTGTGTGTTACATTACATTCACTAGTAGGAGTGAGAAAAACATCACGGGGTGGTGCGCATTGTATGGGTGTGTGTTACATTACATTCACTAGTAGGAGTGAGAAAAACATCACGGGGTGGTGCGCATTGTATGGGTGTGTGTTACATTACATTCACTAGTAGGAGTGAGAAAAACATCACGGGGTGATGCGCATTGTATGGGTGTGTGTTACATTACATTCACTAGTAGGAGTGAGAAAAACATCACGGCGTGGTGCGCATTGTATGGGTGTGTGTTACATTACATTCACTAGTAGGAGTGAGAAAAACATCACGGGGTGGTGGGCATTGTATGGGTGTGTGTTACATTACATTCACTAGTAGGAGTGAGAAAAACATCACGGGGTGGTGCGCATTGTATGGGTGTGTGTTACATTACATTAACTATTAGGAGTGAGAAAAACATCACGGGGTGGTGCGCATTGTATGGGTGTGTGTTACATTACATTCACTAGTAGGAGTGAAAAAAACATCACGGGGTGGTGCGCATTGTATGGGTGTGTGTTACATTACATTCACTAGTAGGAGTGAGAAAAACATCACGGGGTGGTGCGCATTGTATGGGTGTGTGTTACATTAGATTCACTAGTAGGAGTGAGAAAAACATCACGGGGTGGTGCGCATTGTTTGGGTGTGTGTTACATTACATTCACTACTAGGAGTGAGAAAAACATCACGGGGTGGTGCGCATTGTATGGGTGTGTGTTACATTACATTCACTAGTAGGAGTGAGAAAAACATCACGGGGTGGTGCGCATTGTATGGGTGTGTGTTACATTACATTCACTAGTAGGAGTGAGAAAAACATCACGGGGTGGTGCGCATTGTATGGGTGTGTGTTACATTACATTCACTAGTAGGAGTGAGAAAAACATCACGGGGTGGTGCGCATTGTATGGGTGTGTGTTACATTACATTCACTAGTAGGAGTGAGAAAAACATCACGGGGTGGTGCGCATTGTATGGGTGTGTGTTACATTACATTCACTAGTAGGAGTGAGAAAACATCACGGGGTGGTGCGCATTGTATGGGTGTGTGTTACATTACATTCACTAGTAGGAGTGAGAAAAACATCACGGGGTGATGCGCATTGTATGGGTGTGTGTTACATTACATTCACTAGTAGGAGTGAGAAAAACATCACGGGGTGGTGCGCATTGTATGGGTGTGTGTTACATTACATTCACTAGTAGGAGTGAGAAAAACATCACGGGGTGGTGCGCATTGTATGGGTGTGTGTTACATTACATTCACTAGTAGGAGTGAGAAAAACATCACGGGGTGGTGCGCATTGTATGGGTGTGTGTTACATTACATTCACTAGTAGGAGTGAGAAAAACATCACGGGGTGGTGCGCATTGTATGGGTGTGTGTTACATTACATTCACTAGTAGGAGTGAAAAAAACATCACGGGGTGGTGCGCATTGTATGGGTGTGTGTTACATTCACTAGTAGGAGTGAGAAAAACATCACGGGGTGGTGCGCATTGTATGGGTGTGTGTTACATTACATTCACTAGTAGGAGTGAGAAAAACATCACGGGGTGGTGCGCATTGTATGGGTGTGTGTTACATTACATTCACTAGTAGGAGTGAGAAAAACATCACGGCGTGGTGCGCATTGTATGGGTGTGTGTTACATTACATTCACTAGTAGGAGTGAGAAAAACATCACGGGGTGGTGCGCGTTGTATGGGTGTGTGTTACATTACATTCACTAGTAGGAGTGAGAAAAACATCACGCGGTGATGCGCATTGTATGGGTGTGTGTTACATTACATTCACTAGTAGGAGTGAGAAAAACATCACGGGGTGGTGCGCATTGTATGGGTGTGTGTTACATTACATTCACTAGTAGGAGTGAGAAAAACATCACGGGGTGGTGGGCATTGTATGGGTGTGTGTTACATTACATTCACTAGTAGGAGTGAGAAAAACATCACGGGGTGGTGCGCATTGTATGGGTTGTGTTACATTACATTCACTAGTAGGAGTGAGAAAAACATCACGGGGTGGTGCGCATTGTATGGGTGTGTGTTACCTTACATTCACTAGTAGGAGTGAGAAAAACATCACGGGGTGGTGCGCATTGTATGGGTGTGTGTTACATTAGATTCACTAGTAGGAGTGAGAAAAACATCACGGGGTGGTGCGCATTGTATGGGTGTGTGTTACATTAGATTCACTAGTAGGAGTGAGGAAAACATCACGGGGTGGTGCGCATTGTATGGGTGTGTGTTACATTACATTCACTAGTAGGAGTGAGGAAAACATCACGGGGTGGTGCGCATTGTATGGGTCTGTGTTACATTACATTCACTAGTAGGAGTGAGAAAAACATCACGGGGTGGTGCGCATTGTTTGGGTGTGTGTTACATTACATTCACTAGTAGGAGTGAGAAAAACATCACAGGGTGGTGCGCATTGTATGGGTGTGTGTTACATTACATTCACTAGTAGGAGTGAGAAAAACCTCACGGGGTGGTGTGCATTGTATGGGTGTGTGTTACATTACATTCACTAGTAGGAGTGAGAAAAACATCACGGGGTGGTGCGCATTGTATGGGTGTGTGTTGCATTACATTCACTAACAGTAGTGAGAAAAACATCACGGGGTGGTGCGTATTGTATGGGTGTGTGTTACATTACATTCACTAGTAGGAGTGAGAAAAACATCACGGGGTGGTGCGCATTGTATGGGTGTGTGTTACATTAGATTCACTAGTAGGAGTGAGAAAAACATCACGGGGTGGTGCGCATTGTATGGGTGTGTGTTACATTACATTCACTAATAGGAGTGAGAAAAACATCACGGGGTGGTGCGCATTGTATGGGTTGTGTTACATTACATTCACTAGTAGGAGTGAGAAAAACATCACGGGGTGGTGCGCATTGTATGGGTTGTGTTACATTACATTCACTAGTAGGAGTGAGAAAACATCACGGGGTGGTGCGCATTGTATGGGTGTGTGTTACATTACCTTCACTAGTAGGAGTGCGAAAAACATCACGTGGTGGTGCGCATTGTATGGGTGTGTGTTACATTACCTTCACTAGTAGGAGTGCGAAAAACATCACGGGGTGGTGCGCATTGTATGGGTGTGTGTTACATTACATTCACTAGTAGGAGTGAGAAAAACATCACGGGGTGGTGCGCATTGTATGGGTGTGTGTTACATTACATTCACTAGTAGGAGTGAGAAAAACATCACGGGGTGGTGCGCATTGTATGGGTGTGTGTTACATTACATTCACTAGTAGGAGTGAGAAAAACATCACGGGGTGGTGGGCATTGTATGGGTGTGTGTTACATTACATTCACTAGTAGGAGTGAGAAAAACATCACGGGGTGGTGCGCATTGTATGGGTGTGTGTTACATTACCTTCACTAGTAGGAGTGCGAAAAACATCACGGGGTGGTGCGCATTGTATGGGTGTGTGTTACATTACATTCACTAGTAGGAGTGAGAAAAACATCACGGGGTGGTGCGCATTGTATGGGTGTGTGTTACATTACATTCACTAGTAGGAGTGAGAAAAACATCACGGGGTGGTGCGCATTGTATGGGTGTGTGTTACATTACATTCACTAGTAGGAGTGAGAAAAACATCACGGGGTGGTGGGCATTGTATGGGTGTGTGTTACATTACATTCACTAGTAGGAGTGAGAAAAACATCACGGGGTGGTGCGCATTGTATGGGTTGTGTTACATTACATTCACTAGTAGGAGTGAGAAAAACATCACGGGGTGGTGCGCATTGTATGGGTGTGTGTTACCTTACATTCACTAGTAGGAGTGAGAAAAACATCACGGGGTGGTGCGCATTGTATGGGTGTGTGTTACATTAGATTCACTAGTAGGAGTGAGAAAAACATCACGGGGTGGTGCACATTGTATGGGTGTGTGTTACATTAGATTCACTAGTAGGAGTGAGGAAAACATCACGGGGTGGTGCGCATTGTATGGGTGTGTGTTACATTACATTCACTAGTAGGAGTGAGGAAAACATCACGGGGTGGTGCGCATTGTATGGGTCTGTGTTACATTACATTCACTAGTAGGAGTGAGAAAAACATCACGGGGTGGTGCGCATTGTTTGGGTGTGTGTTACATTACATTCACTAGTAGGAGTGAGAAAAACATCACGGGGTGGTGCGCATTGTATGGGTGTGTGTTACATTACATTCACTAGTAGGAGTGAGAAAAACCTCACGGGGTGGTGTGCATTGTATGGGTGTGTGTTACATTACATTCACTAGTAGGAGTGAGAAAAACATCACGGGGTGGTGCGCATTGTATGGGTGTGTGTTGCATTACATTCACTAATAGTAGTGAGAAAAACATCACGGGGTGGTGCGTATTGTATGGGTGTGTGTTACATTACATTCACTAGTAGGAGTGAGAAAAACATCACGGGGTGGTGCGCATTGTATGGGTGTGTGTTACATTAGATTCACTAGTAGGAGTGAGAAAAACATCACGGGGTGGTGCGCATTGTATGGGTGTGTGTTACATTACATTCACTAATAGGAGTGAGAAAAACATCACGGGGTGGTGCGCATTGTATGGGTTGTGTTACATTACATTCACTAGTAGGAGTGAGAAAAACATCACGGGGTGGTGCGCATTGTATGGGTTGTGTTACATTACATTCACTAGTAGGAGTGAGAAAAACATCACGGGGTGGTGCGCATTGTATGGGTGTGTGTTACATTACATTCACTAGTAGGAGTGAGAAAAACATCACGGGGTGGTGCGCATTGTATGGGTGTGTGTTACATTACCTTCACTAGTAGGAGTGCGAAAAACATCACGTGGTGGTGCGCATTGTATGGGTGTGTGTTACATTACCTTCACTAGTAGGAGTGCGAAAAACATCACGGGGTGGTGCGCATTGTATGGGTGTGTGTTACATTACATTCACTAGTAGGAGTGAGAAAAACATCACGGGGTGGTGCGCATTGTATGGGTGTGTGTTACATTAGATTCACTAGTAGGAGTGAGAAAAACATCACGGGGTGGTGCGCATTGTATGGGTGTGTGTTACATTACATTCACTAGTAGGAGTGAGAAAAACATCACGGGGTGGTGCGCATTGTATGGGTGTGTGTTACATTAGATTCACTAGTAGGAGTGAGAAAAACATCACGGGGTCGTGCGCATTGTTTAGGTGTGTGTTACCTTACATTCACTACTAGGAGTGAGAAAAACATCACGGGGTGGTGCGCATTGTATGGGTGTGTGTTACCTTACATTCACTAGTAGGAGTGAGAAAAACATCACGGGGTGGTGCGCATTGTATGGGTGTGTGTTACATTAGATTCACTAGTAGGAGTGAGAAAAACATCACGGGGTGGTGTGCATTGTATGGGTGTGTGTTACATTAGATTCACTAGTAGGAGTGAGGAAAACATCACGTGGTGGTGCGCATTGTATGGGTGTGTGTTACATTACATTCACTAGTAGGAGTGAGAAAAACATCACGGGGTGGTGCGCATTGTATGGGTGTGTGTTACATTACATTCACTAGTAGGAGTGAGAAAAACATCACGGGGTGGTGTGAATCGGAGGGTCTGAATTAGGATAGGCAGTGAGTGGCAATTTAGCATGGAGAAAAGCACCGCGGGGTGGTCAGCATGGGGAGGTCAGGGAACATGCAGTGGCAATGTAGGATAGGTTTCTGAAAAACATCGCGGGGTGGTGCCCATTGTATGGGTGTGTGTTACATTAGATTCCCTAGTAGGAGTGAGAAAAACATCACGAGGTGGTGCGCATTGTATGGGTGTGTGTTACATTAGATTCACTAGTAGGAGTGAGAAAAACATCACGGGGTGGTTCGCATTGTATGGGTGTGTGTTACACTACATTCACTAGTAGGAGTGAGAAAAACATCATGGGGTGGTGCGCATTGTATGGGTGTGTGTAACATTACATTCACTAGTAGGAGTGAGAAAAACATCACGGGGTGGTGCGCATTGTATGGGTGTGTGTTACATTAGATTCACTAGTAGGAGTGAGAAAAACATCACGGGGTGGTGCGCATTGTATGTGTGTGTGTTACATTAGATTCACTAGTAGGAGTGAGAAAAACTTCACGGGGTGGTGCGCATCGTATGGGTGTGTGTTACATTAGATTCACTAGTAGGAGTGAGAAAAACATCACGGGGTGGTGCGCATTGTATGGGTGTGTGTTACATTACATTCACTAGTAGGAGTGAGAAAAACATCACGGGGTGATGCGCATTGTATGGGTGTGTGTTACATTAGATTCACTAGTAGGAGTGAGAAAAACATCACGGTGTGGTGCGCATTGTATGGGTGTGTGTTACATTACATTCACTAGTAGGAGTGAGAAAAACATCACAGGGTTGTGCGCATTGTATGGGTGTGTGTTACAATACATTCGCTACTAGGAGTGAGAAAAACATCACGGGGTGGTGCGCATTGTATGGGTGTGTGTTACATTACATTCGCTACTAGGAGTGAGAAAAACATCACGGGGTGGTGCGCATTGTATGGGTGTGTGTTACATTACATTCACTAGTAGGAGTGAGAAAAACATCACGGGGTGGTGCGCATTGTATGGGTGTGTGTTACATTACATTCACTAGTAGGAGTGAGAAAAACATCACGGGGTGGTGCGCATTGTATGGGTGTGTGTTACATTACATTCACTAGTAGGAGTGAGAAAAACATCACGGGGTGGTGCGCATTGTATGGGTGTGTGTTACATTAGATTCACTAGTAGGAGTGAGAAAAACATCACGGGGTGGTGCGCATTGTTTGGGTGTGTGTTACATTAGATTCACTAGTAGGAGTGAGAAAAACATCACGGGGTGGTGCGCATTGTATGGGTGTGTGTTACATTACATTCACTAGTAGGAGTGAGAAAAACATCACGGGGTGGTGCGCATTGTATGGGTGTGTGTTACATTACATTCACTAGTAGGAGTGAGAAAAACATCACGGGGTGGTGCGCATTGTATGGGTGTGTGTTACATTACATTCACTAGTAGGAGTGAGAAAAGCATCACGGGTTGGTGCGCATTGTTTGGGTGTGTGTTACATTACATTCACTAGTAGGAGTGAGAAAAACATCACGGGGTGGTGCGCATTGTATGGGTGTGTGTTACATTAGATTCACTAGTAGGAGTGAGAAAAACATCACGGGGTGGTGCGCATTGTTTGGGTGTGTGTTACATTACATTCACTACTAGGAGTGAGAAAAACATCACGGGGTGGTGCGCATTGTTTGGGTGTGTGTTACATTAGATTCACTAGTAGGAGTGAGAAAAACATCACGGGGTGGTGCGCATTGTATGGGTGTGTGTTACATTACATTCACTAGTAGGAGTGAGAAAAACATCACGGGGTGGTGCGCATTGTATGGGTGTGTGTTACATTACATTCACTAGTAGGTGTGAGAAAAACATCACGGGGTGGTGCGCATTTTATGGGTGTGTGTTACATTAGATTCACTAGTAGGAGTGAGAAAAACATCACGGTGTGGTGAGCATTGTATGGGTGTGTGTTACATTACATTCACTAGTAGGAGTGAGAAAAACATCACGGGGTTGTGCGCATTGTATGGGTGTGTGTTACATTACATTCGCTACTAGGAGTGAGAAAAACATCATGGGGTGGTGCGCATTGTATGGGTGTGTGTTACATTACATTCGCTACTAGGAGTGAGAAAAACATCACGGGGTGGTGCGCATTGTTTGGGTGTGTGTTACATTACACTCACTAGTAGGAGTGAGAAAAACATCACGGGGTGGTGCGCATTGTATGGGTGTGTGTTACATTACATTCACTAGTAGGAGTGAGAAAAACATCACGGGGTGGTGCGCATTGTATGGGTGTGTGTTACATTACATTCACTAGTAGGAGTGAGAAAAACATCACGGGGTGGTGCGCATTGTATGGGTGTGTGTTACATTAGATTCACTAGTAGGAGTGAGAAAAACATCACGGGGTGGTTCGCATTGTATGGGTGTGTGTTACATTAGATTCACTAGTAAGAGTGAGAAAAACATCACGGGGTGGTGCGCACTGTATGGGTGTGTTTTACATTACATTCACTAGTAGGAGTGAGAAAAACATCACGGGGTGGTGCGCATTGTATGGGTGTGTGTTACATTAGATTCACTAGTAGGAGTGAGAAAAACACCACGGGGTGGTGCGCATTGTATGGGTGTGTGTTACATTACATTCACTAGTAGGAGTGAGAAAAACATCACGGGGTGGTGCGCATTGTATGGGTGTGTATTACATTAGATTCACTAGTAGGAGTGAGAAAAACATCACGGGGTTCTGCGCATTGTATGGGTGTGTGTTACATTACATTCACTTGTAGGAGTGAGAAAAACATTACGGGGTGGTGCGCATTGTATGGGTGTGTGTTAAATTACATTCACTATTAGGAGTGAGAAAAACATCACGGGGTGGTGCGCATTGTATGGGTGTGTGTTACATTACATTCACTAGTAGGAGTGAGAAAAACATCACGGGGTGGTGCGCATTGTATGGGTTTGTGTTACATTAGATTCACTAGTAGGAGTGAGAAAAACATCACTGTGTGGTGCGCATTGTATGGGTGTGTGTTACATTACATTCACTAGTAGGAGTGAGAAAAACATCACCGGGTGGTGTGCATTGTATGGGTGTGTGTTACATTAGATTCACTAGTAGGAGTGAGAAAAACATCACGGGGTGGTGCGCATTGTATGGGTGTGTGTTGCATTACATTCACTAGTAGTAGTGAGAAATACATCACGGGGTGGTGCGTATTGTATGGGTGTGTGTTACATTACATTCACTAGTAGTAGTGATTAAAACATCATGGGGTGGTGCGCATTGTATGGGTGTGTGTTACATTACATTCACTACTAGGAGTGAGAAAAACATCACGGGGTGGTGCGCATTGTATGGGTGTGTGTTACATTACATTCACTACTAGGAGTGAGAAAAACATCACGGGGTGGTGCGCATTGTTTGGGTGTGTGTTACATTACATTCACTAGTAGGAGTGAGAAAAACATCACGGGGTGGTGCGCATTGTATGGGTGTGTGTTACATTAGATTCACTAGTAGGAGTGAGAATAACATCACGGGGTGGTGCGCATTGTATGGGTGTGTGTTACATTACATTCACTAGTAGGAGTGAGAAAAACATCACGGGGTGGTGCGCATTGTATGGGTGTGTGTTACATTACATTCACTAGTAGGAGTGAGAAAAACATCACGGGGTGGTGCGCATTGTATGGGTTGTGTTACATTACATTCACTAGTAGGAGTGAGAAAAACATCACGGGGTGGTGCGCATTGTATGGGTGTGTGTTACATTACATTCACTAGTAGTAGTGATTAAAACATCACGGGGTGGTGCGTATTGTATGGGTGTGTGTTACATTACATTCACTAGTCGGAGTGAGAAAAACATCACGGGGTGGTGCGCATTGTATGGGTGTGTGTTACATTACATTCACTAGTAGGAGTGAGAAAAACATCACGGGGTGGTGCGCATTGTATGGGTGTGTGTTACATTACATTCACTAGTAGGAGTGAGAAAAACATCACGGGGTGGTGCGCATTGTATGGGTGTGTGTTACATTACATTCACTAGTAGGAGTGAGAAAAACATCACGGGGTGGTGCGCATTGTATGGGTGTGTGTTACATTACATTCACTAGTAGGAGTGAGAAAAACATCACGGGGTGGTGTGCATTGTATGGGTGTGTGTTACATTACATTCACTCCTAGGAGTGAGAAAAACATCACGGGGTGGTGCGCATTGTATGGGTGTGTGTTACATTACATTCACTACTAGGAGTGAGAAAAAACATCACGGGGTGGTGCGCATTGTATGGGTGTGTGTTACATTACATTCACTAGTAGGAGTGAGAAAAACATCATGGGGTGGTGCGCATTGTATGGGTGTGTGTTACAGTACATTCACTAGTAGGAGTGAGAAAAACATCACGGGGTGGTGCGCATTGTATGGGTGTGTGTTACATTACATTCACTAGTAGGAGTGAGAAAAACATCACGGGGTGGTGCGCATTGTATGGGTGTGTGTTACATTACATTCACTAGTAGGAGTGAGAAAAACATCACGGGGAGGTGCGCATTGTATGGGTGTGTGTTACATTACATTCACTAGTAGGAGTGAGAAAAACATCATGGGGTGGTGCGCATTGTATGTGTGTGTGTTACATTACATTCACTACTAGGAGTGAGAAAAACATCACGGGGTGGTGCGCATTGTATGGGTGTGTGTTACATTACATTCACTACTAGGAGTGAGAAAAACATCACGGTGTGGTGCGCATTGTATGGGTGTGTGTTACATTAGATTCACTAGTAGGAGTGAGAAAAACATCACGGGGTGGTGCGCATTGTATGGGTGTGTGTTACATTAGATTCACTAGTAGGAGTGAGAAAAACATCACGGGGTGGTTCGCATTGTATGGGTGTGTGTTACATTACATTCACTAGTAGGAGTGAGAAAAACATCACGGGGTGGTGCGCATTGTATGGGTGTGTGTAACATTACATTCAGTAGTAGGAGTGAGAAAAACATCACGGGGTGGTGCGCATTGTATGGGTGTGTGTTACATTACACTCACTAGTAGGAGTGAGAAATCATCACGGGGTGGTGCGCATTGTATGGGTGTGTGTTACATTACACTCACTAGTAGGAGTGAGAAATCATCACGGGCTGGTGCGCATTGTATGGGTGTGTGTTACATTAGATTCACTAATAGGAGTGAGAAAAACATCACGGTGTGGTGCGCATTGTATGGGTGTGTGTTACATTACATTCACTAGTAGGAGTGAGAAAAACATCACGGGGTGGTGCGCATTGTATGGGTGTGTGTTACAATACATTCGCTACTAGGAGTGAGAAAAACATCACGGGGTGGTGCGCATTGTATGGGTGTGTGTTACATTACATTCGCTACTAGGAGTGAGAAAAACATCACGGGGTGATGCGCATTGTATGGGTGTGTGTTACATTACATTCACTAGTAGGAGTGAGAAAAACATCACGGGGTGGTGCGCATTGTATGGGTGTGTGTTACATTACATTCACTAGTAGGTGTGAGAAAAACATCACGGGGTGGTGCGCATTGTATGGGTGTGTGTTACATTACATTCACTAGTAGGAGTGAGAAAAACATCACGGGGTGGTGCGCATTGTATGGGTGTGTGTTACATTAGATTCACTAGTAGGAGTGAGAAAAACATCACGGGGTGGTGCGCATTGTATGGGTGTGTGTTACATTACATTCACTAGTAGGAGTGAGAAAAACATCACGGGGTGGTGCACATTGTTTGGGTGTGTGTTACATTACATTCACTAGTAGGTGTGAGAAAAACATCACGGGGTGGTGCGCATTGTATGGGTGTGTGTTACATTAGATTCACTAGTAGGAGTGAGAAAAACATCACGGGGTGGTGCGCATTGTTTGGGTGTGTGTTACATTACATTCACTACTAGGAGTGAGAAAAACATCACGGGGTGGTGCGCATTGTTTGGGTGTGTGTTACATTAGATTCACTAGTAGGAGTGAGAAAAACATCACGGGGTGGTGCGCATTGTATGGGTGTGTGTTACATTACATTCACTAGTAGGAGTGAGAAAAACATCACGGGGTGGTGCGCATTGTATGGGTGTGTGTTACATTACATTCACTAGTAGGTGTGAGAAAAACATCACGGGGTGGTGCGCATTTTATGGGTGTGTGTTACATTAGATTCACTAGTAGGAGTGAGAAAAACATCACGGTGTGGTGCACATTGTATGGGTGTGTGTTACATTACATTCACTAGTAGGAGTGAGAAAAACATCAGAGGGTTGTGCGCATTGTATGGGTGTGTGTTACATTACATTCGCTACTAGGAGTGAGAAAAACATCATGGGGTGGTGCGCATTGTATGGATTTGTGTTTACATTACATTCGCTACTAGGAGTGAGAAAAACATCACGGGGTGGTGCGCATTGTATGGGTGTGTGTTACATTACATTCACTAGTAGGAGTGAGAAAAACATCACGGGGTGGTGTGTATTGTATGGGTGTGTGTTACATTACATTCACTAGCAGGAGTGAGAAAAACATCACGGGGTGGTGCGCATTGTATGGGTGTGTGTTACATTACATTCACTAGTAGGAGTGAGAAAAACATCACGGGGTGGTGCGCATTGTATGGGTGTGTGTTACATTAGATTCACTAGTAGGAGTGAGAAAAACATCACGGGGTCGTGCGCATTGTATGGGTGTGTGTTACATTAGATTCACTAGTAGGAGTGAGAAAAACATCACGGGGTGGTGCGCATTGTTTGGGTGTGTGTTACATTACATTCACTACTAGGAGTGAGAAAAACATCACGGGGTGGTGCGCATTGTTTGGGTGAGTGTTACATTAGATTCACTAGTAGGAGTGAGAAAAACATCACGGGGTGGTGCGCATTGTATGGGTGTGTGTTACATTACATTCACTAGTAGGAGTGAGAAAAACATCACGGGGTGGTGCGCATTGTATGGGTGTGTGTTACATTAGATTCACTAGTAGGAGTGAGAAAAACATCACGGGGTGGTGCGCATTGTATGGGTGTGTGTTACATTACATACACTAGTAGGAGTGAGAAAAGCATCACGGGTTGGTGCGCATTGTTTGGGTGTGTGTTACATTACATTCACTAGTAGGAGTGAGAAAAACATCACGGGGTGGTGCGCATTGTATGGGTGTGTGTTACATTAGATTCACTAGTAGGAGTGAGAAAAACATCACGGGGTGGTGCGCATTGTTTGGGTGTGTGTTACATTACATTCACTACTAGGAGTGAGAAAAACATCACGGGGTGGTGCGCATTGTTTGGGTGTGTGTTACATTAGATTCACTAGTAGGAGTGAGAAAAACATCACGGGGTGGTGCGCATTGTATGGGTGTGTGTTACATTACATTCACTAGTAGGAGTGAGAAAAACATCACGGTGTGGTGCGCATTGTATGGGTGTGTGTTACATTACATTCACTAGTAGGTGTGAGAAAAACATCACGGGGTGGTGCGCATTTTATGGGTGTGTGTTACATTAGATTCACTAGTAGGAGTGAGAAAAACATCACGGTGTGGTGCGCATTGTATGGGTGTGTGTTACATTACATTCACTAGTAGGAGTGAGAAAAACATCACGGGGTTGTGCGCATTGTATGGGTGTGTGTTACATTACATTCGCTACTAGGAGTGAGAAAAACATCATGGGGTGGTGCGCATTGTATGGGTGTGTGTTACATTACATTCGCTACTAGGAGTGAGAAAAACATCACGGGGTGGTGCGCATTGTTTGGGTGTGTGTTACATTACACTCACTAGTAGGAGTGAGAAAAACATCACGGGGTGGTGCGCATTGTATGGGTGTGTGTTACATTACATTCACTAGTAGGAGTGAGAAAAACATCACGGGGTGGTGCGCATTGTATGGGTTAGTGTTACATTACATTCACTAGTAGGAGTGAGAAAAACATCACGGGGTGGTGCGCATTGTATGGGTGTGTGTTACATTAGATTCACTAGTAGGAGTGAGAAAAACATCACGGGGTGGTGCGCATTGTATGGGTGTGTGTTACATTAGATTCACTAGTAGGAGTGAGAAAAACATCACGGGGTGGTTCGCATTGTATGGGTGTGTGTTACATTAGATTCACTAGTAAGAGTGAGAAAAACATCACGGGGTGGTGCGCACTGTATGGGTGTGTGTTACATTACATTCACTAGTAGGAGTGAGAAAAACATCACGGGGTGGTGCGCATTGTATGGGTGTGTGTTACATTAGATTCACTAGTAGGAGTGAGAAAAACATCACGGGGTGGTGCGCATTGTATGGGTGTGTGTTACATTACATTCACTAGTAGGAGTGAGAAAAACATCACGGGGTGGTGCGCATTGTATGGGTGTGTTTTACATTAGATTCACTAGTAGGAGTGAGAAAAACATCACGGGGTTCTGCGCATTGTATGGGTGTGTGTTACATTACATTCACTTGTAGGAGTGAGAAAAACATTACGGTGTGGTGCGCATTGTATGGGTGTGTGTTAAATTACATTCACTATTAGGAGTGAGAAAAACATCACGGGGTGGTGCGCATTGTATGGGTGTGTGTTACATTACATTCACTAGTAGGAGTGAGAAAAACATCACGGGGTGGTGCGCATTGTATGGGTTTGTGTTACATTAGATTCACTAGTAGGAGTGAGAAAAACATCACTGTGTGGTGCGCATTGTATGGGTGTGTGTTACATTACATTCACTAGTAGGAGTGAGAAAAACATCACCGGGTGGTGTGCATTGTATGGGTGTGTGTTACATTAGATTCACTAGTAGGAGTGAGAAAAACATCACGGGGTGGTGCGCATTGTATGGGTGTGTGTTACATTACATTCACTAGTAGGAGTGAGAAAAACATCACGGGGTGGTGCGCATTGTATGGGTTGTGTTACATTACATGCACTAGTAGGAGTGAGAAAAACATCACGGGGTGGTGCGCATTGTATGGGTGTGTGTTACATTACATTCACTAGTAGTAGTGATTAAAACATCACGGGGTGGTGCGTATTGTATGGGTGTGTGTTACATTACATTCACTAGTCGGAGTGAGAAAAACATCACGGGGTGGTGCGCATTGTATGGGTGTGTGTTACATTACATTCACTAGTAGGAGTGAGAAAAACATCACGGGGTGGTGCGCATTGTATGGGTGTGTGTTACATTACATTCACTAGTAGGAGTGAGAAAAACATCACGGGGTGGTGCGCATTGTATGGGTGTGTGTTACATTACATTCACTAGTAGGAGTGAGAAAAACATCACGGGGTGGTGCGCATTGTATGGGTGTGTGTTACATTACATTCACTAGTAGGAGTGAGAAAAACATCACGGGGTGGTGTGCATTGTATGGGTGTGTGTTACATTACATTCACTCCTAGGAGTGAGAAAAACATCACGGGGTGGTGCGCATTGTATGGGTGTGTGTTACATTACATTCACTACTAGGAGTGAGAAAAAACATCACGGGGTGGTGCGCATTGTATGGGTGTGTGTTACATTACATTCACTAGTAGGAGTGAGAAAAACATCATGGGGTGGTGCGCATTGTATGGGTGTGTGTTACATTACATTCACTAGTAGGAGTGAGAAAAACATCACGGGGTGGTGCGCATTGTATGGGTGTGTGTTACATTACATTCACTAGTAGGAGTGAGAAAAACATCACGGGGTGGTGCGCATTGTATGGGTGTGTGTTACATTACATTCACTAGTAGGAGTGAGAAAAACATCACGGGGAGGTGCGCATTGTATGGGTGTTTGTTACATTACATTCACTAGTAGGAGTGAGAAAAACATCATGGGGTGGTGCGCATTGTATGTGTGTGTGTTACATTACATTCACTACTAGGAGTGAGAAAAACATCACGGGGTGGTGCGCATTGTATGGGTGTGTGTTACATTACATTCACTACTAGGAGTGAGAAAAACATCACGGGGTGGTGCGCATTGTATGGGTGTGTGTTACATTAGATTCACTAGTAGGAGTGAGAAAAACATCACGGGGTGGTGCGCATTGTATGGGTGTGTGTTACATTAGATTCACTAGTAGGAGTGAGAAAAACATCACGGGGTGGTTCGCATTGTATGGGTGTGTGTTACATTACATTCACTAGTAGGAGTGAGAAAAACATCACGGGGTGGTGCGCATTGTATGGGTGTGTGTAACATTACATTCAGTAGTAGGAGTGAGAAAAACATCACGGGGTGGTGCGCATTGTATGGGTGTGTGTTACATTACACTCACTAGTAGGAGTGAGAAATCATCACGGGGTGGTGCGCATTGTATGGGTGTGTGTTACATTACACTCACTAGTAGGAGTGAGAAATCATCACGGGCTGGTGCGCATTGTATGGGTGTGTGTTACATTAGATTCACTAGTAGGAGTGAGAAAAACATCACGGTGTGGTGCGCATTGTATGGGTGTGTGTTACATTACATTCACTAGTAGGAGTGAGAAAAACATCACGGGGTTGTGCGCATTGTATGGGTGTGTGTTACAATACATTCGCTACTAGGAGTGAGAAAAACATCACGGGGTGGTGCGCATTGTATGGGTGTGTGTTACATTACATTCGCTACTAGGAGTGAGAAAAACATCACGGGGTGATGCGCATTGTATGGGTGTGTGTTACATTACATTCACTAGTAGGAGTGAGAAAAACATCACGGGGTGGTGCGCATTGTATGGGTGTGTGTTACATTACATTCACTAGTAGGTGTGAGAAAAACATCACGGGGTGGTGCGCATTGTATGGGTGTGTGTTACATTACATTCACTAGTAGGAGTGAGAAAAACATCACGGGGTGGTGCGCATTGTATGGGTGTGTGTTACATTAGATTCACTAGTAGGAGTGAGAAAAACATCACGGGGTGGTGCGCATTGTATGGGTGTGTGTTACATTACATTCACTAGTAGGAGTGAGAAAAACATCACGGGGTGGTGCACATTGTTTGGGTGTGTGTTACATTACATTCACTAGTAGGTGTGAGAAAAACATCACGGGGTGGTGCGCATTGTATGGGTGTGTGTTACATTAGATTCACTAGTAGGAGTGAGAAAAACATCACGGGGTGGTGCGCATTGTTTGGGTGTGTGTTACATTACATTCACTACTAGGAGTGAGAAAAACATCACGGGGTGGTGCGCATTGTTTGGGTGTGTGTTACATTAGATTCACTAGTAGGAGTGAGAAAAACATCACGGGGTGGTGCGCATTGTATGGGTGTGTGTTACATTACATTCTCTAGTAGGAGTGAGAAAAACATCACGGGGTGGTGCGCATTGTATGGGTGTGTGTTACATTACATTCACTAGTAGGTGTGAGAAAAACATCACGGGGTGGTGCGCATTTTATGGGTGTGTGTTACATTAGATTCACTAGTAGGAGTGAGAAAAACATCACGGTGTGGTGCACATTGTATGGGTGTGTGTTACATTACATTCACTAGTAGGAGTGAGAAAAACATCAGAGGGTTGTGCGCATTGTATGGGTGTGTGTTACATTACATTCGCTACTAGGAGTGAGAAAAACATCATGGGGTGGTGCGCATTGTATGGATTTGTGTTTACATTACATTCGCTACTAGGAGTGAGAAAAACATCACGGGGTGGTGCGCATTGTATGGGTGTGTGTTACATTACATTCACTAGTAGGAGTGAGAAAAACATCACGGGGTGGTGTGCATTGTATGGGTGTGTGTTACATTACATTCACTAGCAGGAGTGAGAAAAACATCACGGGGTGGTGCGCATTGTATGGGTGTGTGTTACATTACATTCACTAGTAGGAGTGAGAAAAACATCACGGGGTGGTGCGCATTGTATGGGTGTGTGTTACATTAGATTCACTAGTAGGAGTGAGAAAAACATCACGGGGTGGTGCGCATTGTATGGGTGTGTGTTACATTAGATTCACTAGTAGGAGTGAGAAAAACATCACGCGGTGGTGCGCATTGTTTGGGTGTGTGTTACATTACATTCACTACTAGGAGTGAGAAAAACATCACGGGGTGGTGCGCATTGTTTGGGTGTGTGTTACATTAGATTCACTAGTAGGAGTGAGAAAAACATCACGGGGTGGTGCGCATTGTATGGGTGTGTGTTACATTACATTCACTAGTAGGAGTGAGAAAAACATCACGGGGTGGTGCGCATTGTATGGGTGTGTGTTACATTAGATTCACTAGTAGGAGTGAGAAAAACATCACGGGGTGGTGCGCATTGTATGGGTGTGTGTTACATTACATTCACTAGTAGGAGTGAGAAAAGCATCACGGGTTGGTGCGCATTGTTTGGCTGTGTGTTACATTACATTCACTAGTAGGAGTGAGAAAAACATCACGGGGTGGTGCGCATTGTATGGGTGTGTGTTACATTAGATTCACTAGTAGGAGTGAGAAAAACATCACGGGGTGGTGCGCATTGTTTGGGTGTGTGTTACATTACATTCACTACTAGGAGTGAGAAAAACATCACGGGGTGGTGCGCATTGTTTGGGTGTGTGTTACATTAGATTCACTAGTAGGAGTGAGAAAAACATCACGGGGTGGTGCGCATTGTATGGGTGTGTGTTACATTACATTCACTAGTAGGAGTGAGAAAAACATCAGAGGGTTGTGCGCATTGTATGGGTGTGTGTTACATTACATTCACTAGTAGGTGTGAGAAAAACATCACGGGGTGGTGCGCATTTTATGGGTGTGTGTTACATTAGATTCACTAGTAGGAGTGAGAAAAACATCACGGTGTGGTGCGCATTGTATGGGTGTGTGTTACATTACATTCACTAGTAGGAGTGAGAAAAACATCACGGGGTTGTGCGCATTGTATGGGTGTGTGTTACATTACATTCGCTACTAGGAGTGAGAAAAACATCATGGGGTGGTGCGCATTGTATGGGTGTGTGTTACATTACATTCGCTACTAGGAGTGAGAAAAACATCACGGGGTGGTGCGCATTGTTTGGGTGTGTGTTACATTACACTCACTAGTAGGAGTGAGAAAAACATCACGGGGTGGTGCGCATTGTATGGGTGTGTGTTACATTACATTCACTAGTAGGAGTGAGAAAAACATCACGGGGTGGTGCGCATTGTATGGGTTAGTGTTACATTACATTCACTAGTACGAGTGAGAAAAACATCACGGGGTGGTGCGCATTGTATGGGTGTGTGTTACATTAGATTCACTAGTAGGAGTGAGAAAAACATCACGGGGTAGTGCGCATTGTATGGGTGTGTGTTACATTAGATTCACTAGTAGGAGTGAGAAAAACATCACGGGGTGGTTCGCATTGTATGGGTGTGTGTTACATTAGATTCACTAGTAAGAGTGAGAAAAACATCACGGGGTGGTGCGCACTGTATGGGTGTGTGTTACATTACATTCACTAGTAGGAGTGAGAAAAACATCACGGGGTGGTGCGCATTGTATGGGTGTGTGTTACATTAGATTCACTAGTAGGAGTGAGAAAAACATCACGGGGTGGTGCGCATTGTATGGGTGTGTGTTACATTACATTCACTAGTAGGAGTGAGAAAAACATCACGGGGTGGTGCGCATTGTATGGGTGTGTTTTACATTAGATTCACTAGTAGGAGTGAGAAAAACATCACGGGGTTCTGCGCATTGTATGGGTGTGTGTTACATTACATTCACTTGTAGGAGTGAGAAAAACATTACGGGGTGGTGCGCATTGTATGGGTGTGTGTTAAATTACATTCACTATTAGGAGTGAGAAAAACATCACGGGGTGGTGCGCATTGTATGGGTGTGTGTTACATTACATTCACTAGTAGGAGTGAGAAAAACATCACGGGGTGGTGCGCATTGTATGGGTTTGTGTTACATTAGATTCACTAGTAGGAGTGAGAAAAACATCACTGTGTGGTGCGCATTGTATGGGTGTGTGTTACATTACATTCACTAGTAGGAGTGAGAAAAACATCACCGGGTGGTGTGCATTGTATGGGTTTGTGTTACATTAGATTCACTAGTAGGAGTGAGAAAAACATCACGGGGTGGTGCGCATTGTATGGGTGTGTGTTGCATTACATTCACTAGTAGTAGTGAGAAATACATCACGGGGTGGTGCGTATTGTATGGGTGTGTGTTACATTACATTCACTAGTAGTAGTGATTAAAACATCACGGGGTGGTGCGCATTGTATGGGTGTGTGTTACATTACATTCACTACTAGGAGTGAGAAAAACATCACGGGGTGATGCGCATTGTATGGGTGTGTGTTACATTACATTCACTAGTAGGAGTGAGAAAAACATCACGGTGAGGTGCGCATTGTATGGGTGTGTGTTACATTACATTCACTAGTAGGAGTGAGAAAAACATCACGGGGAGGTGCGCATTGTATGTGTGTGTGTTACATTACATTCACTACTAGGAGTGAGAAAAACATCACGGGGTGGTGCGCATTGTATGGGTGTGTGTTACATTACATTCACTACTAGGAGTGAGAAAAACATCACGGGGTGGTGCGCATTGTATGGGTGTGTGTTACATTAGATTCACTAGTAGGAGTGAGAAAAACATCACGGGGTGGTGCGCATTGTATGGGTGTGTGTTACATTAGATTCACTAGTAGGAGTGAGAAAAACATCACGGGGTGGTTCGCATTGTATGGGTGTGTGTTACATTACATTCACTAGTAGGAGTGAGAAAAACATCACGGGGTGGTGCGCATTGTATGGGTGTGTGTAACATTACATTCAGTAGTAGGAGTGAGAAAAACATCACGGGGTGGTGCGCATTGTATGGGTGTGTGTTACATTACACTCACTAGTAGGAGTTAGAAATCATCACGGGGTGGTGCGCATTGTATGGGTGTGTGTTACATTACACTCACTAGTAGGAGTGAGAAATCATCACGGGGTGGTGCGCATTGTATGGGTGTGTGTTACATTAGATTCACTAGTAGGAGTGAGAAAAACATCACGGTGTGGTGCGCATTGTATGGGTGTGTGTTACATTACATTCACTAGTAGGAGTGAGAAAAACATCACGGGGTTGTGCGCATTGTATGGGTGTGTGTTACAATACATTCGCTACTAGGAGTGAGAAAAACATCACGGGGTAGTGCGCATTGTATGGGTGTGTGTTACATTACATTCGCTACTAGGAGTGAGAAAAACATCACGGGGTGATGCGCATTGTATGGGTGTGTGTTACATTACATTCACTAGTAGGAGTGAGAAAAACATCACGGGGTGGTGCGCATTGTATGGGTGTGTGTTACATTACATTCACTAGTAGGTGTGAGAAAAACATCACGGGGTGGTGCGCATTGTATGGGTGTGTGTTACATTACATTCACTAGTAGGAGTGAGAAAAACATCACGGGGTGGTGCGCATTGTATGGGTGTGTGTTACATTAGATTCACTAATAGGAGTGAGAAAAACATCACGGGGTGGTGCGCATTGTATGGGTGTGTGTTACATTACATTCACTAGTAGGAGTGAGAAAAACATCACGGGGTGGTGCACATTGTTTGGGTGTGTGTTACATTACATTCACTAGTAGGAGTGAGAAAAACATCACGGGGTGGTGCGCATTGTATGGGTGTGTGTTACATTAGATTCACTAGTAGGAGTGAGAAAAACATCACGGGGTGGTGCGCATTGTTTGGGTGTGTGTTACATTACATTCACTACTAGGAGTGAGAAAAACATCACGGGGTGGTGCGCATTGTTTGGGTGTGTGTTACATTAGATTCACTAGTAGGAGTGAGAAAAACATCACGGGGTGGTGCGCATTGTATGGGTGTGTGTTACATTACATTCACTAGTAGGAGTGAGAAAAACATCACGGGGTGGTGCGCATTGTATGGGTGTGTGTTACATTACATTCACTAGTAGGTGTGAGAAAAACATCACGGGGTGGTGCGCATTTTATGGGTGTGTGTTATATTAGATTCACTAGTAGGAGTGAGAAAAACATCACGGTGTGGTGCACATTGTATGGGTGTGTGTTACATTACATTCACTATTAGGAGTGAGAAAAACATCAGAGGGTTGTGCGCATTGTATGGGTGTGTGTTACATTACATTCGCTACTAGGAGTGAGAAAAACATCATGGGGTGGTGCGCATTGTATGGATGTGTGTTTACATTACATTCGCTACTAGGAGTGAGAAAAACATCACGGGGTGGTGCGCATTGTATGGGTGTGTGTTACATTACATTCACTAGTAGGAGTGAGAAAAACATCACGGGGTGGTGTGCATTGTATGGGTGTGTGTTACATTACATTCACTAGCAGGAGTGAGAAAAACATCACGGGGTGGTGCGCATTGTATGGGTGTGTGTTACATTACATTCACTAGTAGGAGTGAGAAAAACATCACGGGGTGGTGCGCATTGTATGGGTGTGTGTTACATTAGATTCACTAGTAGGAGTGAGAAAAACATCACGGGGTGGTGCGCATTGTATGGGTGTGTGTTACATTAGATTCACTAGTAGGAGTGAGAAAAACATCACGGGGTGGTGCGCATTGTATGGGTGTGTGTTACATTAGATTCACTAGTAAGAGTGAGAAAAACATCACGGGGTGGTGTGCATTGTATGGGTGTGTGTTACATTACATTCACTAGTAGGAGTGAGAAAAACATCACGGGCTGGTGCGCATTGTATGGGTGTGTGTTACATTAGATTCACTAGTAGGAGTGAGAAAAACATCACGGGGTGGTGCGCATTGTATGGGTGTGTGTTACATTACATTCACTAGTAGGAGTGAGAAAAACATCACGGGGTGGTGCGCATTGTATGGGTGTGTGTTACATTAGATTCACTAGTAGGAGTGAGAAAAACATCACGGGGTTCTGCGCATTGTATGGGTGTGTGTTACATTACATTCACTAGTAGGAGTGAGAAAAACATTACGGGGTGGTGCGCATTGTATGAGTGTGTGTTAAATTACATTCACTAGTAGGAGTGAGAAAAACATCACGGGGTGGTACGCATTGTATGGGTGTGTGTTACATTACATTCACTAGTAGGAGTGAGAAAAACATCACGGGGTGGTGCGCATTGTATGGGTTTGTGTTACATTAGATTCACTAGTAGGAGTGAGAAAAACATCACGGTGTGGTGCGCATTGTATGGGTGTGTGTTACATTACATTCACTAGTAGGAGTGAGAAAAACATCACGGGGTTGTGCGCATTGTATGGGTGTGTGTTACAATACATTCGCTACTAGGAGTGAGAAAAACATCATGGGGTGGTGCGCATTGTATGGATGTGTGTTACATTACATTCGCTACTAGGAGTGAGAAAAACATCACGGGGTGGTGCGCATTGTATGGGTGTGTGTTACATTACATTCACTAGTAGGAGTGAGAAAAACATCACGGGGTGGTGCGCATTGTATGGGTGTGTGTTACATTACATTCACTACTAGGAGTGAGAAAAACATCACGGGGTGGTGCGCATTGTATGGGTGTGTGTTACATTACATTCACTAGTAGGAGTGAGAAAAACATCACGGGGTGGTGCGCATTGTATGGGTGTGTGTTACATTAGATTCACTAGTAGGAGTGAGAAAAACATCACGGGGTGGTGCGCATTGTTTGGGTGTGTGTTACATTACATTCACTACTAGGAGTGAGAAAAACATCACGGGGTGGTGCGCATTGTTTGGGTGTGTGTTACATTAGATTCACTAGTAGGAGTGAGAAAAACATCACGGGGTGGTGCCCATTGTATGGGTGTGTGTTACATTACATTCACTAGTAGGAGTGAGAAAAACATCACGGGGTGGTGCGCATTGTATGGGTGTGTGTTACATTACATTCACTAGTAGGAGTGAGAAAAACATCACGGGGTGGTGCGCATTGTATGGGTGTGTGTTACATTACATTCACTAGTAGGTGTGAGAAAAACATCACGGGGTGGTGCGCATTTTATGGGTGTGTGTTACATTACATTCACTAGTAGGAGTGAGAAAAACATCACGGTGTGGTGCGCATTGTATGGGTGTGTGTTACATTACATTCACTAGTAGGAGTGAGAAAAACATCAGAGGGTTGTGCGCATTGTATGGGTGTGTGTTACATTACATTCGCTACTAGGAGTGAGAAAAACATCATGCGGTGGTGCGCCTTGTATGGATGTGTGTTTACATTACATTCGCTACTAGGAGTGAGAAAAACATCACGGGGTGGTGCGCATTGTATGGGTGTGTGTTACATTACATTCACTAGTAGGAGTGAGAAAAACATCACGGGGTGGTGTGCATTGTATGGGTGTGTGTTACATTACATTCACTACTAGGAGTGAGAAAAACATCACGGGGTGGTGCGCATTGTATGGGTGTGTGTTACATTACATTCACTAGTAGGAGTGAGAAAAACATCACGGGGTGGTGTGCATTGTATGGGTGTGTGTTACATTACATTCACTAGCAGGAGTGAGAAAAACATCACGGGGTGGTGCGCATTGTATGGGTGTGTGTTACATTACATTAACTAGTAGGAGTGAGAAAAACATCACGGGGTGGTGCGCATTGTATGGGTGTGTGTTACATTAGATTCACTAGTAGGAGTGAGAAAAACATCACGGGGTGGTGCGCATTGTATGGGTGTGTGTTACATTAGATTCACTAGTAGGAGTGAGAAAAACATCACGGGGTGGTGCGCATTGTATGGGTGTGTGTTACATTAGATTCACTAGTAAGAGTGAGAAAAACATCACGGGGTGGTGTGCATTGTATGGGTGTGTGTTACATTACATTCACTAGTAGGAGTGAGAAAAACATCACGGGGTGGTGCGCATTGTATGGGTGTTTGTTACATTAGATTCACTAGTAGGAGTGAGAAAAACATCACGGGGTGGTGCGCATTGTATGGGTGTGTGTTACATTACATTCACTAGTAGGAGTGAGAAAAACATCACGGGGTGGTGCGCATTGTATGGGTGTGTGTTACATTAGATTGACTAGTAGGAGTGAGAAAAACATCACGGGGTTCTGCGCATTGTATGGGTGTGTGTTACATTACATTCACTAGTAGGAGTGAGAAAAACATTACGGGGTGGTGCGCATTGTATGAGTGTGTGTTAAATTACATTCACTAGTAGGAGTGAGAAAAACATCACGGGGTGGTACGCATTGTATGGGTGTGTGTTACATTACATTCACTAGTAGGAGTGAGAAAAACATCACGGGGTGGTGCGCATTGTATGGGTTTGTGTTACATTAGATTCACTAGTAGGAGTGAGAAAAACATCACGGTGTGGTGCGCATTGTATGGGTGTGTGTTACATTACATTCACTAGTAGGAGTGAGAAAAACATCACGGGGTTGTGCGCATTGTATGGGTGTGTGTTACAATACATTCGCTACTAGGAGTGAGAAAAACATCATGGGGTGGTGCGCATTGTATGGATGTGTGTTACATTACATTCGCTACTAGGAGTGAGAAAAACATCACGGGGTGGTGCGCATTGTATGGGTGTGTGTTACATTACATTCACTAGTAGGAGTGAGAAAAACATCACGGGGTGGTGCGCATTGTATGGGTGTGTGTTACATTACATTCACTACTAGGAGTGAGAAAAACATCACGGGGTGGTGCGCATTGTATGGGTGTGTGTTACATTACATTCACTAGTAGGAGTGAGAAAAACATCACGGGGTGGTGCGCATTGTATGGGTGTGTGTTACATTAGATTCACTAGTAGGAGTGAGAAAAACATCACGGGGTGGTGCGCATTGTTTGGGTGTGTGTTACATTACATTCACTACTAGGAGTGAGAAAAACATCACGGGGTGGTGCGCATTGTTTGGGTGTGTGTTACATTAGATTCACTAGTAGGAGTGAGAAAAACATCACGGGGTGGTGCCCATTGTATGGGTGTGTGTTACATTACATTCACTAGTAGGAGTGAGAAAAACATCACGGGGTGGTGCGCATTGTATGGGTGTGTGTTACATTACATTCACTAGTAGGAGTGAGAAAAACATCACGGGGTGGTGCGCATTGTATGGGTGTGTGTTACATTACATTCACTAGTAGGTGTGAGAAAAACATCACGGGGTGGTGCGCATTTTATGGGTGTGTGTTACATTACATTCACTAGTAGGAGTGAGAAAAACATCACGGTGTGGTGCGCATTGTATGGGTGTGTGTTACATTACATTCACTAGTAGGAGTGAGAAAAACATCACGGGGTTGTGCGCATTGTATGGGTGTGTGTTACATTACATTCGCTACTAGGAGTGAGAAAAACATCATGGGGTGGTTCGCATTGTATGGGTGTGTGTTACATTACATTCGCTACTAGGAGTGAGAAAAACATCACGGGTGGTGCGCATTGTATGGGTGTGTGTTACATTACATTCACTAGTAGGAGTGAGAAAAACATCACGGGGTGGTGCGCATTGTATGGGTGTGTGTTACATTACATTCACTAGTAGGAGTGAGAAAAACATCACGGGGTGGTGCGCATTGTATGGGTGTGTGTTACATTACATTCACTAGTAGGAGTGAGAAAAACATCACGGGGTGGTGCGCATTGTATGGGTGTGTGTTACATTACATTCACTAGTAGGAGTGAGAAAAACATCACGGGGTGGTGCGCATTGTATGGGTGTGTGTTACATTAGATTCACTAGTAGGAGTGAGAAAAACATCACGGGGTGGTGCGCATTGTATGGGTTTGTGTTACATTAGATTCACTAGTAAGAGTGTGAAAAACATCACGGGGTGGTGCGCATTGTATGGGTGTGTGTTACATTACATTCACTAGTAGGAGTGAGAAAAACATCACGGGGTGGTGCGCATTGTATGGGTGTGTGTTACATTAGATTCACTAGTAGGAGTGAGAAAAACATCACGAGGTGGTGCGCATTGTATGGGTGTGTGTTATATTACATTCACTAGTAGGAGTGAGAAAAACATCACGGGGAGGTGCGCATTGTATGGGTGTGTGTTACATTAGATTCACTAGTAGGAGTGAGAAAAACATCACGGGGTGGTGCGCATTGTATGGGTGTGTGTTACATTAGATTCACTAGTAGGAGTGAGAAAAACATCACGGGGTGGTGCGCATTGTATGGGTGTGTGTTACATTACATTCACTAGTAGGAGTGAGAAAAACATCACGGGGCGGTGCGCATTGTATGGGTGTGTGTTACATTACATTCACTAGTAGGCGTGAGAAAAACATCACGGTGTGGTGCGCATTGTATGGGTGTGTGTTACATTACATTCACTAGTAGGAGTGAGAAAAACATCACGGGGTTGTGCGCATTGTATGGGTGTGTGTTACAATACATTCGCTACTAGGAGTGAGAAAAACATCATGGGGTGGTGCGCATTGTATGGATGTGTGTTACATTACATTCGCTACTAGGAGTGAGAAAAACATCACGGGGTGGTGCGCATTGTATGGGTGTGTGTTACATTACATTCACTAGTAGGAGTGAGAAAAACATCACGGGGTGGTGCGCATTGTATGGGTGTGTGTTACATTACATTCACTACTAGGAGTGAGAAAAACATCACGGGGTGGTGCGCATTGTATGGGTGTGTGTTACATTACATTCACTAGTAGGAGTGAGAAAAACATCACGGGGTGGTGCGCATTGTATGGGTGTGTGTTACATTAGATTCACTAGTAGGAGTGAGAAAAACATCACGGGGTGGTGCGCATTGTTTGGGTGTGTGTTACATTACATTCACTACTAGGAGTGAGAAAAACATCACGGGGTGGTGCGCATTGTTTGGGTGTGTGTTACATTAGATTCACTAGTAGGAGTGAGAAAAACATCACGGGGTGGTGCCCATTGTATGGGTGTGTGTTACATTACATTCACTAGTAGGAGTGAGAAAAACATCACGGGGTGGTGCGCATTGTATGGGTGTGTGTTACATTACATTCACTAGTAGGAGTGAGAAAAACATCACGGGGTGGTGCGCATTGTATGGGTGTGTGTTACATTACATTCACTAGTAGGAGTGAGAAAAACATCACGGTGTGGTGCGCATTGTATGGGTGTGTGTTACATTACATTCACTAGTAGGAGTGAGAAAAACATCAGAGGGTTGTGCGCATTGTATGGGTGTGTGTTACATTACATTCGCTACTAGGAGTGAGAAAAACATCATGCGGTGGTGCGCCTTGTATGGATGAGTGTTTACATTACATTCGCTACTAGGAGTGAGAAAAACATCACGGGGTGGTGCGCATTGTATGGGTGTGTGTTACATTACATTCACTAGTAGGAGTGAGAAAAACATCACGGGGTGGTGTGCATTGTATGGGTGTGTGTTACATTACATTCACTAGCAGGAGTGAGAAAAACATCACGGGGTGGTGCGCATTGTATGGGTGTGTGTTACATTACATTCACTAGTAGGAGTGAGAAAAACATCACGGGGTGGTGTGCATTGTATGGGTGTGTGTTACATTACATTCACTAGCAGGAGTGAGAAAAACATCACGGGGTGGTGCGCATTGTATGGGTGTGTGTTACATTACATTAACTAGTAGGAGTGAGAAAAACATCACGGGGTGGTGCGCATTGTATGGGTGTGTGTTACATTAGATTCACTAGTAGGAGTGAGAAAAACATCACGGGGTGGTGCGCATTATATGGGTGTGTGTTACATTAGATTCACTAGTAGGAGTGAGAAAAACATCACGGGGTGGTGCGCATTGTATGGGTGTGTGTTACATTAGATTCACTAGTAAGAGTGAGAAAAACATCACGGGGTGGTGTGCATTGTATGGGTGTGTGTTACATTACATTCACTAGTAGGAGTGAGAAAAACATCACGGGGTGGTGCGCATTGTATGGGTGTGTGTTACATTACATTCACTAGTAGGAGTGAGAAAAACATCACGGGGTTGTGCGCATTGTATGGGTGTGTGTTACATTACATTCGCTACTAGGAGTGAGAAAAACATCATGGGGTGGTTCGCATTGTATGGGTGTGTGTTACATTACATTCGCTACTAGGAGTGAGAAAAACATCACGGGTGGTGCGCATTGTATGGGTGTGTGTTACATTACATTCACTAGTAGGAGTGAGAAAAACATCACGGGGTGGTGCGCATTGTATGGGTGTGTGTTACATTACATTCACTAGTAGGAGTGAGAAAAACATCACGGGGTGGTGCGCATTGTATGGGTGTGTGTTACATTACATTCACTAGTAGGAGTGAGAAAAACATCACGGGGTGGTGCGCATTGTATGGGTGTGTGTTACATTACATTCACTAGTAGGAGTGAGAAAAACATCACGGGGTGGTGCGCATTGTATGGGTGTGTGTTACATTAGATTCACTAGTAGGAGTGAGAAAAACATCACGGGGTGGTGCGCATTGTATGGGTTTGTGTTACATTAGATTCACTAGTAAGAGTGTGAAAAACATCACGGGGTGGTGCGCATTGTATGGGTGTGTGTTACATTACATTCACTAGTAGGAGTGAGAAAAACATCACGGGGTGGTGCGCATTGTATGGGTGTGTGTTACATTAGATTCACTAGTAGGAGTGAGAAAAACATCACGAGGTGGTGCGCATTGTATGGGTGTGTGTTATATTACATTCACTAGTAGGAGTGAGAAAAACATCACGGGGAGGTGCGCATTGTATGGGTGTGTGTTACATTAGATTCACTAGTAGGAGTGAGAAAAACATCACGGGGTGGTGCGCATTGTATGGGTGTGTGTTACATTAGATTCACTAGTAGGAGTGAGAAAAACATCACGGGGTGGTGCGCATTGTATGGGTGTGTGTTACATTACATTCACTAGTAGGAGTGAGAAAAACATCACGGGGCGGTGCGCATTGTATGGGTGTGTGTTACATTACATTCACTAGTAGGCGTGAGAAAAACATCACGGTGTGGTGCGCATTGTATGGGTGTGTGTTACATTACATTCACTAGTAGGAGTGAGAAAAACATCACGGGGTTGTGCGCATTGTATGGGTGTGTGTTACAATACATTCGCTACTAGGAGTGAGAAAAACATCATGGGGTGGTGCGCATTGTATGGATGTGTGTTACATTACATTCGCTACTAGGAGTGAGAAAAACATCACGGGGTGGTGCGCATTGTATGGGTGTGTGTTACATTACATTCACTAGTAGGAGTGAGAAAAACATCACGGGGTGGTGCGCATTGTATGGGTGTGTGTTACATTACATTCACTACTAGGAGTGAGAAAAACATCACGGGGTGGTGCGCATTGTATGGGTGTGTGTTACATTACATTCACTAGTAGGAGTGAGAAAAACATCACGGGGTGGTGCGCATTGTATGGGTGTGTGTTACATTAGATTCACTAGTAGGAGTGAGAAAAACATCACGGGGTGGTGCGCATTGTTTGGGTGTGTGTTACATTACATTCACTACTAGGAGTGAGAAAAACATCACGGGGTGGTGCGCATTGTTTGGGTGTGTGTTACATTAGATTCACTAGTAGGAGTGAGAAAAACATCACGGGGTGGTGCCCATTGTATGGGTGTGTGTTACATTACATTCACTAGTAGGAGTGAGAAAAACATCACGGGGTGGTGCGCATTGTATGGGTGTGTGTTACATTACATTCACTAGTAGGAGTGAGAAAAACATCACGGGGTGGTGCGCATTGTATGGGTGTGTGTTACATTACATTCACTAGTAGGAGTGAGAAAAACATCACGGTGTGGTGCGCATTGTATGGGTGTGTGTTACATTACATTCACTAGTAGGAGTGAGAAAAACATCAGAGGGTTGTGCGCATTGTATGGGTGTGTGTTACATTACATTCGCTACTAGGAGTGAGAAAAACATCATGCGGTGGTGCGCCTTGTATGGATGAGTGTTTACATTACATTCGCTACTAGGAGTGAGAAAAACATCACGGGGTGGTGCGCATTGTATGGGTGTGTGTTACATTACATTCACTAGTAGGAGTGAGAAAAACATCACGGGGTGGTGTGCATTGTATGGGTGTGTGTTACATTACATTCACTAGCAGGAGTGAGAAAAACATCACGGGGTGGTGCGCATTGTATGGGTGTGTGTTACATTACATTCACTAGTAGGAGTGAGAAAAACATCACGGGGTGGTGTGCATTGTATGGGTGTGTGTTACATTACATTCACTAGTAGGAGTGAGAAAAACATCACGGGGTTCTGCGCATTGTATGGGTGTGTGTTACATTACATTCACTAGTAGGAGTGAGAAAAACATTACGGGGTGGTGCGCATTGTATGAGTGTGTGTTAAATTACATTCACTAGTAGGAGTGAGAAAAACATCACGGGGTGGTACGCATTGTATGGGTGTGTGTTACATTACATTCACTAGTAGGAGTGAGGAAAACATCACGGGGTGGTGCGCATTGTATGGGTTTGTGTTACATTAGATTCACTAGTAGGAGTGAGAAAAACATCACGGTGTGGTGCGCATTGTATGGGTGTGTGTTACATTACATTCACTAGTAGGAGTGAGAAAAACATCACGGGGTTGTGCGCATTGTATGGGTGTGTGTTACAATACATTCGCTACTAGGAGTGAGAAAAACATCATGGGGTGGTGCGCATTGTATGGATGTGTGTTACATTACATTCGCTACTAGGAGTGAGAAAAACATCACGGGGTGGTGCGCATTGTATGGGTGTGTGTTACATTACATTCACTAGTAGGAGTGAGAAAAACATCACGGGGTGGTGCGCATTGTATGGGTGTGTGTTACATTACATTCACTAGTAGGAGTGAGAAAAACATCACGGGGTGGTGCGCATTGTTTGGGTGTGTGTTACATTACATTCACTCCTAGGAGTGAGAAAAACATCACGGGGTGGTGCGCATTGTTTGGGTGTGTGTTACATTAGATTCACTAGTAGGAGTGAGAAAAACATCACGGGGTGGTGCCCATTGTATGGGTGTGTGTTACATTACATTCACTAGTAGGAGTGAGAAAAACATCACGGGGTGGTGCGCATTGTATGGGTGTGTGTTACATTACATTCACTAGTAGGAGTGAGAAAAACATCACGGGGTGGTGCGCATTGTATGGGTGTGTGTTACATTACATTCACTAGTAGGTGTGAGAAAAACATCACGGGGTGGTGCGCATTTTATGGGTGTGTGTTACATTACATTCACTAGTAGGAGTGAGAAAAACATCACGGTGTGGTGCGCATTGTATGGGTGTGTGTTACATTAGATTCACTAGTAGGAGTGAGAAAAACATCACGGGGTGGTGCGCATTGTATGGGTGTGTGTTACATTAGATTCACTAGTAGGAGTGAGAAAAACATCACGGGGTGGTGCGCATTGTATGGGTGTGTGTTACATTAGATTCACTAGTAGGAGTGAGAAAAACATCACGAGGTGGTGCGCATTGTATGGGTGTGTGTTATATTACATTCACTAGTAGGAGTGAGAAAAACATCACGGGGAGGTGCGCATTGTATGGGTGTGTGTTACATTAGATTCACTAGTAGGAGTGAGAAAAACATCACGGGGTGGTGCGCATTGTATGGGTGTGTGTTACATTAGATTCACTAGTAGGAGTGAGAAAAACATCACGGGGTGGTGCGCATTGTATGGGTGTGTGTTACATTACATTCACTAGTAGGAGTGAGAAAAACATCACGGGGCGGTGCGCATTGTATGGGTGTGTGTTACATTACATTCACTAGTAGGCGTGAGAAAAACATCACGGTGTGGTGCGCATTGTATGGGTGTGTGTTACATTACATTCACTAGTAGGAGTGAGAAAAACATCACGGGGTTGTGCGCATTGTATGGGTGTGTGTTACAATACATTCGCTACTAGGAGTGAGAAAAACATCATGGGGTGGTGCGCATTGTATGGATGTGTGTTACATTACATTCGCTACTAGGAGTGAGAAAAACATCACGGGGTGGTGCGCATTGTATGGGTGTGTGTTACATTACATTCACTAGTAGGAGTGAGAAAAACATCACGGGGTGGTGCGCATTGTATGGGTGTGTGTTACATTACATTCACTACTAGGAGTGAGAAAAACATCACGGGGTGGTGCGCATTGTATGGGTGTGTGTTACATTACATTCACTAGTAGGAGTGAGAAAAACATCACGGGGTGGTGCGCATTGTATGGGTGTGTGTTACATTAGATTCACTAGTAGGAGTGAGAAAAACATCACGGGGTGGTGCGCATTGTTTGGGTGTGTGTTACATTACATTCACTACTAGGAGTGAGAAAAACATCACGGGGTGGTGCGCATTGTTTGGGTGTGTGTTACATTAGATTCACTAGTAGGAGTGAGAAAAACATCACGGGGTGGTGCCCATTGTATGGGTGTGTGTTACATTACATTCACTAGTAGGAGTGAGAAAAACATCACGGGGTGGTGCGCATTGTATGGGTGTGTGTTACATTACATTCACTAGTAGGAGTGAGAAAAACATCACGGGGTGGTGCGCATTGTATGGGTGTGTGTTACATTACATTCACTAGTAGGTGTGAGAAAAACATCACGGGGTGGTGCGCATTTTATGGGTGTGTGTTACATTACATTCACTAGTAGGAGTGAGAAAAACATCACGGTGTGGTGCGCATTGTATGGGTGTGTGTTACATTACATTCACTAGTAGGAGTGAGAAAAACATCAGAGGGTTGTGCGCATTGTATGGGTGTGTGTTACATTACATTCGCTACTAGGAGTGAGAAAAACATCATGCGGTGGTGCGCCTTGTATGGATGTGTGTTTACATTACATTCGCTACTAGGAGTGAGAAAAACATCACGGGGTGGTGCGCATTGTATGGGTGTGTGTTACATTACATTCACTAGTAGGAGTGAGAAAAACATCACGGGGTGGTGTGCATTGTATGGGTGTGTGTTACATTACATTCACTAGCAGGAGTGAGAAAAACATCACGGGGTGGTGCGCATTGTATGGGTGTGTGTTACATTACATTCACTAGTAGGAGTGAGAAAAACATCACGGGGTGGTGTGCATTGTATGGGTGTGTGTTACATTACATTCACTAGCAGGAGTGAGAAAAACATCACGGGGTGGTGCGCATTGTATGGGTGTGTGTTACATTACATTAACTAGTAGGAGTGAGAAAAACATCACGGGGTGGTGCGCATTGTATGGGTGTGTGTTACATTAGATTCACTAGTAGGAGTGAGAAAAACATCACGGGGTGGTGCGCATTGTATGGGTGTGTGTTACATTAGATTCACTAGTAGGAGTGAGAAAAACATCACGGGGTGGTGCGCATTGTATGGGTGTGTGTTACATTAGATTCACTAGTAAGAGTGAGAAAAACATCACGGGGTGGTGTGCATTGTATGGGTGTGTGTTACATTAGATTCACTAGTAGGAGTGAGAAAAACATCACGGGGTGGTGCGCATTGTATGGGTGTGTGTTACATTAGATTCACTAGTAGGAGTGAGAAAAACATCACGGGGTGGTGCGCATTGTATGGGTGAGTGTTACATTACATTCACTAGTAGGAGTGAGAAAAACATCACGGGGTGGTGCGCATTGTATGGGTGTGTGTTACATTAGATTCACTAGTAGGAGTGAGAAAAACATCACGGGGTTCTGCGCATTGTATGGGTGTGTGTTACATTACATTCACTAGTAGGAGTGAGAAAAACATTACGGGGTGGTGCGCATTGTATGAGTGTGTGTTAAATTACATTCACTAGTAGGAGTGAGAAAAACATCACGGGGTGGTACGCATTGTATGGGTGTGTGTTACATTACATTCACTAGTAGGAGTGAGGAAAACATCACGGGGTGGTGCGCATTGTATGGGTTTGTGTTACATTAGATTCACTAGTAGGAGTGAGAAAAACATCACGGTGTGGTGCGCATTGTATGGGTGTGTGTTACATTACATTCACTAGTAGGAGTGAGAAAAACATCACGGGGTTGTGCGCATTGTATGGGTGTGTGTTACAATACATTCGCTACTAGGAGTGAGAAAAACATCATGGGGTGGTGCGCATTGTATGGATGTGTGTTACATTACATTCGCTACTAGGAGTGAGAAAAACATCACGGGGTGGTGCGCATTGTATGGGTGTGTGTTACATTACATTCACTAGTAGGAGTGAGAAAAACATCACGGGGTGGTGTGCATTGTATGGGTGTGTGTTACATTACATTCACTAGCAGGAGTGAGAAAAACATCACGGGGTGGTGCGCATTGTATGGGTGTGTGTTACATTACATTCACTAGTAGGAGTGAGAAAAACATCACGGGGTGGTGCGCATTGTTTGGGTGTGTGTTACATTACATTCACTACTAGGAGTGAGAAAAACATCACGGGGTGGTGCGCATTGTTTGGGTGTGTGTTACATTAGATTCACTAGTAGGAGTGAGAAAAACATCACGGGGTGGTGCCCATTGTATGGGTGTGTGTTACATTACATTCACTAGCAGGAGTGAGAAAAACATCACGGGGTGGTGCGCATTGTATGGGTGTGTGTTACATTACATTCACTAGTAGGAGTGAGAAAAACATCACGGGGTGGTGCGCATTGTATGGGTGTGTGTAACATTACATTCACTAGTAGGTGTGAGAAAAACATCACGGGGTGGTGCGCATTTTATGGGTGTGTGTTACATTACATTCACTAGTAGGAGTGAGAAAAACATCACGGTGTGGTGCGCATTGTATGGGTGTGTGTTACATTACATTCACTAGTAGGAGTGAGAAAAACATCACGGGGTTGTGCGCATTGTATGGGTGTGTGTTACATTACATTCGCTACTAGGAGTGAGAAAAACATCATGCGGTGGTGCGCCTTGTATGGATGTGTGTTTACATTACATTCGCTACTAGGAGTGAGAAAAACATCACGGGGTGGTGCGCATTGTATGGGTGTGTGTTACATTACATTCACTAGTAGGAGTGAGAAAAACATCACGGGGTGGTGTGCATTGTATGGGTGTGTGTTACATTACATTCACTACTAGGAGTGAGAAAAACATCACGGGGTGGTGCGCATTGTATGGGTGTGTGTTACATTACATTCACTAGTAGGAGTGAGAAAAACATCACGGGGTGGTGTGCATTGTATGGGTGTGTGTTACATTACATTCACTAGCAGGAGTGAGAAAAACATCACGGGGTGGTGCGCATTGTATGGGTGTGTGTTACATTACATTAACTAGTAGGAGTGAGAAAAACATCACGGGGTGGTGCGCATTGTATGGGTGTGTGTTACATTAGATTCACTAGTAGGAGTGAGAAAAACATCACGGGGTGGTGCGCATTGTATGGGTGTGTGTTACATTAGATTCACTAGTAGGAGTGAGAAAAACATCACGGGGTGGTGCGCATTGTATGGGTGTGTGTTACATTAGATTCACTAGTAAGAGTGAGAAAAACATCACGGGGTGGTGTGCATTGTATGGGTGTGTGTTACATTACATTCACTAGTAGGAGTGAGAAAAACATCACGGGGTGGTGCGCATTGTATGGGTGTGTGTTACATTAGATTCACTAGTAGGAGTGAGAAAAACATCACGGGGTGGTGCGCATTGTATGGGTGTGTGTTACATTACATTCACTAGTAGGAGTGAGAAAAACATCACGGGGTGGTGCGCATTGTATGGGTGTGTGTTACATTAGATTCACTAGTAGGAGTGAGAAAAACATCACGGGGTTCTGCGCATTGTATGGGTGTGTGTTACATTACATTCACTAGTAGGAGTGAGAAAAACATTACGGGGTGGTGCGCATTGTATGAGTGTGTGTTAAATTACATTCACTAGTAGGAGTGAGAAAAACATCACGGGGTGGTACGCATTGTATGGGTGTGTGTTACATTACATTCACTAGTAGGAGTGAGAAAAACATCACGGGGTGGTGCGCATTGTATGGGTTTGTGTTACATTAGATTCACTAGTAGGAGTGAGAAAAACATCACGGTGTGGTGCGCATTGTATGGGTGTGTGTTACATTACATTCACTAGTAGGAGTGAGAAAAACATCACGGGGTTGTGCGCATTGTATGGGTGTGTGTTACAATACATTCGCTACTAGGAGTGAGAAAAACATCATGGGGTGGTGCGCATTGTATGGATGTGTGTTACATTACATTCGCTACTAGGAGTGAGAAAAACATCACGGGGTGGTGCGCATTGTATGGGTTTGTGTTACATTAGATTCACTAGTAAGAGTGTGAAAAACATCACGGGGTGGTGCGCATTGTATGGGTGTGTGTTACATTACATTCACTAGTAGGAGTGAGAAAAACATCACGGGGTGGTGCGCATTGTATGGGTGTGTGTTACATTAGATTCACTAGTAGGAGTGAGAAAAACATCACGAGGTGGTGCGCATTGTATGGGTGTGTGTTATATTACATTCACTAGTAGGAGTGAGAAAAACATCACGGGGAGGTGCGCATTGTATGGGTGTGTGTTACATTAGATTCACTAGTAGGAGTGAGAAAAACATCACGTGGTGGTGCGCATTGTATGGGTGTGTGTTACATTAGATTCACTAGTAGGAGTGAGAAAAACATCACGGGGTGGTGCGCATTGTATGGGTGTGTGTTACATTACATTCACTAGTAGGAGTGAGAAAAACATCACGGGGCGGTGCGCATTGTATGGGTGTGTGTTACATTACATTCACTAGTAGGCGTGAGAAAAACATCACGGGGTGTTGCGCATTGTATGGGTGTGTGTTACATTACATTCACTAGTAAGAATGAGAAAAACATCACGGGGCGGTGTGCATTGTATGGGTGTGTGTTACATTACATTCACTAGTAGGAGTGAGAAAAACATCAAGGGGCGGTGCGCATTGTATGGGAGTGTGTTACATTACATTCACTAGTAGGAGTGAGAAAAACATCACGGGGCGGTGCACATTGTATGGGTGTGTGTTACATTACATTCACTAGTAGGAGTGACAAAAACATCACGGGGTGGTGCGCATTGTATGGGTGTGTGTTACATTACATTCACTAGTAGGAGTGAGAAAAACATCACAGGGTGGTGCGCATTGTTTGGGTGTGTGTTACATTAGATTCACTAGTAGGAGTGAGAAAAACATCACGGGGTGGTGCGCATTGTATGGGTGTGTGTTACATTAGATTCACTAGTAGGAGTGAGAAAAACATCACGGGGTGGTGCGCATTGTATGGGTGTGTGTTACATTACATTCACTAGTAGGAGTGAGAAAAACATCACGGGGTGGTGCGCATTGTATGGGTGTGTGTTACATTAGATTCACTAGTAGGAGTGAGAAAAACATCACGGGGTGGTGCGCATTGTATGGGTGTGTGTTACATTAGATTCACTAGTAGGAGTGAGAAAAACATCACGGGGTTGTGCGCATTGTATGGGTGTGTGTTACATTACATTCACCACTGGGAGTGAGAAAAACATCATGGGGTGGTGCGCATTGTATGGGTGTGTGTTACATTAGATTCACTAGTAGGAGTGAGAAAAACATCACGGGGTGGTGCGCATTGTATGGGTGTGTGTTACATTAGATACGCTAGTAGGAGTGAGAAAAACATCACGAGGTGGTGCGCATTGTATGGGTGTGTGTTACATTAGATTCGCTAGTAGGAGTGAGAAAAACATCACGGGGTGGTGCGCATTGTATGGGTGTGTGTTACATTACATTCACTACTAGGAGTGAGAAAAACATCACGGGGTGGTGCGCATTGTATGGGTGTGTGTTACATTACATTCACTACTAGGACTGAGAAAAACATCACGGGGTGGTGCGCATTGTATGGGTGTGTGTTACATTACATTCACTACTAGGAGTGAGAAAAACATCACGGGGTGGTGCGCATTGTATGGGTGTGTGTTACATTACATTCACTAGTAGGAGTGAGAAAAACATCACGGGGTTGTGCGCATTGTATGGGTGTGTGTTACATTAGAATACTAGTAGGAGTGAGAAAAACATCATGGGGTGGTGCGCATTGTATGGCTGTTTGTTACATTACATTCACTAGTAGGAGTGAGAAAAACATCACGGGGTGGTGCGCATTGTATGGGTGTGTGTTACATTACATTCACTAGTAGGAGTGAGAAAAACATCACGGTGTGGTGCGCATTGTATGGGTGTGTGTTACATTACATTCACTAGTAGGAGTGAGAAAAACATCACGGGGTGGTGCGCATTGTATGGGTGTGTGTTACATTACATTCACTAGTAGGAGTGAGAAAAACATCACGGGGTGGTGCGCATTGTTTGGGTGTGTGTTACATTACATTCAGTAGTAGGAGTGAGAAAAACATCACGGGGTGGTGCGCATTGTATGTGTGTGTGTTACATTAGATTCACTAGTAGGAGTGAGAAAAACATCACGGGGTGGTGCGCATTGTTTGGGTGTGTGTTACATTACATTCACTACTAGGAGTGAGAAAAACATCACGGGGTGGTGCGCATTGTTTGGGTGTGTGTTACATTAGATTCACTAGTAGGAGTGAGAAAAACATCACGGGGTGGTGCCCATTGTATGGGTGTGTGTTACATTACATTCACTAGTAGGAGTGAGAAAAACATCACGGGGTGGTGCGCATTGTATGGGTGTGTGTTACATTACATTCACTAGTAGGAGTGAGAAAAACATCACGGGGTGGTGCGCATTGTATGGGTGTGTGTTACATTACATTCACTAGTAGGTGTGAGAAAAACATCACGGGGTGGTGCGCATTTTATGGGTGTGTGTTACATTAGATTCACTAGTAGGAGTGAGAAAAACATCACGGTGTGGTGCGCATTGTATGGTTGTGTGTTACATTACATTCACTAGTAGGAGTGAGAAACTCATCACAGTGTGGTGCGCATTGTATGGGTGTGTGTTACATTACATTCGCTACTAGGAGTGAGAAAAATATCACGGGGTTGTGCGCATTGTATGGGTGTGTGTTACATTACATTCGCTACTAGGAGTGAGAAAAACATCATGGGGTGGTGCGCATTGTATGGGTGTGTGTTACATTACATTCGCTACTAGGAGTGAGAAAAACATCACGGGGTGGTGCGCATTGTATGGGTGTGTGTTACATTACATTCACTAGTAGGAGTGAGAAAAACATCACGGGGTGGTGCGCATTGTATGGGTGTGTGTTACATTACATTCACTAGTAGGAGTGAGAAAAACATCACGGGGTGGTGCGCATTGTATGGGTGTGTGTTACATTACATTCACTAGTAGGAGTGAGAAAAACATCACGGGGTGGTGCGCATTGTATGGGTGTGTGTTACATTAGATTCACTAGTAGGAGTGAGAAAAACATCACGGGGCGGTGCGCATTGTATGGGAGTGTGTTACATTACATTCACTAGTAGGAGTGAGAAAAACATCACGGGGCGGTGCGCATTGTATGGGTGTGTGTTACATTACATTCACTAGTAGGAGTGAGAAAAACATCACGAGGTGGTGCGCATTGTATGGGTGTGTGTTACATTACATTCACTAGTAGGAGTGAGAAAAACATCACGGGGTGGTGCGCATTGTATGGGTGTGTGTTACATTACATTCACTAGTAGGAGTGAGAAAAACATCACGGGGTGGTGCGCATTGTATGGGTGTGTGTTACATTACATTCACTAGTAGGAGTGAGAAAAACATCACAGGGTGGTGCGCATTGTTTGGGTGTGTGTTACATTAGATTCACTAGTAGGAGTGAGAAAAACATCACGGGGTGGTGCGCATTGTATGGGTGTGTGTTACATTACATTCACTAGTAGGAGTGAGAAAAACATCACGGGGTGGTGCGCATTGTATGGGTGTGTGGTACATTACATTCACTAGTAGGAGTGAGAAAAACATCACGGGGTGGTGCGCATTGTATGGGTGTGTTTTACATTAGATTCACTAGTAGGAGTGAGAAAAACATCACGGGGTGGTGCGCATTGTATGGGTGTGTGTTACATTAGATTCACTAGTAGGAGTGAGAAAAACATCATGGGGTTGTGCGCATTGTATGAGTGTGTGTTACATTACATTCACCACTGGGAGTGAGAAAAACATCATGGGGTGGTGCGCATTGTATGGGTGTGTGTTACATTAGATTCACTAGTAGGATTGAGAAAAACATCACGGGGTGGTGCGCATTGTATGGGTGTGTGTTACATTAGATTCGCTAGTAGGAGTGAGAAAAACATCACGGGGTGGTGCGCATTGTATGGGTGTGTGTTACATTAGATTCGCTAGTAGGAGTGAGAAAAACATCACGGGGTGGTGCGCATTGTATGGGTGTGTGTTACATTACATTCACTACTAGGAGTGAGAAAAACATCACGGGGTGGTGCGCATTGTATGGGTGTGTGTTACATTACATTCACTACTAGGAGTGAGAAAAACATCACGGGGTGGTGCGCATTGTATGGGTGTGTGTTACATTACATTCACTACTAGGAGTGAGAAAAACATCACGGGGTGGTGCGCATTGTATGGGTGTGTGTTACATTACATTCACTAGTAGGAGTGAGAAAAACATCACGGTGTGGTGCGCATTGTATGGGTGTGTGTTACATTACATTCAGTAGTAGGAGTGAGAAAAACATCACGGGGTGGTGCGCATTGTATGTGTGTGTGTTACATTAGATTCACTAGTAGGAGTGAGAAAAACATCACGGGGTGGTGCGCATTGTTTGGGTGTGTGTTACATTACATTCACTACTAGGAGTGAGAAAAACATCACGGGGTGGGGCGCATTGTTTGGGTGTGTGTTACATTAGATTAACTAGTAGGAGTGAGAAAAACATCACGGGGTGGTGCCCAATGTATGGGTGTGTGTTACATTACATTCACTAGTAGGAGTGAGGAAAACATCACGGGGTGGTGCGCATTGTATGGGTGTGTGTTACATTACATTCACTAGTAGGAGTGAGAAAAACATCACGGGGTGGTGCGCATTGTATGGGTGTGTGTTACATTACATTCACTAGTAGGTGTGAGAAAAACATCACGGGGTGGTGCGCATTTTATGGGTGTGTGTTACATCAGATTCACTAGTAGGAGTGAGAAAAACATCACGGTGTGGTGCGCATTGTATGGGTGTGTGTTACATTACATTCACTAGTAGGAGTGAGAAAAACATCACGGGGTTGTGCGCATTGTATGGGTGTGTGTTACATTACATTCGCTACTAGGAGTGAGAAAAACATCACGGGGTTGTGCGCATTGTATGGGTGTGTGTTACATTACATTCGCTACTAGGAGTGAGAAAAACATCATGGGGTGGTGCGCATTGTATGGGTGTGTTACATTACATTCGCTACTAGGAGTGAGAAAAACATCACGGGGTGGTGCGCATTGTATGGGTGTGTGTTACATTACATTCACTAGTAGGAGTGAGAAAAACATCACGGGGTGGTGCGCATTGTATGGGTGTGTGTTACATTACATTCACTAGTAGGAGTGAGAAAAACATCACGGGGTGGTGCGCATTGTATGGGTGTGTGTTACATTACATTCACTAGTAGGAGTGAGAAAAACATCACGGGGTGGTGCGCATTGTATGGGTGTGTGTTACATTAGATTCACTAGTAGGAGTGAGAAAAACATCACGGGGTGGTGCGCATTGTATGGGTGTGTGTTACATCAGATTCACTAGTAGGAGTGAGAAAAACATCACGGGGCGGTGCGCATTGTATGGGAGTGTGTTACATTACATTCACTAGTAGGAGTGAGAAAAACATCACGGGGCGGTGCGCATTGTATGGGTGTGTGTTACATTACATTCACTAGTAGGAGTGAGAAAAACATCACGAGGTGGTGCGCATTGTATGGGTGTGTGTTACATTACATTCACTAGTAGGAGTGAGAAAAACATCACGGGGTGGTGCGCATTGTATGGGTGTGTGTTACATTACATTCACTAGTAGGAGTGAGAAAAACATCACGGGGTGGTGCGCATTGTATGGGTGTGTTTTACATTAGATTCACTAGTAGGAGTGAGAAAAACATCACGGGGTGGTGCGCATTGTATGGGTGTGTTTTACATTAGATTCACTAGTAGGAGTGAGAAAAACATCACGAGGTGGTGCGCATTGTATGGGTGTGTGTTACATTACATTCACTAGTAGGAGTGAGAAAAACATCACGGGGTTGTGCGCATTGTATGGGTGTGTGTTACAATACATTCGCTACTAGGAGTGAGAAAAACATCATGGGGTGGTGCGCATTGTATGGATGTGTGTTACATTACATTCGCTACTAGGAGTGAGAAAAACATCACGGGGTGGTGCGCATTGTATGGGTGTGTGTTACATTACATTCACTAGTAGGAGTGAGAAAAACATCACGGGGTGGTGTGCATTGTATGGGTGTGTGTTACATTACATTCACTAGCAGGAGTGAGAAAAACATCACGGGGTGGTGCGCATTGTATGGGTGTGTGTTACATTACATTCACTAGTAGGAGTGAGAAAAACATCACGGGGTGGTGCGCATTGTTTGGGTGTGTGTTACATTACATTCACTACTAGGAGTGAGAAAAACATCACGGGGTGGTGCGCATTGTTTGGGTGTGTGTTACATTAGATTCACTAGTAGGAGTGAGAAAAACATCACGGGGTGGTGCCCATTGTATGGGTGTGTGTTACATTACATTCACTAGCAGGAGTGAGAAAAACATCACGGGGTGGTGCGCATTGTATGGGTGTGTGTTACATTACATTCACTAGTAGGAGTGAGAAAAACATCACGGGGTGGTGCGCATTGTATGGGTGTGTGTAACATTACATTCACTAGTAGGTGTGAGAAAAACATCACGGGGTGGTGCGCATTTTATGGGTGTGTGTTACATTACATTCACTAGTAGGAGTGAGAAAAACATCACGGTGTGGTGCGCATTGTATGGGTGTGTGTTACATTACATTCACTAGTAGGAGTGAGAAAAACATCACGGGGTTGTGCGCATTGTATGGGTGTGTGTTACATTACATTCGCTACTAGGAGTGAGAAAAACATCATGCGGTGGTGCGCCTTGTATGGATGTGTGTTTACATTACATTCGCTACTAGGAGTGAGAAAAACATCACGGGGTGGTGCGCATTGTATGGGTGTGTGTTACATTACATTCACTAGTAGGAGTGAGAAAAACATCACGGGGTGGTGTGCATTGTATGGGTGTGTGTTACATTACATTCACTACTAGGAGTGAGAAAAACATCACGGGGTGGTGCGCATTGTATGGGTGTGTGTTACATTACATTCACTAGTAGGAGTGAGAAAAACATCACGGGGTGGTGTGCATTGTATGGGTGTGTGTTACATTACATTCACTAGCAGGAGTGAGAAAAACATCACGGGGTGGTGCGCATTGTATGGGTGTGTGTTACATTACATTAACTAGTAGGAGTGAGAAAAACATCACGGGGTGGTGCGCATTGTATGGGTGTGTGTTACATTAGATTCACTAGTAGGAGTGAGAAAAACATCACGGGGTGGTGCGCATTGTATGGGTGTGTGTTACATTAGATTCACTAGTAAGAGTGAGAAAAACATCACGGGGTGGTGTGCATTGTATGGGTGTGTGTTACATTACATTCACTAGTAGGAGTGAGAAAAACATCACGGGGTGGTGCGCATTGTATGGGTGTGTGTTACATTAGATTCACTAGTAGGAGTGAGAAAAACATCACGGGGTGGTGCGCATTGTATGGGTGTGTGTTACATTACATTCACTAGTAGGAGTGAGAAAAACATCACGGGGTGGTGCGCATTGTATGGGTGTGTGTTACATTAGATTCACTAGTAGGAGTGAGAAAAACATCACGGGGTTCTGCGCATTGTATGGGTGTGTGTTACATTACATTCACTAGTAGGAGTGAGAAAAACATTACGGGGTGGTGCGCATTGTATGAGTGTGTGTTAAATTACATTCACTAGTAGGAGTGAGAAAAACATCACGGGGTGGTACGCATTGTATGGGTGTGTGTTACATTACATTCACTAGTAGGAGTGAGAAAAACATCACGGGGTGGTGCGCATTGTATGGGTTTGTGTTACATTAGATTCACTAGTAGGAGTGAGAAAAACATCACGGTGTGGTGCGCATTGTATGGGTGTGTGTTACATTACATTCACTAGTAGGAGTGAGAAAAACATCACGGGGTTGTGCGCATTGTATGGGTGTGTGTTACAATACATTCGCTACTAGGAGTGAGAAAAACATCATGGGGTGGTGCGCATTGTATGGATGTGTGTTACATTACATTCGCTACTAGGAGTGAGAAAAACATCACGGGGTGGTGCGCATTGTATGGGTTTGTGTTACATTAGATTCACTAGTAAGAGTGTGAAAAACATCACGGGGTGGTGCGCATTGTATGGGTGTGTGTTACATTACATTCACTAGTAGGAGTGAGAAAAACATCACGGGGTGGTGCGCATTGTATGGGTGTGTGTTACATTAGATTCACTAGTAGGAGTGAGAAAAACATCACGAGGTGGTGCGCATTGTATGGGTGTGTGTTATATTACATTCACTAGTAGGAGTGAGAAAAACATCACGGGGAGGTGCGCATTGTATGGGTGTGTGTTACATTAGATTCACTAGTAGGAGTGAGAAAAACATCACGTGGTGGTGCGCATTGTATGGGTGTGTGTTACATTAGATTCACTAGTAGGAGTGAGAAAAACATCACGGGGTGGTGCGCATTGTATGGGTGTGTGTTACATTACATTCACTAGTAGGAGTGAGAAAAACATCACGGGGCGGTGCGCATTGTATGGGTGTGTGTTACATTACATTCACTAGTAGGCGTGAGAAAAACATCACGGGGTGTTGCGCATTGTATGGGTGTGTGTTACATTACATTCACTAGTAAGAATGAGAAAAACATCACGGGGCGGTGTGCATTGTATGGGTGTGTGTTACATTACATTCACTAGTAGGAGTGAGAAAAACATCAAGGGGCGGTGCGCATTGTATGGGAGTGTGTTACATTACATTCACTAGTAGGAGTGAGAAAAACATCACGGGGCGGTGCACATTGTATGGGTGTGTGTTACATTACATTCACTAGTAGGAGTGACAAAAACATCACGGGGTGGTGCGCATTGTATGGGTGTGTGTTACATTACATTCACTAGTAGGAGTGAGAAAAACATCACAGGGTGGTGCGCATTGTTTGGGTGTGTGTTACATTAGATTCACTAGTAGGAGTGAGAAAAACATCACGGGGTGGTGCGCATTGTATGGGTGTGTGTTACATTAGATTCACTAGTAGGAGTGAGAAAAACATCACGGGGTGGTGCGCATTGTATGGGTGTGTGTTACATTACATTCACTAGTAGGAGTGAGAAAAACATCACGGGGTGGTGCGCATTGTATGGGTGTGTGTTACATTAGATTCACTAGTAGGAGTGAGAAAAACATCACGGGGTGGTGCGCATTGTATGGGTGTGTGTTACATTAGATTCACTAGTAGGAGTGAGAAAAACATCACGGGGTTGTGCGCATTGTATGGGTGTGTGTTACATTACATTCACCACTGGGAGTGAGAAAAACATCATGGGGTGGTGCGCATTGTATGGGTGTGTGTTACATTAGATTCACTAGTAGGAGTGAGAAAAACATCACGGGGTGGTGCGCATTGTATGGGTGTGTGTTACATTAGATACGCTAGTAGGAGTGAGAAAAACATCACGAGGTGGTGCGCATTGTATGGGTGTGTGTTACATTAGATTCGCTAGTAGGAGTGAGAAAAACATCACGGGGTGGTGCGCATTGTATGGGTGTGTGTTACATTACATTCACTACTAGGAGTGAGAAAAACATCACGGGGTGGTGCGCATTGTATGGGTGTGTGTTACATTACATTCACTACTAGGACTGAGAAAAACATCACGGGGTGGTGCGCATTGTATGGGTGTGTGTTACATTACATTCACTACTAGGAGTGAGAAAAACATCACGGGGTGGTGCGCATTGTATGGGTGTGTGTTACATTACATTCACTAGTAGGAGTGAGAAAAACATCACGGGGTTGTGCGCATTGTATGGGTGTGTGTTACATTAGAATACTAGTAGGAGTGAGAAAAACATCATGGGGTGGTGCGCATTGTATGGCTGTTTGTTACATTACATTCACTAGTAGGAGTGAGAAAAACATCACGGGGTGGTGCGCATTGTATGGGTGTGTGTTACATTACATTCACTAGTAGGAGTGAGAAAAACATCACGGTGTGGTGCGCATTGTATGGGTGTGTGTTACATTACATTCACTCGTAGGAGTGAGAAAAACATCACGGGGTGGTGCGCATTGTATGGGTGTGTGTTACATTACATTCACTAGTAGGAGTGAGAAAAACATCACGGGGTGGTGCGCATTGTTTGGGTGTGTGTTACATTACATTCAGTAGTAGGAGTGAGAAAAACATCACGGGGTGGTGCGCATTGTATGTGTGTGTGTTACATTAGATTCACTAGTAGGAGTGAGAAAAACATCACGGGGTGGTGCGCATTGTTTGGGTGTGTGTTACATTACATTCACTACTAGGAGTGAGAAAAACATCACGGGGTGGTGCGCATTGTTTGGGTGTGTGTTACATTAGATTCACTAGTAGGAGTGAGAAAAACATCACGGGGTGGTGCCCATTGTATGGGTGTGTGTTACATTACATTCACTAGTAGGAGTGAGAAAAACATCACGGGGTGGTGCGCATTGTATGGGTGTGTGTTACATTACATTCACTAGTAGGAGTGAGAAAAACATCACGGGGTGGTGCGCATTGTATGGGTGTGTGTTACATTACATTCACTAGTAGGTGTGAGAAAAACATCACGGGGTGGTGCGCATTTTATGGGTGTGTGTTACATTAGATTCACTACTAGGAGTGAGAAAAACATCACGGTGTGGTGCGCATTGTATGGTTGTGTGTTACATTACATTCACTAGTAGGAGTGAGAAAATCATCACAGTGTGGTGCGCATTGTATGGGTGTGTGTTACATTACATTCGCTACTAGGAGTGAGAAAAATATCACGGGGTTGTGCGCATTGTATGGGTGTGTGTTACATTACATTCGCTACTAGGAGTGAGAAAAACATCATGGGGTGGTGCGCATTGTATGGGTGTGTGTTACATTACATTCGCTACTAGGAGTGAGAAAAACATCACGGGGTGGTGCGCATTGTATGGGTGTGTGTTACATTACATTCACTAGTAGGAGTGAGAAAAACATCACGGGGTGGTGCGCATTGTATGGGTGTGTGTTACATTACATTCACTAGTAGGAGTGAGAAAAACATCACGGGGTGGTGCGCATTGTATGGGTGTGTGTTACATTACATTCACTAGTAGGAGTGAGAAAAACATCACGGGGTGGTGCGCATTGTATGGGTGTGTGTTACATTAGATTCACTAGTAGGAGTGAGAAAAACATCACGGGGCGGTGCGCATTGTATGGGAGTGTGTTACATTACATTCACTAGTAGGAGTGAGAAAAACATCACGGGGCGGTGCGCATTGTATGGGTGTGTGTTACATTACATTCACTAGTAGGAGTGAGAAAAACATCACGAGGTGGTGCGCATTGTATGGGTGTGTGTTACATTACATTCACTAGTAGGAGTGAGAAAAACATCACGGGGTGGTGCGCATTGTATGGGTGTGTGTTACATTACATTCACTAGTAGGAGTGAGAAAAACATCACGGGGTGGTGCGCATTGTATGGGTGTGTGTTACATTACATTCACTAGTAGGAGTGAGAAAAACATCACAGGGTGGTGCGCATTGTTTGGGTGTGTGTTACATTAGATTCACTAGTAGGAGTGAGAAAAACATCACGGGGTGGTGCGCATTGTATGGGTGTGTGTTACATTACATTCACTAGTAGGAGTGAGAAAAACATCACGGGGTGGTGCGCATTGTATGGGTGTGTGGTACATTACATTCACTAGTAGGAGTGAGAAAAACATCACGGGGTGGTGCGCATTGTATGGGTGTGTTTTACATTAGATTCACTAGTAGGAGTGAGAAAAACATCACGGGGTGGTGCGCATTGTATGGGTGTGTGTTACATTAGATTCACTAGTAGGAGTGAGAAAAACATCATGGGGTTGTGCGCATTGTATGAGTGTGTGTTACATTACATTCACCACTGGGAGTGAGAAAAACATCATGGGGTGGTGCGCATTGTATGGGTGTGTGTTACATTAGATTCACTAGTAGGATTGAGAAAAACATCACGGGGTGGTGCGCATTGTATGGGTGTGTGTTACATTAGATTCGCTAGTAGGAGTGAGAAAAACATCACGGGGTGGTGCGCATTGTATGGGTGTGTGTTACATTAGATTCGCTAGTAGGAGTGAGAAAAACATCACGGGGTGGTGCGCATTGTATGGGTGTGTGTTACATTACATTCACTACTAGGAGTGAGAAAAACATCACGGGGTGGTGCGCATTGTATGGGTGTGTGTTACATTACATTCACTACTAGGAGTGAGAAAAACATCACGGGGTGGTGCGCATTGTATGGGTGTGTGTTACATTACATTCACTACTAGGAGTGAGAAAAACATCACGGGGTGGTGCGCATTGTATGGGTGTGTGTTACATTACATTCACTAGTAGGAGTGAGAAAAACATCACGGTGTGGTGCGCATTGTATGGGTGTGTGTTACATTACATTCAGTAGTAGGAGTGAGAAAAACATCACGGGGTGGTGCGCATTGTATGTGTGTGTGTTACATTAGATTCACTAGTAGGAGTGAGAAAAACATCACGGGGTGGTGCGCATTGTTTGGGTGTGTGTTACATTACATTCACTACTAGGAGTGAGAAAAACATCACGGGGTGGGGCGCATTGTTTGGGTGTGTGTTACATTAGATTAACTAGTAGGAGTGAGAAAAACATCACGGGGTGGTGCCCAATGTATGGGTGTGTGTTACATTACATTCACTAGTAGGAGTGAGGAAAACATCACGGGGTGGTGCGCATTGTATGGGTGTGTGTTACATTACATTCACTAGTAGGAGTGAGAAAAACATCACGGGGTGGTGCGCATTGTATGGGTGTGTGTTACATTACATTCACTAGTAGGTGTGAGAAAAACATCACGGGGTGGTGCGCATTTTATGGGTGTGTGTTACATCAGATTCACTAGTAGGAGTGAGAAAAACATCACGGTGTGGTGCGCATTGTATGGGTGTGTGTTACATTACATTCACTAGTAGGAGTGAGAAAAACATCACGGGGTTGTGCGCATTGTATGGGTGTGTGTTACATTACATTCGCTACTAGGAGTGAGAAAAACATCACGGGGTTGTGCGCATTGTATGGGTGTGTGTTACATTACATTCGCTACTAGGAGTGAGAAAAACATCATGGGGTGGTGCGCATTGTATGGGTGTGTTACATTACATTCGCTACTAGGAGTGAGAAAAACATCACGGGGTGGTGCGCATTGTATGGGTGTGTGTTACATTACATTCACTAGTAGGAGTGAGAAAAACATCACGGGGTGGTGCGCATTGTATGGGTGTGTGTTACATTACATTCACTAGTAGGAGTGAGAAAAACATCACGGGGTGGTGCGCATTGTATGGGTGTGTGTTACATTACATTCACTAGTAGGAGTGAGAAAAACATCACGGGGTGGTGCGCATTGTATGGGTGTGTGTTACATTAGATTCACTAGTAGGAGTGAGAAAAACATCACGGGGTGGTGCGCATTGTATGGGTGTGTGTTACATCAGATTCACTAGTAGGAGTGAGAAAAACATCACGGGGCGGTGCGCATTGTATGGGAGTGTGTTACATTACATTCACTAGTAGGAGTGAGAAAAACATCACGGGGCGGTGCGCATTGTATGGGTGTGTGTTACATTACATTCACTAGTAGGAGTGAGAAAAACATCACGAGGTGGTGCGCATTGTATGGGTGTGTGTTACATTACATTCACTAGTAGGAGTGAGAAAAACATCACGGGGTGGTGCGCATTGTATGGGTGTGTGTTACATTACATTCACTAGTAGGAGTGAGAAAAACATCACGGGGTGGTGCGCATTGTATGGGTGTGTTTTACATTAGATTCACTAGTAGGAGTGAGAAAAACATCACGGGGTGGTGCGCATTGTATGGGTGTGTGTTACATTAGATTCACTAGTAGGAGTGAGAAAAACATCACGGGGTTGTGCGCATTGTATGGGTGTGTGTTACATTACATTCACCACTGGGAGTGAGAAAAACATCATGGGGTGGTGCGCATTGTAATGGTGTGTGTTACATTAGATTCACTAGTAGGAGTGAGAAAAACATCACGGGGTGGTGCGCATTGTATGGGTGTGTGTTACATTAGATTCGCTAGTAGGAGTCAGAAAAACATCACGGGGTGGTGCGCATTGTATGGGTGTGTGTTACATTAGATTCGCTAGTAGGAGTGAGAAAAACATCACGGGTTGGTGCGCATTGTATGGGTGTGTGTTACATTACATTCACTACTAGGAGTGAGAAAAACATCACGGGGTGGTGCGCATTGTATGGGTGTGTGTTACATTACATTCACTACTAGGAGTGAGAAAAACATCACGGGGTGGTGCGCATTGTATGGGTGTGTGTTACATTACATTCACTACTAGGAGTGAGAAAAACATCACGGGGTGGTGCGCATTGTATGGGTGTGTGTTACATTACATTCACTAGTAGGAGTGAGAAAAACATCACGGTGTGGTGCGCATTGTATGGGTGTGTGTTACATTACATTCACTAGTAGGAGTGAGAAAAACATCACGGGGTGGTGCGCATTGTATGGGTGTGTGTTATATTACATTCACTAGTAGGAGTGAGAAAAACATCACGGGGTGGTGCGCATTGTTTGGGTGTGTGTTACATTACATTCAGTAGTAGGAGTGAGAAAAACATCACGGGGTGGTGCGCATTGTATGTGTGTGTGTTACATTAGATTCACTAGTAGGAGTGAGAAAAACATCACGGGGTGGTGCGCATTGTTTGGGTGTGTGTTACATTACATTCACTACTAGGAGTGAGAAAAACATCACGGGGTGGTGCGCATTGTTTGGGTGTGTGTTACATTAGATTCACTAGTAGGAGTGAGAAAATCATCACGGGGTGGTGCCCATTGTATGGGTGTGTGTTACATTACATTCACTAGTAGGAGTGAGAAAAACATCACGGGGTGGTGCGCATTGTATGGGTGTGTGTTACATTACATTCACTAGTAGGAGTGAGAAAAACATCACGGGGTGGTGCGCATTGTATGGGTGTGTGTTACATTACATTCACTAGTAGGTGTGAGAAAAACATCACGGGGTGGTGCGCATTTTATGGGTGTGTGTTACATTAGATTCACTAGTAGGAGTGAGAAAAACATCACGGTGTGGTGCGCATTGTATGGTTGTGTGTTACATTACATTCACTAGTAGGAGTGAGAAAAACATCACGGGGTTGTGTGCATTGTATGGGTGTGTGTTACATTACATTCGCTACTGGGAGTGAGAAAAACATCACGGGGTTGTGCGCATTGTATGGGTGTGTGTTACATTACATTCGCTACTAGGAGTGAGAAAAACATCATGGGGTGGTGCGCATTGTATGGGTGTGTTACATTACATTCGCTACTAGGAGTGAGAAAAACATCACGGGGTGGTGCGCATTGTATGGGTGTGTGTTACATTACATTCACTAGTAGGAGTGAGAAAAACATCACGGGGTGGTGCGCATTGTATGGGTGTGTGTTACATTACATTCACTAGTAGGAGTGAGAAAAACATCACGGGGTGGTGCGCATTGTATGGGTGTGTGTTACATTACATTCACTAGTAGGAGTGAGAAAAACATCACGGGGTGGTGCGCATTGTATGGGTGTGTGTTACATTAGATTCACTAGTAGGAGTGAGAAAAACATCACGGGGTGGTGCGCATTGTATGGGTGTGTGTTACATTAGATTCACTAGTAGGAGTGAGAAAAACATCACGGGGCGGTGCGCATTGTATGGGAGTGTGTTACATTACATTCACTAGTAGGAGTGAGAAAAACATCACGGGGCGGTGCGCATTGTATGGGTGTGTGTTACATTACATTCACTAGTAGGAGTGAGAAAAACATCACGAGGTTGTGCGCATTGTATGGGTGTGTGTTACATTACATTCACTAGTAGGAGTGAGAAAAACATCACGGGGTGGTGCGCATTGTATGGGTGTGTGTTACATTACATTCACTAGTAGGAGTGAGAAAAACATCACGGGGTGGTGCGCATTGTATGGGTGTGTGTTACATTACATTCACTAGTAGGAGTGAGAAAAACATCACAGGGTGGTGCGCATTGTTTGGGTGTGTGTTACATTAGATTCACTAGTAGGAGTGAGAAAAACATCACGGGGTGGTGCGCATTGTATGGGTGTGTGTTACATTACATTCACTACTAGGAGTGAGAAAAACATCACGGGGTGGTGCGCATTGTATGGGTGTGTGTTACATTACATTCACTAGTAGGAGTGAGAAAAACATCACGGGGTGGTGCGCATTGTATGGGTGTGTGTTACATTAGATTCACTAGTAGGAGTGAGAAAAACATCACGGGGTGGTGCGCATTGTATGGGTGTGTGTTACATTAGATTCGCTAGTAGGAGTGAGAAAAACATCACGGGGTTTTGCGCATTGTATGGGTGTGTGTTACATTACATTCACCACTGGGAGTGAGAAAAACATCATGGGGTGGTGCGCATTGTATGGGTGTGTGTTACATTAGATTCACTAGTAGGAGTGAGAAAAACATCACGGGGTGGTGCGCATTGTATGGGTGTGTGTTACATTAGATTCGCTAGTAGGAGTGAGAAAAACATCACGGGGTGGTGCGCATTGTATGGGTGTGTGTTACATTAGATTCGCTAGTAGGAGTGAGAAAAACATCACGGGGTGGTGTGCATTGTATGGGTGTGTGTTACATTACATTCACTACTAGGAGTGAGAAAAACATCACGGTGTGGTGCGCATTGTATGGGTGTGTGTTACATTACATTCACTACTAGGAGTGAGAAAAACATCACGGGGTGGTGCGCATTGTATGGGTGTGTGTTACATTACATTCACTAGTAGGAGTGAGAAAAACATCACGGGGTGGTGCGCATTTTATGGGTGTGTGTTACATTACATTCACTAGTAGGAGTGAGAAAAACATCACGGGGTGGTGCGCATTGTATGGGTGTGTGTTACATTAGAATACTAGTAGGAGTGAGAAAAACATCATGGGGTGGTGCGCATTGTATGGCTGTGTGTTACATTACATTCACTAGTAGGAGTGAGAAAAACATCACGGGGTGGTGCGCATTGTATGGGTGTGTGTTACATTACATTCACTAGTAGGAGTGAGAAAAACATCACGGGGTGGTGCGCATTGTTTGGGTGTGTGTTACATTACATTCAGTAGTAGGCGTGAGAAAAACATCACGGGGTGGTGCGCATTGTATGTGTGTGTGTTACATTAGATTCACTAGTAGGAGTGAGAAAAACATCACGGGGTGGTGCGCATTGTATGGGTGTGTGTTACATTACATTCACTAGTAGGAGTGAGAAAAACATCACGGGGTGGTGCGCATTGTATGGGTGTGTGTTACATTACATTCACTAGTAGGAGTGAGAAAAACATCACGGTTTGGTGCGCATTGTATGGGTGTGTGTTACATTAGATTCACTAGTAGGAGTGAGAAAAACATCATGGGGTGGTGCGCATTGTATAGGTGTGTGTTACATTAGATTCACTAGTAGGAGTGAGAAAAACATCACGGGGTGGTGCGCATGGTATGTGTGTGTGTTACATTACATTCACTACTAGGAGTTAGAAAAATATCATGGGGTGGTGCACATTGTATGGGTGTGTGTTACATTACATTCACTACTAGGAGTGAGAAAAACATCACGGGGTGGTGCGCATTTTATGGGTGTGTGTAACATTACATTCACTACTAGGAGTGAGAAAAACATCACGGGGTGGTGCGCATTGTATGGGTGTGTGTTACATTACATTCACTACTAGGAGTGAGAAAAACATCACGGGGTGGTGCGCATTGTATGGGTGTGTGTTACATTACATTCACTCATAGGAGTGAGAAAAACATCACGGTGTGGTGCGCATTGTATGGGTGTGTGTTACATTACATTCACTAGTAGGAGTGAGAAAAACACCACGGGGTGGTGCGCATTGTATGGGTGTGTGTTATATTACATTCACTAGTAGGAGTGAGAAAAACATCACGGGGTGGTGCGCATTGTTTGGGTGTGTGTTACATTACATTCAGTAGTAGGAGTGAGAAAAACATCACGGGGTGGTGCGCATTGTATGTGTGTGTGTTACATTAGATTCCCTAGTAGGAGTGAGAAAAACATCACGGGGTGGTGCGCATTGTTTGGGTGTGTGTTACATTACATTCACTACTAGGAGTGAGAAAAATATCACGAGGTGGTGCGCATTGTTTGGGTGTGTGTTACATTAGATTCACTAGTAGGAGTGAGAAAAACATCACGGGGTGGTGCGCATTGTATGTGTGTGTTACATTACATTCACTAGTAGGTGTGAGAAAAACATCACGGGGTGGTGCGCATTTTATGGGTGTGTGTTACATTAGATTCACTAGCAGGAGTGAGAAAAACATCACGGTGTGGTGCGCATTGTATGGGTGTGTGTTACATTACATTCACTAGTAGGAGTGAGAAAAACATCACGGGGTTGTGCGCCTTGTATGGGTGTGTGTTACATTACATTCGCTACTAGGAGTGAGAAAAACATCACGGGGTTGTGCGCATTGTATGGGTGTGTGTTACATTACATTCGCTACTAGGAGTGAAAAAACATCATGGGGTGGTGCGCATTGTATGGGTGTGTTACATTACATTCGCTACTAGGAGTGAGAAAAACATCACGGGGTGGTGCGCATTGTATGGGTGTGTGTTACATTACATTGACTAGTAGGAGTGAGAAAAACATCACGGGGTGGTGCGCATTGTATGGGTGTGTGTTACATTAGATTCACTAGTAGGAGTGAGAAAAACATCACGGGGCGGTGCGCATTGTATGGCAGTGTGTTACATTACATTCACTAGTAGGAGTGAGAAAAACATCACTGGGCGGTGCGCATTGTATGGGTGTGTGATACATTACATTCACTAGTAGGAGTGAGAAAAACATCACGAGGTGGTGCGCATTGTATGGGTGTTTGTTACATTACATTCACTAGTAGGAGTGAGAAAAACATCACGGGGTGGTGCGCATTGTATGGGTGTGTGTTACATTACATTCACTAGTAGGAGTGACAAAAACATCACGGGGTGGTGCGCATTGTATGGGTGTGTGTTACATTACATTCACTAGTAGGAGTGAGAAAAACATCACAGGGTGGTGCGCATTGTTTGGGTGTGTGTTACATTAGATTCACTAGTAGGAGTGAGAAAAACATCACGGGGTGGTGCGCATTGTATGGGTGTGTGTTACATTACATTCACTACTAGGAGTGAGAAAAACATCACGGGGTGGTGCGCATTGTATGGGTGTGTGTTACATTACATTCACTAGTAGGAGTGAGAAAAACATCACGGGGTGGTGCGCATTGTATGGGTGTGTGTTACATTAGAATACTAGTAGGAGTGAGAAAAACATCATGGGGTGGTGCGCATTGTATGGCTGTGTGTTACATTACATTCACTAGTAGGAGTGAGAAAAACATCACGGGGTGGTGCGCATTGTATGGGTGTGTGTTACATTACATTCACTAGTAGGAGTGAGAAAAACATCACGGGGTGGTGCGCATTGTTTGGGTGTGTGTTACATTACATTCAGTAGTAGGCGTGAGAAAAACATCACGGGGTGGTGCGCATTGTATGTGTGTGTGTTACATTAGATTCACAAGTAGGAGTGAGAAAAACATCACGGGGTGGTGCGCATTGTATGGGTGTGTGTTACATTACATTCACTAGTAGGAGTGAGAAAAACATCACGGGGTGGTGCGCATTGTATGGGTGTGTGTTACATTACATTCACTAGTAGGAGTGAGAAAAACATCACGGTTTGGTGCGCATTGTATGGGTGTGTGTTACATTAGATTCACTAGTAGGAGTGAGAAAAACATCATGGGTGGTGCGCATTGTATAGGTGTGTGTTACATTAGATTCACTAGTAGGAGTGAGAAAAACATCACGGGGTGGTGCGCATGGTATGTGTGTGTGTTACATTACATTCACTACTAGGAGTGAGAAAAATATCATGGGGTGGTGCACATTGTATGGGTGTGTGTTACATTACATTCACTACTAGGAGTGAGAAAAACATCACGGGGTGGTGCGCATTTTATGGGTGTGTGTAACATTACATTCACTACTAGGAGTGAGAAAAACATCACGGGGTGGTGCGCATTGTATGGGTGTGTGTTACATTACATTCACTACTAGGAGTGAGAAAAACATCACGGGGTGGTGCGCATTGTATGGGTGTGTGTTACATTACATTCACTCATAGGAGTGAGAAAAACATCACGGTGTGGTGCGCATTGTATGGGTGTGTGTTACATTACATTCACTAGTAGGAGTGAGAAAAACATCACGGGGTGGTGCGCATTGTTTGGGTGTGTGTTACATTACATTCAGTAGTAGGAGTGAGAAAAACATCACGGGGTGGTGCGCATTGTATGTGTGTGTGTTACATTAGATTCCCTAGTAGGAGTGAGAAAAACATCACGGGGTGGTGCGCATTGTTTGGGTGTGTGTTACATTACATTCACTACTAGGAGTGAGAAAAATATCACGAGGTGGTGCGCATTGTTTGGGTGTGTGTTACATTAGATTCACTAGTAGGAGTGAGAAAAACATCACGGGGTGGTGCGCATTGTATGTGTGTGTTACATTACATTCACTAGTAGGTGTGAGAAAAACATCACGGGGTGGTGCGCATTTTATGGGTGTGTGTTACATTAGATTCACTAGCAGGAGTGAGAAAAACATCACGGTGTGGTGCGCATTGTATGGGTGTGTGTTACATTACATTCACTAGTAGGAGTGAGAAAAACATCACGGGGTTGTGCGCCTTGTATGGGTGTGTGTTACATTACATTCGCTACTAGGAGTGAGAAAAACATCACGGGGTTGTGCGCATTGTATGGGTGTGTGTTACATTACATTCGCTACTAGGAGTGAAAAAACATCATGGGGTGGTGCGCATTGTATGGGTGTGTTACATTACATTCGCTACTAGGAGTGAGAAAAACATCACGGGGTGGTGCGCATTGTATGGGTGTGTGTTACATTACATTGACTAGTAGGAGTGAGAAAAACATCACGGGGTGGTGCGCATTGTATGGGTGTGTGTTACATTAGATTCACTAGTAGGAGTGAGAAAAACATCACGGGGCGGTGCGCATTGTATGGGAGTGTGTTACATTACATTCACTAGTAGGAGTGAGAAAAACATCACGGGGCGGTGCGCATTGTATGGGTGTGTGTTACATTACATTCACTAGTAGGAGTGAGAAAAACATCACGAGGTGGTGCGCATTGTATGGGTGTTTGTTACATTACATTCACTAGTAGGAGTGAGAAAAACATCACGGGGTGGTGCGCATTGTATGGGTGTGTGTTACATTACATTCACTAGTAGGAGTGACAAAAACATCACGGGGTGGTGCGCATTGTATGGGTGTGTGTTACATTACATTCACTAGTAGGAGTGAGAAAAACATCACAGGGTGGTGCGCATTGTTTGGGTGTGTGTTACATTAGATTCACTAGTAGGAGTGAGAAAAACATCACGGGGTGGTGCGCATTGTATGGGTGTGTGTTACATTACATTCACTACTAGGAGTGAGAAAAACATCACGGGGTGGTGCGCATTGTATGGGTGTGTGTTACATTACATTCACTAGTAGGAGTGAGAAAAACATCACGGGGTGGTGCGCATTGTATGGGTGTGTGTTACATTAGATTCGCTAGTAGGAGTGAGAAAAACATCACGGGGTGGTGCGCATTGTATGGGTGTGTGTTACATTACATTCACTACTAGGAGTGAGAAAAACATCACGGTGTGGTGCGCATTGTATGGGTGTGTGTTACATTACATTCACTACTAGGAGTGAGAAAAACATCAAGGGGTGGTGCGCATTGTATGGGTGTGTGTTACATTACATTCACTACTAGGAGTGAGAAAAACATCACGGGGTGGTGCGCATTGTATGGGTGTGTGTTACATTACATTCACTAGTAGGAGTGAGAAAAACATCACGGGGTGGTGCGCATTGTATGGGTGTGTGTTACATTAGAATACTAGTAGGAGTGAGAAAAACATCATGGTGTGGTGCGCATTGTATGGGTGTGTGTTACATTACATTCACTAGTAGGAGTGAGAAAAACATCACGGGGTGGTGCGCATTGTATGGGTGTGTGTTACATTACATTCACTAGTAGGAGTGAGAAAAACATCACGGGGTGGTGCGCATTGTTTGGGTGTGTGTTACATTACATTCACTAGTAGGAGTGAGAAAAACATCACGGGGTGGTGCGCATTGTATGGGTGTGTGTTACATTACATTCACTAGTAGGAGTGAGAAAAACATCACGGGGTGGTGCGCATTGTTTGGGTGTGTGTTACATTACATTCAGTAGTAGGCGTGAGAAAAACATCACGGGGTGGTGCGCATTTTATGTGTGTGTGTTACATTAGATTCACTAGTAGGAGTGAGAAAAACATCACGGGGTGGTGCGCATTGTATGGGTGTGTGTTACATTACATTCACTAGTAGGAGTGAGAAAAACATCACGGGGTGGTGCGCATTGTATGGGTGTGTGTTACATTACATTCACTAGTAGGAGTGAGAAAAACATCACGGTTTGGTGCGCATTGTATGGGTGTGTGTTACATTAGATTCACTAGTAGGAGTGAGAAAAACATCACGGGGTGGTGCGCATTGTATGGGTGTGTGTTACATTAGATTCACTAGTCGGAGTGAGAAAAACATCACGGGGTGGTGCGCATTGTATGTGTGTGTGTTACATTACATTCACTACTAGGAGTGAGAAAAATATCATGGGGTGGTGCACATTGTATGGGTGTGTGTTACATTACATTCACTACTAGGAGTGAGAAAAACATCACGGGTTGGTGCGCATAGTATGGGTGTGTGTTACATTACATTCACTAGTAGGAGTGAGAAAAACAACACGGGGTCGTGTGAATCCGAGGGTCTGAATTAGGATAGGCAGTGAGTGGCAATGTAGCATGGAGAAAAGCACCGCGGGGTGGTCAGCATGGGGAGGTCAGGGAACATGCAGTGGCAATGTAGGATAGGTTTCTGAAAAACATCGCGGGGTGGTGCACTTTGTATGGGTGTGTGTTACATTACATTCACTAGTAGGAGTGAGAAAAACATCACGGGGTGGTGCGCATTGTATGGGTGTGTGTTACATTACATTCACTAGTAGGAGTGAGAAAAACATCACGGGGTGGTGCGCATTGTTTGGGTGTGTGTTACATTACATTCACTAGTAGGAGTGAGAAAAACATCACGGGGTGGTGCGCATTGTATGGGTGTGTGTTACTTTACATTCACTAGTAGGAGTGAGAAAAACATCACGGGGAGGTGCGCATTGTATGGGTGTGTGTTACATTAGATTCACTAGTAGGAGTGAGAAAAACATCACGGGGTGGTGCGCATTGTATGCGTGTGTGTTACATTACATTCACTAGTAGGAGTGAGAAATCATCACGGGGTGGTGCGCATTGTATGGGTGTGTGTTACATTACATTCACTAGTAGGAGTGAGAAAAACATCACGGGGTGGTGCGCATTGTATGGGTGTGTGTTACATTACATTCACTAGTAGGAGTGAGAAAAACATCACGGGGTGGTGCGTATTGTATGGGTGTGTGTTACTTTACATTCACTAGTAGGAGTGAGAAAAACATCACGGGGAGGTGCGCATTGTATGGGTGTGTGTTACATTACATTCACTAGTAGGAGTGAGAAAAACATCACGGGGTGGTGCGCATTGTATGGGTGTGTGTTACATTACATTCACTAGTGGAGTGAGAAATCATCACGGGGTGGTGCGCATTGTATGGGTGTGTGTTACATTACATTCACTAGTAGGAGTGCAAAAAATATCACGGGGTGGTGCGCATTGTATGGGTGTGTGTTACATTACATTCACTAGTAGGAGTGAGAAAAACATCACGGGGTGGTGCGCATTGTATGGGTGTGTGTTACATTACATTCACTAGTAGGAGTGAGAAAAACATCACGGGGTGGTGCGCATTGTATGGGTGTGTGTTACATTAGATTCACTAGTAGGAGTGAGAAAAACATCACGGGGTGGTGCGCATTGTATGTGTGTGTGTTATATTACATTCACTACTAGGAGTGAGAAAAATATCATTGGGTGGTGCGCATTGTATGGGTGTGTGGTACATTACATTCACTACTAGGAGTGAGAAAAACAACACGGGGTGGTGCGCATTGTATGGGTGTGTGTTACATTACATTCACTAGTAGGAGTGAGAAAAATATCACGGGGTGGTGCGCATTGTATGGGTGTGTGTTACATTACATTCACTAGTAGGAGTGAGAAAAACATCACGGGGTGGTGCGCATTGTATGGGTGTGTGTTACCTTACATTCACTAGTAGGAGTGAGAAAAACATCACGGGGTGGTGCGCATTGTATGGGTGTGTGTTACATTAGATTCACTACTAGGTGTGAGAAAAACATCACGGGGTGGTGCGCATTGTATGGGTGTGTGTTACATTACATTCACTAGTAGGAGTGAGAAAAACATCACGGTGTGGTGCGCATTGTATGGGTGTGTGTTACATTACATTCACTAGTAGGAGTGAGAAAAACATCACGGGGAGGTGCACATTGTATGGGTTTGTGTTACATTAGATTCACTAGTAGGAGTGAGAAAAACATCACGGGGTGGTGCGCATTGTATGGGTGTGTGTTACATTACATTCACTAGTAGGAGTGAGAAAAACATCACGGGGTGGTGCGCATTGTATGGGTGTGTGTTACATTACATTCACTAGTAGGAGTGAGAAAATCATCACGGGGTGGTGCGCATTGTATGGGTGTGTGTTACATTACATTCACTAGTAGGAGTGAGAAAAACATCACGGTGTGGTGCGCATTGTATGGGTGTGTGTTACATTACATTCACTAGTAGGAGTGAGAAAAACATCACGGGGTGGTGCGCATTTTATGGGGGTGTGTTACATTAGATTCACTACTAGGAGTGAGAAAAACATCACGGTGTGGTGCGCATTGTATGGGTGTGTGTTACATTACATTCACTAGTAGGAGTGAGAAAAACATCACGGGGTGGTGCGCATTGTATGGGTGTGTGTTACATTAGATTCACTAGTAGGAGTGAGAAAAACATCATGGGGTGGTGCGCATTGTATGGGTGTGTGTTACATTACATTCACTACTAGGAGTGAGAAAAATATCATGGGGTGGTGCGCATTGTATGGGTGTGTGTTACATTACATTCACTACTAGGAGTGAGAAAAACATCATGGGGTGGTGCGCATTGTATGGGTGTGTGTTACATTACATTCACTAGTAGGAGTGAGAAAAACATCACGGGGTGGTGCGCATTGTATGGGTGTGTGTTACATTACATTCACTAGTAGGAGTGAGAAAAACATCACGGGGTGGTGCGCATTGTATGGGTGTGTGTTACATTACATTCACTAGTAGGAGTGAGAAAAACATCACGGGGTGGTGCGCATTGTATGGGTGTGTGTCACATTAGATTCACTAGTAGGAGTGAGAAAAACATCACGGTGTGGTGCGCGTTGTATGGGTGTGTGTTACATTACATTCACTAGTAGGAGTGAGGAAAACATCACGGGGTTGTGCGCATTGTATGGGTGTGTGTTACATTAGATTCACTAGTAGGAGTGAGAAAAACATCACGGTGTGGTGCGCATTGTATGGGTGTGTGTTACATTACATTCACTAGTAGGAGTGAGAAAAACACGGGGTGGTGCGCATTGTATGGGTGTGTGTTACATTACATTCACTAGTAGGAGTGAGAAAAACATCATGGTGTGGTGCGCATTGTATGGGTGTGTGTTACATTACATTCACTAGTAGGAGTGAGAAAAACATCAGGGGGTGGTGCGCATCGTATGGGTGTGTGTTACATTAGATTCACTAGTAGGAGTGAGAAAAACATCACGGGGTGGTGCACATTGTATGGGTGTGTCTTACCTTAGATTCACTAGTAGGAGTGAGAAAAACATCACGGTGTGGTGCGCATTGTATGGGTGTGTGTTACATTACATTCACTAGTAGGAGTGAGAAAAACATCACGGGGTGGTGCGCATTGTATGGGTGTGTGTTACATTACATTCACTAGTTGGAGTGAGAAAAACATCACGGGGTGGTGCGCATTGTATGGGTGTGTGTTACATTACATTCACTAGTAGGAGTGAGAAAAACATCACGGGGTGGTGCGCATTGTATGGGTGTGCGTTACATTAGATTCACTAGTAGGAGTGAGAAAAACATCACGGTGTGGTGCGCATTGTATGGGTGTGTGTTACATTACATTCACTAGTAGGAGTGAGAAAAACATCACGGGGTGGTGCGCATTGTATGGGTGTGTGTTACATTACATTCACTAGTAGGAGTGAGAAAAACATCACGGTGTGGTGCGCATTGTATGGGTGTGTGTTACATTACATTCACTAGTAGGAGTGAGAAAAACATCACGGGGTGGTGCGCATTGTATGGGTGTGTGTTACATTAGATTCACTAGTAGGAGTGAGAAAAACATCACGGGGTGGTGCGCATTGTATGGGTGTGTGTTACATTAGATTCACTAGTAGGAGTGAGAAAAACATCACGGGGTGGTGCGCATTGTATGGGTGTGTGTTACATTAGATTCACTAGTAGGAGTGAGAAAAACATCACGGTGTGGTGCGCATTGTATGGGTGTGTGTTACATTACATTCACTAGTAGGAGTGAGAAAAACATCACGGGGTGGTGCGCATTGTATGGGTGTGTGTTACATTAGATTCACTAGTAGGAGTGAGAAAAACATCACGGGGTGGTGCGCATTGTATGGGTGTGTGTTACATTAGATTCACTAGTAGGAGTGAGAAAAACATCACGGTGTGGTGCGCATTGTATGGGTGTGTGTTACATTAGATTCACTAGTAGGAGTGAGAAAAACATCACGGTGTGGTGCGCATTGTATGGGTGTGTGTTACATTACATTCACTAGTAGGAGTGAGAAAAACATCACGGGGTGGTGCGCATTGTATGGGTGTGTGTTACATTACATTCACTAGTAGGAGTGAGAAAAACATCACGGGGTGGTGCGCATTGTATGGGTGTGTGTTACATTACATTCACTAGTAGGAGTGAGAAAAACATCACGGGGTGGTGCGCATTGTATGGGTGTGTGTTACATTAGATTCACTCGTAGGAGTGAGAAAAACATCACGGGGTGGTGCGCATTGTATGGGTGTGTGTTACATTACATTCACTAGTAGGAGTGAGAAAAACATCACGGTGTGGTGCGCATTGTATGGGTGTGTGTTACATTACATTCACTAGTAGGAGTGAGAAAAACATCACGGGGTGGTGCGCATTGTATGGGTGTGTGTTGCATTAGATTCACTAGTAGGAGTGAGAATAACATCACGGGGTGGTGCGCATTGTATGGGTGTGTGTTACATTAGATTCACTAGTAGGAGTGAGAAAAACATCACGGTGTGGTGCGCATTGTATGGGTGTGTGTTACATTAGATTCACTAGTAGGAGTGAGAAAAACATCATGGGGTGGTGCGCATTGTATGGGTGTGTGTTACATTACATTCACTACTAGGAGTGAGAAAAATATCATGGGGTGGTGCGCATTGTATGGGTGTGTGTTACATTACATTCACTACTAGGAGTGAGAAAAACATCACGGGGTGGTGCGCATTGTATGGGTGAGTGTTACATTACATTCACTAGTATGAGTGAGAAAAACATCACGGGGTGGTGCGCATTGTATGGGTGTGTGTTACATTACATTCACTAGTAGGAGTGAGAAAAACATCACGGGGTGGTGCGCATTGTATGGGTGTGTGTTACATTACATTCACTAGTAGGAGTGAGAAAAACATCACGGGGTGGTGAGCATTGTATGGGTGTGTGTTACATTACATTCACTAGTAGGAGTAAGAAAAACATCACGGGGTGGTGCGCATTGTATGGGTGTGTGTTACATTAGATTCACTAGTAGGAGTGAGAAAAACATCACGGTGTGGTGCGCATTGTATGGGTGTGTGTTACATTACATTCACTAGTAGGAGTGAGAAAAACATCACGGGGTGGTGCGCATTGTATGGGTGTGTGTTACATTAGATTCACTAGTAGGAGTGAGAAAAACATCACGGTGTGGTGCGCATTGTATGGGTGTGTGTTACATTACATTCACTAGTAGGAGTGAGAAAAACATCACGGGGTGGTGCGCATTGTATGGGTGTGTGTTACATTACATTCACTAGTAGGAGTGAGAAAAACATCACGGTGTGGTGCGCATTGTATGGGTGTGTGTTACATTACATTCACTAGTAGGAGTGAGAAAAACATCACGGGGTGGTGCGCATCGTATGGGTGTGTGTTACATTACATTCACTAGTAGGATTGAGAAAAACATCACGGGGTGGTGCGCATCGTATGGGTGTGTGTTACATTAGATTCACTAATAGGAGTGAGAAAAACATCACGGTGTGGTGCGCATTGTATGGGTGTGTGTTACCTTAGATTCACTAGTAGGAGTGAGAAAAACATCACGGTGTGGTGCGCATTGTATGGGTGTGTGTTACATTACATTCACTAGTAGGAGTGAGAAAAACATCACGGGGTGGTGCGCATTGTATGGGTGTGTGTTACATTACATTCACTAGTAGGAGTGAGAAAAACATCACGGGGTGGTGCGCATTGTATGGGTGTGTGTTACATTACATTCACTAGTAGGAGTGAGAAAAACATCACGGGGTGGTGCGCATTGTATGGGTGTGTGTTACATTAGATTCACTAGTAGGAGTGAGAAAAACATCACGGTGTGGTGCGCATTGTATGGGTGTGTGTTACATTACATTCACTAGTAGGAGTGAGAAAAACATCACGGGGTGGTGCACATTGTATGGGTGTGTGTTACATTACATTCACTAGTAGGAGTGAGAAAAACATCACGGTGTGGTGCGCATTGTATGGGTGTGTGTTACATTACATTCACTAGTAGGAGTGAGAAAAACATCACGGGGTGGTGCGCATTGTATGGGTGTGTGTTACATTAGATTCACTAGTAGGAGTGAGAAAAACATCACGGGGTGGTGCGCATTGTATGGGTGTGTGTTACATTAGATTCACTAGTAGGAGTGAGAAAAACATCACGGTGTGGTGCGCATTGTATGGGTGTGTGTTACATTGGATTCACTAGTAGGAGTGAGAAAAACATCACGGTGTGGTGCGTATTGTATGGGTGTGTGTTACATTACATTCACTAGTAGGAGTGAGAAAAACATCACGGGGAGGTGCACATTGTATGGGTGTGTGTTACATTAGATTCACTAGTAGGAGTGAGAAAAACATCACGGGGTGGTGCGCATTGTATGGGTGTGTGTTACATTACATTCACTAGTAGGAGTGAGAAAAACATCACGGGGTGGTGCGCATTGTATGGGTGTGTGTTACATTACATTCACTAGTAGGAGTGAGAAAATCATCACGGGGTGGTGCGCATTGTATGGGTGTGTGTTACATTACATTCACTAGTAGGAGTGAGAAAAACATCACGGTGTGGTGCGCATTGTATGGGTGTGTGTTACATTACATTCACTAGTAGGAGTGAGAAAAACATCACGGGGTGGTGCGCATTGTATGGGGGTGTGTTACATTAGATTCACTAGTAGGAGTGAGAAAAACATCACGGTGTGGTGCGCATTGTATGGGTGTGTGTTACATTACATTCACTAGTAGGAGTGAGAAAAACATCACGGGGTGGTGCGCATTGTATGGGTGTGTGTTACATTAGATTCACTAGTAGGAGTGAGAAAAACATCATGGGGTGGTGCGCATTGTATGGGTGTGTGTTACATTACATTCACTACTAGGAGTGAGAAAAATATCATGGGGTGGTGCGCATTGTATGGGTGTGTGTTACATTACATTCACTACTAGGAGTGAGAAAAACATCATGGTGTGGTGCGCATTGTATGGGTGTGTGTTACATTACATTCACTAGTAGGAGTGAGAAAAACATCACGGGGTGGTGCGCATTGTATGGGTGTGTGTTACATTACATTCACTAGTAGGAGTGAGAAAAACATCACGGGGTGGTGCGCATTGTATGGGTGTGTGTTACATTACATTCACTAGTAGGAGTGAGAAAAACATCACGGGGTGGTGCGCATTGTATGGGTGTGTGTTACATTAGATTCACTAGTAGGAGTGAGAAAAACATCACGGGGTGGTGCGCATTGTATGGGTGTGTGTTACATTACATTCACTAGTAGGAGTGAGGAAAACATCACGGGGTTGTGCGCATTGTATGGGTGTGTGTTACATTACATTCACTAGTAGGAGTGAGAAAAACATCAGGGGGTGGTGCGCATCGTATGGGTGTGTGTTACATTAGATTCACTAGTAGGAGTGAGAAAAACATCACGGGGTGGTGCACATTGTATGGGTGTGTCTTACCTTAGATTCACTAGTAGGAGTGAGAAAAACATCACGGTGTGGTGCGCATTGTATGGGTGTGTGTTACATTACATTCACTAGTAGGAGTGAGAAAAACATCACGGGGTGGTGCGCATTGTGTGGGTGTGTGTTACATTACATTCACTAGTTGGAGTGAGAAAAACATCACGGGGTGGTGCGCATTGTATGGGTGTGTGTTACATTACATTCACTAGTAGGAGTGAGAAAAACATCACGGGGTGGTGCGAATTGTATGGGTGTGCGTTACATTAGATTCACTAGTAGGAGTGAGAAAAACATCACGGTGTGGTGCGCATTGTATGGGTGTGTGTTACATTACATTCACTAGTAGGAGTGAGAAAAACATCACGGGGTGGTGCGCATTGTATGGGTGTGTGTTACATTACATTCACTAGTAGGAGTGAGAAAAACATCACGGTGTGGTGCGCATTGTATGGGTGTGTGTTACATTACATTCACTAGTAGGAGTGAGAAAAACATCACGGGGTGGTGCGCATTGTATGGGTGTGTGTTACATTAGATTCACTAGTAGGAGTGAGAAAAACATCACGGGGTGGTGCGCATTGTATGGGTGTGTGTTACATTAGATTCACTAGTAGGAGTGAGAAAAACATCACGGGGTGGTGCGCATTGTATGGGTGTGTGTTACATTAGATTCACTAGTAGGAGTGAGAAAAACATCACGGTGTGGTGCGCATTGTATGGGTGTGTGTTACATTACATTCACTAGTAGGAGTGAGAAAAACATCACGGGGTGGTGCGCATTGTATGGGTGTGTGTTACATTAGATTCACTAGTAGGAGTGAGAAAAACATCACGGGGTGGTGCGCATTGTATGGGTGTGTGTTACATTAGATTCACTAGTAGGAGTGAGAAAAACATCACGGTGTGGTGCGCATTGTATGGGTGTGTGTTACATTAGATTCACTAGTAGGAGTGAGAAAAACATCACGGTGTGGTGCGCATTGTATGGGTGTGTGTTACATTACATTCACTAGTAGGAGTGAGAAAAACATCACGGGGTGGTGCGCATTGTATAGGTGTGTGTTACATTACATTCACTAGTAGGAGTGAGAAAAACATCACGGGGTGGTGCGCATTGTATGGGTGTGTGTTACATTACATTCACTAGTAGGAGTGAGAAAAACATCACGGGGTGGTGCGCATTGTATGGGTGTGTGTTACATTAGATTCACTCGTAGGAGTGAGAAAAACATCACGGGGTGGTGCGCATTGTATGGGTGTGTGTTACATTACATTCACTAGTAGGAGTGAGAAAAACATCACGGTGTGGTGCGCATTGTATGGGTGTGTGTTACATTACATTCACTAGTAGGAGTGAGAAAAACATCACGGGGTGGTGCGCATTGTATGGGTGTGTGTTGCATTAGATTCACTAGTAGGAGTGAGAATAACATCACGGGGTGGTGCGCATTGTATGGGTGTGTGTTACATTAGATTCACTAGTAGGAGTGAGAAAAACATCACGGGGTGGTGCGCATTGTATGGGTGTGTGTTACATTAGATTCACTAGTAGGAGTGAGAAAAACATCATGGGGTGGTGCGCATTGTATGGGTGTGTGTTACATTACATTCACTACTAGGAGTGAGAAAAATATCATGGGGTGGTGCGCATTGTATGGGTGTGTGTTACATTACATTCACTACTAGGAGTGAGAAAAACATCACGGGGTGGTGCGCATTGTATGGGTGAGTGTTACATTACATTCACTAGTATGAGTGAGAAAAACATCACGGGGTGGTGCGCATTGTATGGGTGTGTGTTACATTACATTCACTAGTAGGAGTGAGAAAAACATCACGGGGTGGTGCGCATTGTATGGGTGTGTGTTACATTACATTCACTAGTAGGAGTGAGAAAAACATCACGGGGTGGTGAGCATTGTATGGGTGTGTGTTACATTACATTCACTAGTAGGAGTAAGAAAAACATCACGGGGTGGTGCGCATTGTATGGGTGTGTGTTACATTAGATTCACTAGTAGGAGTGAGAAAAACATCACGGTGTGGTGCGCATTGTATGGGTGTGTGTTACATTACATTCACTAGTAGGAGTGAGAAAAACATCACGGGGTGGTGCGCATTGTATGGGTGTGTGTTACATTAGATTCACTAGTAGGAGTGAGAAAAACATCACGGTGTGGTGCGCATTGTATGGGTGTGTGTTACATTACATTCACTAGTAGGAGTGAGAAAAACATCACGGGGTGGTGCGCATTGTATGGGTGTGTTACATTACATTCACTAGTAGGAGTGAGAAAAACATCACGGTGTGGTGCGCATTGTATGGGTGTGTGTTACATTACATTCAGTAGTAGGAGTGAGAAAAACATCACGGGGTGGTGCGCATCGTATGGGTGTGTGTTACATTACATTCACTAGTAGGATTGAGAAAAACATCACGGGGTGGTGCGCATCGTATGGGTGTGTGTTACATTAGATTCACTAATAGGAGTGAGAAAAACATCACGGTGTGGTGCGCATTGTATGGGTGTGTGTTACCTTAGATTCACTAGTAGGAGTGAGAAAAACATCACGGTGTGGTGCGCATTGTATGGGTGTGTGTTACATTAGATTCACTAGTAGGAGTGAGAAAAACATCACGGGGTGGTGTGCATTGTATGGGTGTGTGTTACATTAGATTCACTAGTAGGAGTGAGAAAAACATCACGGTGTGGTGCGCATTGTATCGGTGTGTGTTACATTACATTCACTAGTAGGAGTGAGAAAAACATCACGGGGTGGTGCGCATTGTATGGGTGTGTGTTACATTACATTCACTAGTAGGAGTGAGAAAAACATCACGGGGTGGTGCGCATTGTATGGGTGTGTGTTACATTACATTCACTAGTAGGAGTGAGAAAAACATCACGGGGTGGTGCGCATTGTATGGGTGTGTGTTACATTAGATTCACTAGTAGGAGTGAGAAAAACATCACGGGGTGGTGCGCATTGTATGGGTGTGTGTTACATTAGATTCACTAGTAGGAGTGAGAAAAACATCACGGTGTGGTGCGCATTGTATGGGTGTGTGTTACATTAGATTCACTAGTAGGAGTGAGAAAAACATCACGGTGTGGTGCGCATTGTATGGGTGTGTGTTACATTACATTCACTAGTAGGAGTGAGAAAAACATCACGGGGTGGTGCGCATTGTATAGGTGTGTGTTACATTACATTCACTAGTAGGAGTGAGAAAAACATCACGGGGTGGTGCGCATTGTATGGGTGTGTGTTACATTACATTCACTAGTAGGAGTGAGAAAAACATCACGGGGTGGTGCGCATTGTATGGGTGTGTGTTACATTAGATTCACTCGTAGGAGTGAGAAAAACATCACGGGGTGGTGCGCATTGTATGGGTGTGTGTTACATTACATTCACTAGTAGGAGTGAGAAAAACATCACGGTGTGGTGCGCATTGTATGGGTGTGTGTTACATTACATTCACTAGTAGGAGTGAGAAAAACATCACGGGGTGGTGCGCATTGTATGGGTGTGTGTTGCATTAGATTCACTAGTAGGAATGAGAATAACATCACGGGGTGGTGCGCATTGTATGGGTGTGTGTTACATTAGATTCACTAGTAGGAGTGAGAAAAACATCACGGGGTGGTGCGCATTGTATGGGTGTGTGTTACATTAGATTCACTAGTAGGAGTGAGAAAAACATCATGGGGTGGTGCGCATTGTATGGGTGTGTGTTACATTACATTCACTACTAGGAGTGAGAAAAATATCATGGGGTGGTGCGCATTGTATGGGTGTGTGTTACATTACATTCACTACTAGGAGTGAGAAAAACATCACGGGGTGGTGCGCATTGTATGGGTGAGTGTTACATTACATTCACTAGTATGAGTGAGAAAAACATCACGGGGTGGTGCGCATTGTATGGGTGTGTGTTACATTACATTCACTAGTAGGAGTGAGAAAAACATCACGGGGTGGTGCGCATTGTATGGGTGTGTGTTACATTACATTCACTAGTAGGAGTGAGAAAAACATCACGGGGTGGTGAGCATTGTATGGGTGTGTGTTACATTACATTCACTAGTAGGAGTAAGAAAAACATCACGGGGTGGTGCGCATTGTATGGGTGTGTGTTACATTAGATTCACTAGTAGGAGTGAGAAAAACATCACGGTGTGGTGCGCATTGTATGGGTGTGTGTTACATTACATTCACTAGTAGGAGTGAGAAAAACATCACGGGGTGGTGCGCATTGTATGGGTGTGTGTTACATTAGATTCACTAGTAGGAGTGAGAAAAACATCACGGTGTGGTGCGCATTGTATGGGTGTGTGTTACATTACATTCACTAGTAGGAGTGAGAAAAACATCACGGGGTGGTGCGCATTGTATGGGTGTGTTACATTACATTCACTAGTAGGAGTGAGAAAAACATCACGGTGTGGTGCGCATTGTATGGGTGTGTGTTACATTACATTCACTAGTAGGAGTGAGAAAAACATCACGGGGTGGTGCGCATCGTATGGGTGTGTGTTACATTACATTCACTAGTAGGATTGAGAAAAACATCACGGGGTGGTGCGCATCGTATGGGTGTGTGTTACATTAGATTCACTAATAGGAGTGAGAAAAACATCACGGTGTGGTGCGCATTGTATGGGTGTGTGTTACCTTAGATTCACTAGTAGGAGTGAGAAAAACATCACGGTGTGGTGCGCATTGTATGGGTGTGTGTTACATTACATTCACTAGTAGGAGTGAGAAAAACATCACGGTGTGGTGCGCATTGTATGGGTGTGTGTTACATTGCATTCACTAGTAGGAGTGAGAAAAACATCACGGGGTGGTGCGCATTGTATGGGTGTGTGTTACATTAGATTCACTAGTAGGAGTGAGAAAAACATCACGGGGTGGTGCGCATTGTATGGGTGTGTGTTACATTAGATTCACTAGTAGGAGTGAGAAAAACATCACGGTGTGGTGCGCATTGTATGGGTGTGTGTTACATTAGATTCACTAGTAGGAGTGAGAAAAACATCATGGGGTGGTGCGCATTGTATGGGTGTGTGTTACATTACATTCACTAGTAGGAGTGAGAAAAACATCACGGGGTGGTGCGCATTGTATGGGTGTGTGTTACATTACATTCACTAGTAGGAGTGAGAAAAACATCACGGGGTGGTGCGCATTGTATGGGTGTGTGTTACATTACATTCACTAGTAGGAGTGAGAAAAACATCACGGGGTGGTGCGCATTGTATGGGTGTGTGTTACATTAGATTCACTAGTAGGAGTGAGAAAAACATCACGGGGTGGTGCGCATTGTATGGGTGTGTGTTACATTACATTCACTAGTAGGAGTGAGAAAAACATCACGGTGTGGTGCGCATTGTATGGGTGTGTGTTACATTACATTCACTAGTAGGAGTGAGAAAAACATCACGGGGTGGTGCGCATTGTATGGGTGTGTGTTGCATTAGATTCACTAGTAGGAGTGAGAAAAACATCACGGGGTGGTGCGCATTGTATGGGTGTGTGTTACATTAGATTCACTAGTAGGAGTGAGAAAAACATCACGGGGTGGTGCGCATTGTATGGGTGTGTGTTACATTAGATTCACTAGTAGGAGTGAGAAAAACATCATGGGGTGGTGCGCATTGTATGGGTGTGTGTTACATTACATTCACTACTAGGAGTGAGAAAAATATCATGGGGTGGTGCGCATTGTATGGGTGTGTGTTACATTACATTCACTACTAGGAGTGAGAAAAACATCACGGGGTGGTGCGCATTGTATGGGTGTGTGTTACATTACATTCACTAGTAGGAGTGAGAAAAATATCACCGGGTGGTGCGCATTGTATGGGTGTGTGTTACATTACATTCACTAGTAGGAGTGAGAAAAACATCACGGAGTGGTGCGCATTGTATGGGTGTGTGTTACATTACATTCACTAGTAGGAGTGAGAAAAACATCACGGTGTGGTGCGCATTGTATGGGTGTGTGTTACATTACATTCACTAGTAGGAGTGAGAAAAACATCACGGGGTGGTGCGCATTGTATGGGTGTGTGTTACATTACATTCACTAGTAGGAGTGAGAAAAACATCACGGGGTGGTGCGCATTGTATGGGTGTGTGTTACATTACATTCACTAGTAGGAGTGAGAAAAACATCACGGGGTGGTGAGCATTGTATGGGTGTGTGTTACATTACATTCACTAGTAGGAGTGAGAAAAACATCACGGGGTGGTGCGCATTGTATGGGTGTGTGTTACATTAGATTCACTAGTTGGAGTGAGAAAAACATCACGGTGTGGTGCGCATTGTATGGGTGTGTGTTACATTACATTCACTAGTAGGAGTGAGAAAAACATCACGGTGTGGTGCGCATTGTATGGGTGTGTGTTACATTACATTCACTAGTAGGAGTGAGAAAAACATCACGGGGTGGTGCGCATTGTATGGGTGTGTGTTACATTACATTCACTAGTAGGAGTGAGAAAAACATCACGGGGTGGTGCGCATTGTATGGGTGTGTGTTACATTACATTCACTAGTAGGAGTGAGAAAAACATCACGGTGTGGTGCGCATTGTATGGGTGTGTGTTACATTACATTCACTAGTAGGAGTGAGAAAAACATCACGGGGTGGTGCGCATCGTATGGGTGTGTGTTACATTACATTCACTAGTAGGATTGAGAAAAACATCACGGGGTGGTGCGCATCGTATGGGTGTGTGTTACATTAGATTCACTAATAGGAGTGAGAAAAACATCACGGTGTGGTGCGCATCGTATGGGTGTGTGTTACCTTAGATTCACTAGTAGGAGTGAGAAAAACATCACGGTGTGGCGCGCATTGTATGGGTGTGTGTTACATTACATTCACTAGTAGGAGTGAGAAAAACATCACGGGGTGGCGCGCATTGTATGGGTTTGTGTTACATTACATTCACTAGTAGGAGTGAGAAAAACATCACGGGGTGGTGCGCATTGTATGGGTGTGTGTTACATTACATTCACTAGTAGGAGTGAGAAAAACATCACGGGGTGGTGCGCATTGTATGGGTGTGTGTTACATTAGATTCACTAGTAGGAGTGAGAAAAACATCACGGGGTGGTGCGCATTGTATGGGTGTGTGTTACATTACATTCACTAGTAGGAGTGAGAAAAACATCACGGGGTGGTGCGCATTGTATGGGTGTGTGTTACATTACATTCACTAGTAGGAGTGAGAAAAACATCACGGTGTGGTGCGCATTGTATGGGTGTGTGTTACATTACATTCACTAGTAGGAGTGAGAAAAACATCACGGGGTGGTGCGCATTGTATGGGTGTGTGTTACATTAGATTCACTAGTAGGAGTGAGAAAAACATCACGGGGTGGTGCGCATTGTATGGGTGTGTGTTACATTACATTTACTACTAGGAGTGAGAAAAATATCATGGGGTGGTGCGCATTGTATGGGTGTGTGTTACATTACATTCACTACTAGGAGTGAGAAAAACATCACGGGGTGGTGCGCATTGTATGGGTGTGTGTTACATTACATTCACTAGTAGGAGTGAGAAAAACATCACGGGGTGGTGCGCATTGTATGGGTGTGTGTTACATTACATTCACTAGTAGGAGTGAGAAAAACATCACGGGGTGGTGCGCATTGTATGGGTGTGTGTTACATTACATTCACTAGTAGGAGTGAGAAAAACATCACGGTTTGGTGCGCATTGTATGGGTGTGTGTTACATTAGATTCACTAGTAGGAGTGAGAAAAACATCACGGTGTGGTGCGCATTGTATGGGTGTGTGTTACATTAGATTCACTAGTAGGAGTGAGAAAAACATCACGGTGTGGTGCGCATTGTATGGGTGTGTGTTACATTACATTCATTAGTAGGAGTGAGAAAAACATCACGGGGTGGTGCGCATTGTATGGGTGTGTGTTACATTACATTCACTAGTAGGAGTGAGAAAAACATCACGGGGTAGTGCGCATTGTATGGGTGTGTGTTACATTACATTCACTAGTAGGAGTGAGAAAAACATCACGGGGTGGTGCGCATTGTATGGGTGTGTGTTACATTACATTCACTAGTAGGAGTGAGAAAAACATCACGGGGTGGTGCGCATTGTATGGGTGTGTGTTACATTACATTCACTAGTAGGAGGGAGAAAAACATCACGGTGTGGTGCGCATTGTATGGGTGTGTGTTACATTACATTCACTAGTAGGAGTGAGAAAAACATCACGGGGTGGTGCGCATTGTATGGGTGTGTGTTGCATTACATTCACTAGTAGGAGTGAGAAAAACATCACGGGGTGGTGCGCATTGTATGGGTGTGTGTTACATTAGATTCACTAGTAGGAGTGAGAAAAACATCACGGGGTGGTGCGCATTGTATGGGTGTGTGTTACATTACATTCACTACTAGGAGTGAGAAAAATATCATGGGGTGGTGCGCATTGTATGGGTGTGTGTTACATTACATTCACTACTAGGAGTGAGAAAAACATCACGGGGTGGTGCGCATTGTATGGGTGTGTGTTTCATTACATTAACTAGTAGGAGTGAGAAAAACATCACCGGGTGGTGCGCATTGTATGGGTGTGTGTTACATTACATTCACTAGTAGGAGTGAGAAAAACATCACGGGGTGGTGCGCATTGTATGGGTGTGTGTTACATTACATTCACTAGTAGGAGTGAGAAAAACATCACGGTTTGGTGCGCATTGTATGGGTGTGTGTTACATTAGATTCACTAGTAGGAGTGAGAAAAACATCACGGGGTGGTGCGCATTGTATGGGTGTGTGTTACATTAGATTCACTAGTAGGAGTGAGAAAAACATCACGGTGTGGTGCGCATTGTATGGGTGTGTGTTACATTACGTTCACTAGTAGGAGTGAGAAAAACATCACGGGGTGGTGCGCATTGTATGGGTGTGTGTTACATTACATTCACTAGTAGGAGTGAGAAAAACATCACGGGGTGGTGAGCATTGTATGGGTGTGTGTTACATTACATTCACTAGTAGGAGTGAGAAAAACATCACGGGGTGGTGCGCATTGTATGGGTGTGTGTTACATTACATTCACTAGTAAGAGTGAGAAAAACATCACGGGGCGGTGCGCATTGTACGGGTGTGTGTTACATTACATTCACTAGTAGGAGTGAGAAAAACATCACGGGGTGGTGCGCATTGTATGGGTGTGTGTTACATTACATTCACTAGTAGGAGTGAGAAAAACATCACGGTTTGGTGCGCATTGTATGGGTGTGTGTTACATTAGATTCACTAGTAGGAGTGAGAAAAACATCACGGGGTGGTGCGCATTGTATGGGTGTGTGTTACATTAGATTCACTAGTAGGAGTGAGAAAAACATCACGGTGTGGTGCGCATTGTATGGGTGTGTGTTACATTACGTTCACTAGTAGGAGTGAGAAAAACATCACGGGGTGGTGCGCATTGTATGGGTGTGTGTTACATTACATTCACTAGTAGGAGTGGGAAAAACATCACGGGGTGGTGAGCATTGTATGGGTGTGTGTTACATTACATTCACTAGTAGGAGTGAGAAAAACATCACGGGGTGGTGCGCATTGTATGGGTGTGTGTTACATTACATTCACTAGTAAGAATGAGAAAAACATCACGGGGCGGTGCGCATTGTACGGGTGTGTGTTACATTACATTCACTATTAGGAGTGAGAAAAACATCACGGGCGGTGCGCATTGTATGGGTGTGTGTTACATTAGATTCACTAGTAGGAGTGAGAAAAACATCACGGTGTGGTACGCATTGTATGGGTGTGTGTTACATTACATTCACTAGTAGGAGTGAGAAAAACATCACGGGGTGGTGCGCATTGTATGGGTGTGTGTTACATTAGATTGACTAGTAGGAGTGAGAAAAACATCACGGGGTGGTGCGCATTGTATGGGTGTGTGTTACATTAGATTCACTAGTAGGAGTGAGAAAAACATCACGGTGTGGTGCGCATTGTATGGGTGTGTGTTACATTACATTCACTAGTAGGAGTGAGAAAAACATCACGGGGTGGTGCGCATTGTATGGGTGTGTGTTACATTACATTCACTAGTAGGAGTGAGAAAAACATCACGGTGTGGTGCGCATTGTATGGGTGTGTGTTACATTACATTCACTAGTAGGAGTGAGAAAAACATCACGGGGTGGTGCGCATTGTATGGGTGTGTGTTACATTAGATTCACTAGTTGGAGTGAGAAAAACATCACGGTGTGGTGCGCATTGTATGGGTGTGTGTTACATTACATTCACTAGTAGGAGTGAGAAAAACATCACGGGGTGGTGCGCATTGTATGGGTGTGTGTTACATTAGATTGACTAGTAGGAGTGAGAAAAACATCACGGGGTGGTGCGCATTGTATGGGTGTGTGTTACATTAGATTGACTAGTAGGAGTGAGAAAAAAATCACGGGGTGGTGCGCATTGTATGGGTGTGTGTTACATTAGATTCACTAGTAGGAGTGAGAAAAACATCACGGTGTGGTGCGCATTGTATGGGTGTGTGTTACATTACATTCACTAGTAGGAGTGAGAAAAACATCACGGGGTGGTGCGCATTGTATGGGTGTGTGTTACATTACATTCACTAGTAGGAGTGAGAAAAACATCACGGTGTGGTGCGCATTGTATGGGTGTGTGTTACATTACATTCACTAGTAGGAGTGAGAAAAACATCACGGGGTGGTGCGCATTGTATGGGTGTGTGTAACATTAGATTCACTAGTAGGAGTGAGAAAAACATCACGGTGTGGTGCGCATTGTATGGGTGTGTGTTACATTACATTCACTAGTAGGAGTGAGAAAATCATCACTGGGTGGTGCGCATTGTATGGGTGTGTGTTACATTAGATTCACTAGTAGGAGTGAGAAAAACATCACGGGGTGGTGCGCATTGTATGGGTGTGTGTTACATTACATTCACTAGTAGGAGTGAGAAAAACATCACGGGGTGGTGCGCATTGTATGGGTGTGTGTTACATTAGATTGACTAGTAGGAGTGAGAAAAACATCACGGGGTGGTGCGCATTGTATGGGTGTGTGTTACATTAGATTCAATAGTAGGAGTGAGAAAAACATCACGGTGTGGTGCGCATTGTATGGGTGTGTCTTACATTACATTCACTAGTAGGAGTGAGAAAAACATCACGGGGTGGTGCGCATTGTATGGGTGTGTGTTACATTACATTCACTAGTAGGAGTGAGAAAAACATCACGGTGTGGTGCGCATTGTATGGGTGTGTGTTACATTACATTCACTAGTAGGAGTGAGAAAAACATCACGGGGTAGTGCGCATTGTATGGGTGTGTGTTACATTAGATTCACTAGTAGGAGTGAGAAAAACATCACGGTGTGGTGCGCATTGTATGGGTGTGTGTTACATTACATTCACTAGTAGGAGTGAGAAAAACATCACGTGGTGGTGCGCATTGTATGGGTGTGTGTTACATTAGATTGACTAGTAGGAGTGAGAAAAACATCACGGGGTGGTGCGCATTGTATGGGTGTGTGTTACATTAGATTGACTAGTAGGAGTGAGAAAAACATCACGGGGTGCTGCGCATTTTATGGGTGTGTGTTACATTAGATTCACTAGTAGGAGTGAGAAAAACATCAAGGTGTGGTGCGCATTGTATGGGTGTGTGTTACATTACATTCACTAGTAGGAGTGAGAAAAACATCACGGGGTGGTGCGCATTGTATGGGTGTGTGTTACATTACATTCACTGGTAGGAGTGAGAAAAACATCACGGGGTGGTGCGCATTGTATGGGTGTGTGTTACATTAGATTCACTAGTAGGAGTGAGAAAAACATCACGGGGTGGTGCGCATTGTATGGGTGTGTGTTACATTACATTCACTAGTAGGAGTGAGAAAAACATCACAGGGAGGTGCGCATTGTATGTGTGTGTGTTACATTAGATTCACTAGTAGGAGTGAGAAAAACATCACGGGGTGGTGCGCATTGTATGGGTGTGTGTTACATTACATTCACTAGTAAGAATGAGAAAAACATCACGGTGCGGTGCGCATTGTACGGGTGTGTGCTACATTACATTCACTAGTAGGAGTGAGAAAAACATCACGGGGCGGTGCGCATTGTATGGGTGTGTGTTACATTACATTCACTAGTAGGAGTGAGAAAAACATCACGGGCGGTGCGCATTATATGGGTGTGTGTTACATTAGATTCACTAGTAGGAGTGAGAAAAACATCACGGGGTGGTGCGCATTGTATGGGTGTGTGTTACATTAGATTCACTAGTAGGAGTGAGAAAAACATCACGGTGTGGTGCGCATTGTATGGGTGTGTGTTACATTACATTCACTAGTAGGAGTGAGAAAAACATCACGGGGTGGTGCGCATTGTATGGGTGTGTGTTACATTACATTCACTAGTAGGAGTGAGAAAAACATCACGATGTGGTGCGCATTGTATGGGTGTGTGTTACATTACATTCACTAGTAGGAGTGAGAAAAACATCACGGGGTGGTGCGCATTGTATGGGTGTGTGTTACATTACATTCACTAGTAGGAGTGAGAAAAACATCACGGTGTGGTACGCATTGTATGGGTGTGTGTTACATTACATTCACTAGTAGGAGTGAGAAAAACATCACGGGGTGGTGCGCATTGTATGGGTGTGTGTTACATTACATTCACTAGTAGGAGTGAGAAAAACATCACGGGGTGGTGCGCATTGTATGGGTGTGTGTTACATTAGATTCACTAGTAGGAGTGAGAAAAACATCACGGTGTGGTGCGCATTGTATGGGTGTGTGTTACATTACATTCACTAGTAGGAGTGAGAAAAACATCACGGGGTGGTGCGCATTGTATGGGTGTGTGTTACATTACATTCACTAGTAGGAGTGAGAAAAACATCACGGTGTGGTGCGCATTGTATGTTTGTGTGTTACATTACATTCACTAGTAGGAGTGAGAAAAACATCACGGGGTGGTGCGCATTGTATGGGTGTGTGTTACATTAGATTCACTAGTAGGAGTGAGAAAAACATCACGGTGTGGTGCGCATTGTATGGGTGTGTGTTACATTACAATAACTAGTAGGAGTGAGAAAAACATCACGGGGTGGTGCGCATTGTATGGGTGTGTGTTACATTAGATTGACTAGTAGGAGTGAGAAAAACATCACGGGGTGGTGCGCATTGTATGGGTGTGTGTTACATTAGATTGACTAGTAGGAGTGAGAAAAAAATCACGGGGTGGTGCGCATTGTATGGGTGTGTGTTACATTAGATTCACTAGTAGGAGTGAGAAAAACATCACGGGGTGGTGCGCATTGTATGGGTGTGTGTTACATTACATTTACTACTAGGAGTGAGAAAAATATCATGGGGTGGTGCGCATTGTATGGGTGTGTGTTACATTACATTCACTACTAGGAGTGAGAAAAACATCACGGGGTGGTGCGCATTGTATGGGTGTGTGTTACATTACATTCACTAGTAGGAGTGAGAAAAACATCACGGGGTGGTGCGCATTGTATGGGTGTGTGTTACATTACATTCACTAGTAGGAGTGAGAAAAACATCACGGGGTGGTGCGCATTGTATGGGTGTGTGTTACATTACATTCACTAGTAGGAGTGAGAAAAACATCACGGTTTGGTGCGCATTGTATGGGTGTGTGTTACATTAGATTCACTAGTAGGAGTGAGAAAAACATCACGGTGTGGTGCGCATTGTATGGGTGTGTGTTACATTAGATTCACTAGTAGGAGTGAGAAAAACATCACGGTGTGGTGCGCATTGTATGGGTGTGTGTTACATTACATTCATTAGTAGGAGTGAGAAAAACATCACGGGGTGGTGCGCATTGTATGGGTGTGTGTTACATTACATTCACTAGTAGGAGTGAGAAAAACATCACGGGGTAGTGCGCATTGTATGGGTGTGTGTTACATTACATTCACTAGTAGGAGTGAGAAAAACATCACGGGGTGGTGCGCATTGTATGGGTGTGTGTTACATTACATTCACTAGTAGGAGTGAGAAAAACATCACGGGGTGGTGCGCATTGTATGGGTGTGTGTTACATTACATTCACTAGTAGGAGGGAGAAAAACATCACGGTGTGGTGCGCATTGTATGGGTGTGTGTTACATTACATTCACTAGTAGGAGTGAGAAAAACATCACGGGGTGGTGCGCATTGTATGGGTGTGTGTTGCATTACATTCACTAGTAGGAGTGAGAAAAACATCACGGGGTGGTGCGCATTGTATGGGTGTGTGTTACATTAGATTCACTAGTAGGAGTGAGAAAAACATCACGGGGTGGTGCGCATTGTATGGGTGTGTGTTACATTACATTCACTACTAGGAGTGAGAAAAATATCATGGGGTGGTGCGCATTGTATGGGTGTGTGTTACATTACATTCACTACTAGGAGTGAGAAAAACATCACGGGGTGGTGCGCATTGTATGGGTGTGTGTTTCATTACATTAACTAGTAGGAGTGAGAAAAACATCACCGGGTGGTGCGCATTGTATGGGTGTGTGTTACATTACATTCACTAGTAGGAGTGAGAAAAACATCACGGGGTGGTGCGCATTGTATGGGTGTGTGTTACATTACATTCACTAGTAGGAGTGAGAAAAACATCACGGTTTGGTGCGCATTGTATGGGTGTGTGTTACATTAGATTCACTAGTAGGAGTGAGAAAAACATCACGGGGTGGTGCGCATTGTATGGGTGTGTGTTACATTAGATTCACTAGTAGGAGTGAGAAAAACATCACGGTGTGGTGCGCATTGTATGGGTGTGTGTTACATTACGTTCACTAGTAGGAGTGAGAAAAACATCACGGGGTGGTGCGCATTGTATGGGTGTGTGTTACATTACATTCACTAGTAGGAGTGAGAAAAACATCACGGGGTGGTGAGCATTGTATGGGTGTGTGTTACATTACATTCACTAGTAGGAGTGAGAAAAACATCACGGGGTGGTGCGCATTGTATGGGTGTGTGTTACATTACATTCACTAGTAAGAGTGAGAAAAACATCACGGGGCGGTGCGCATTGTACGGGTGTGTGTTACATTACATTCACTAGTAGGAGTGAGAAAAACATCACGGGGTGGTGCGCATTGTATGGGTGTGTGTTACATTACATTCACTAGTAGGAGTGAGAAAAACATCACGGTTTGGTGCGCATTGTATGGGTGTGTGTTACATTAGATTCACTAGTAGGAGTGAGAAAAACATCACGGGGTGGTGCGCATTGTATGGGTGTGTGTTACATTAGATTCACTAGTAGGAGTGAGAAAAACATCACGGTGTGGTGCGCATTGTATGGGTGTGTGTTACATTACGTTCACTAGTAGGAGTGAGAAAAACATCACGGGGTGGTGCGCATTGTATGGGTGTGTGTTACATTACATTCACTAGTAGGAGTGGGAAAAACATCACGGGGTGGTGAGCATTGTATGGGTGTGTGTTACATTACATTCACTAGTAGGAGTGAGAAAAACATCACGGGGTGGTGCGCATTGTATGGGTGTGTGTTACATTACATTCACTAGTAAGAATGAGAAAAACATCACGGGGCGGTGCGCATTGTACGGGTGTGTGTTACATTACATTCACTATTAGGAGTGAGAAAAACATCACGGGCGGTGCGCATTGTATGGGTGTGTGTTACATTAGATTCACTAGTAGGAGTGAGAAAAACATCACGGTGTGGTACGCATTGTATGGGTGTGTGTTACATTACATTCACTAGTAGGAGTGAGAAAAACATCACGGGGTGGTGCGCATTGTATGGGTGTGTGTTACATTAGATTGACTAGTAGGAGTGAGAAAAACATCACGGGGTGGTGCGCATTGTATGGGTGTGTGTTACATTAGATTCACTAGTAGGAGTGAGAAAAACATCACGGTGTGGTGCGCATTGTATGGGTGTGTGTTACATTACATTCACTAGTAGGAGTGAGAAAAACATCACGGGGTGGTGCGCATTGTATGGGTGTGTGTTACATTACATTCACTAGTAGGAGTGAGAAAAACATCACGGTGTGGTGCGCATTGTATGGGTGTGTGTTACATTACATTCACTAGTAGGAGTGAGAAAAACATCACGGGGTGGTGCGCATTGTATGGGTGTGTGTTACATTAGATTCACTAGTTGGAGTGAGAAAAACATCACGGTGTGGTGCGCATTGTATGGGTGTGTGTTACATTACATTCACTAGTAGGAGTGAGAAAAACATCACGGGGTGGTGCGCATTGTATGGGTGTGTGTTACATTAGATTGACTAGTAGGAGTGAGAAAAACATCACGGGGTGGTGCGCATTGTATGGGTGTGTGTTACATTAGATTGACTAGTAGGAGTGAGAAAAAAATCACGGGGTGGTGCGCATTGTATGGGTGTGTGTTACATTAGATTCACTAGTAGGAGTGAGAAAAACATCACGGTGTGGTGCGCATTGTATGGGTGTGTGTTACATTACATTCACTAGTAGGAGTGAGAAAAACATCACGGGGTGGTGCGCATTGTATGGGTGTGTGTTACATTACATTCACTAGTAGGAGTGAGAAAAACATCACGGTGTGGTGCGCATTGTATGGGTGTGTGTTACATTACATTCACTAGTAGGAGTGAGAAAAACATCACGGGGTGGTGCGCATTGTATGGGTGTGTGTAACATTAGATTCACTAGTAGGAGTGAGAAAAACATCACGGTGTGGTGCGCATTGTATGGGTGTGTGTTACATTACATTCACTAGTAGGAGTGAGAAAATCATCACTGGGTGGTGCGCATTGTATGGGTGTGTGTTACATTAGATTCACTAGTAGGAGTGAGAAAAACATCACGGGGTGGTGCGCATTGTATGGGTGTGTGTTACATTACATTCACTAGTAGGAGTGAGAAAAACATCACGGGGTGGTGCGCATTGTATGGGTGTGTGTTACATTAGATTGACTAGTAGGAGTGAGAAAAACATCACGGGGTGGTGCGCATTGTATGGGTGTGTGTTACATTAGATTCAATAGTAGGAGTGAGAAAAACATCACGGTGTGGTGCGCATTGTATGGGTGTGTCTTACATTACATTCACTAGTAGGAGTGAGAAAAACATCACGGGGTGGTGCGCATTGTATGGGTGTGTGTTACATTACATTCACTAGTAGGAGTGAGAAAAACATCACGGTGTGGTGCGCATTGTATGGGTGTGTGTTACATTACATTCACTAGTAGGAGTGAGAAAAACATCACGGGGTAGTGCGCATTGTATGGGTGTGTGTTACATTAGATTCACTAGTAGGAGTGAGAAAAACATCACGGTGTGGTGCGCATTGTATGGGTGTGTGTTACATTACATTCACTAGTAGGAGTGAGAAAAACATCACGTGGTGGTGCGCATTGTATGGGTGTGTGTTACATTAGATTGACTAGTAGGAGTGAGAAAAACATCACGGGGTGGTGCGCATTGTATGGGTGTGTGTTACATTAGATTGACTAGTAGGAGTGAGAAAAACATCACGGGGTGCTGCGCATTTTATGGGTGTGTGTTACATTAGATTCACTAGTAGGAGTGAGAAAAACATCAAGGTGTGGTGCGCATTGTATGGGTGTGTGTTACATTACATTCACTAGTAGGAGTGAGAAAAACATCACGGGGTGGTGCGCATTGTATGGGTGTGTGTTACATTACATTCACTGGTAGGAGTGAGAAAAACATCACGGGGTGGTGCGCATTGTATGGGTGTGTGTTACATTAGATTCACTAGTAGGAGTGAGAAAAACATCACGGGGTGGTGCGCATTGTATGGGTGTGTGTTACATTACATTCACTAGTAGGAGTGAGAAAAACATCACAGGGAGGTGCGCATTGTATGTGTGTGTGTTACATTAGATTCACTAGTAGGAGTGAGAAAAACATCACGGGGTGGTGCGCATTGTATGGGTGTTTGTTACATTACATTCACTAGTAAGAATGAGAAAAACATCACGGTGCGGTGCGCATTGTACGGGTGTGTGCTACATTACATTCACTAGTAGGAGTGAGAAAAACATCACGGGGCGGTGCGCATTGTATGGGTGTGTGTTACATTACATTCACTAGTAGGAGTGAGAAAAACATCACGGGCGGTGCGCATTATATGGGTGTGTGTTACATTAGATTCACTAGTAGGAGTGAGAAAAACATCACGGGGTGGTGCGCATTGTATGGGTGTGTGTTACATTAGATTCACTAGTAGGAGTGAGAAAAACATCACGGTGTGGTGCGCATTGTATGGGTGTGTGTTACATTACATTCACTAGTAGGAGTGAGAAAAACATCACGGGGTGGTGCGCATTGTATGGGTGTGTGTTACATTACATTCACTAGTAGGAGTGAGAAAAACATCACGATGTGGTGCGCATTGTATGGGTGTGTGTTACATTACATTCACTAGTAGGAGTGAGAAAAACATCACGGGGTGGTGCGCATTGTATGGGTGTGTGTTACATTACATTCACTAGTAGGAGTGAGAAAAACATCACGGTGTGGTACGCATTGTATGGGTGTGTGTTACATTACATTCACTAGTAGGAGTGAGAAAAACATCACGGGGTGGTGCGCATTGTATGGGTGTGTGTTACATTACATTCACTAGTAGGAGTGAGAAAAACATCACGGGGTGGTGCGCATTGTATGGGTGTGTGTTACATTAGATTCACTAGTAGGAGTGAGAAAAACATCACGGTGTGGTGCGCATTGTATGGGTGTGTGTTACATTACATTCACTAGTAGGAGTGAGAAAAACATCACGGGGTGGTGCGCATTGTATGGGTGTGTGTTACATTACATTCACTAGTAGGAGTGAGAAAAACATCACGGTGTGGTGCGCATTGTATGTTTGTGTGTTACATTACATTCACTAGTAGGAGTGAGAAAAACATCACGGGGTGGTGCGCATTGTATGGGTGTGTGTTACATTAGATTCACTAGTAGGAGTGAGAAAAACATCACGGTGTGGTGCGCATTGTATGGGTGTGTGTTACATTACAATAACTAGTAGGAGTGAGAAAAACATCACGGGGTGGTGCGCATTGTATGGGTGTGTGTTACATTAGATTGACTAGTAGGAGTGAGAAAAACATCACGGGGTGGTGCGCATTGTATGGGTGTGTGTTACATTAGATTGACTAGTAGGAGTGAGAAAAAAATCACGGGGTGGTGCGCATTGTATGGGTGTGTGTTACATTAGATTCACTAGTAGGAGTGAGAAAAACATCACGGTGTGGTGCGCATTGTATGGGTGTGTGTTACATTACATTCACTAGTAGGAGTGAGAAAAACATCACGGGGTGGTGCGCATTGTATGGGTGTGTGTTACATTACATTCACTAGTAGGAGTGAGAAAAACATCACGGTGTGGTGCGCATTGCATGGGTGTGTGTTACATTACATTCACTAGTAGGAGTGAGAAAAACATCACGGGGTGGTGCGCATTGTATGGGTGTGTGTAACATTAGATTCACTAGTAGGAGTGAGAAAAACATCACGGTGTGGTGCGCATTGTATGGGTGTGTGTTACATTACATTCACTAGTAGGAGTGAGAAAAACATCACGGGGTGGTGCGCATTGTATGGGTGTCTGTTACATTAGATTCACTAGTAGGAGTGAGAAAAACATCACGGTGTGGTGCGCATTGTATGGGTGTGTGTTACATTACATTCACTAGTAGGAGTGAGAAAAACATCACGGGGTGGTGCGCATTGTATGGGTGTGTGTTACATTAGATTCACTAGTAGGAGTGAGAAAAACATCACGGTGTGGTGCGCATTGTATGGGTGTGTGTTACATTACATTCACTAGTAGGAGTGAGAAAAACATCACGGGGTGGTGCGCATTGTATGGGTGTGTGTTACATTAGATTGACTAGTAGGAGTGAGAAAAACATCACGGGGTGGTGCGCATTGTATGGGTGTGTGTTACATTAGATTGACTAGTAGGAGTGAGAAAAAAATCACGGGGTGGTGCGCATTGTATGGGTGTGTGTTACATTAGATTCACTAGTAGGAGTGAGAAAAACATCACGGTGTGGTGCGCATTGTATGGGTGTGTGTTACATTACATTCACTAGTAGGAGTGAGAAAAACATCACGGGGTGGTGCGCATTGTATGGGTGTGTGTTACATTACATTCACTAGTAGGAGTGAGAAAAACATCACGGGGTGGTGCGCATTGTATGGGTGTGTGTTACATTACATTCACTAGTAGGAGTGAGAAAAACATCACGGGGTGGTGCGCATTGTATGGGTGTGTGTTACATTAGATTCACTAGTAGGAGTGAGAAAAACATCACGGTGTGGTGCGCATTGTATGGGTGTGTGTTACATTACATTCACTAGTAGGAGTGAGAAAAACATCACGGGGTGGTGCGCATTGTATGGGTGTGTGTTACATTAGATTCACTAGTAGGAGTGAGAAAAACATCACGGTGTGGTGCGCATTGTATGGGTGTGTGTTACATTACATTCACTAGTAGGAGTGAGAAAAACATCACGGGGTGGTGCGCATTGTATGGGTGTGTGTTACATTAGATTGACTAGTAGGAGTGAGAAAAACATCACGGGGTGGTGCGCATTGTATGGGTGTGTGTTACATTAGATTGACTAGTAGGAGTGAGAAAAAAATCACGGGGTGGTGCGCATTGTATGGGTGTGTGTTACATTACATTCACTAGTAGGAGTGAGAAAAACATCACGGTGTGGTGCGCATTGTATGGGTGTGTGTTACATTACATTCACTAGTAGGAGTGAGAAAAACATCACGGGGTGGTGCGCATTGTATGGGTGTGTGTTACATTACATTCACTAGTAGGAGTGAGAAAAACATCACGGTGTGGTGCGCATTGTATGGGTGTGTGTTACATTACATTCACTAGTAGGAGTGAGAAAAACATCACGGGGTGGTGCGCATTGTATGGGTGTGTGTAACATTAGATTCACTAGTAGGAGTGAGAAAAACATCACGGTGTGGTGCGCATTGTATGGGTGTGTGTTACATTACATTCACTAGTAGGAGTGAGAAAAACATCACGGGGTGGTGCGCATTGTATGGGTGTGTGTTACATTAGATTCACTAGTAGGAGTGAGAAAAACATCACGGGGTGGTGCGCATTGAATGGGTGTGTGTTACATTAGATTGACTAGTAGGAGTGAGAAAAACATCACGGGGTGGTGCGCATTGTATGGGTGTGTGTTACATTAGATTCAATAGTAGGAGTGAGAAAAACATCACGGTGTGGTGCGCATTGTATGGGTGTGTGTTACATTACATTCACTAGTAGGAGTGAGAAAAACATCACGGGGTTGTGCGCATTGTATGGGTGTGTGTTACATTACATTCACTAGTAGGAGTGAGAAAAACATCACGGTGTGGTGCGCATTGTATGGGTGTGTGTTACATTACATTCACTAGTAGGAGTGAGAAAAACATCACGGGGTAGTGCGCATTGTATGGGTGTGTGTTACATTAGATTCACTAGTAGGAGTGAGAAAAACATCACGGTGTGGTGCGCATTGTATGGGTGTGTGTTACATTACATTCACTAGTAGGAGTGAGAAAAACATCACGGGGTGGTGCGCATTGTATGGGTGTGTGTTACATTAGATTGACTAGTAGGAGTGAGAAAAACATCACGGGGTGGTGCGCATTGTATGGGTGTGTGTTACATTAGATTGACTAGTAGGAGTGAGAAAAAAATCACGGGGTGGTGCGCATTTTATGGGTGTGTGTTACATTAGATTCACTAGTAGGAGTGAGAAAAACATCACGGTGTGGTGCGCATTGTATGGGTGTGTGTTACATTACATTCACTAGTAGGAGTGAGAAAAACATCACGGGGTGGTGCGCATTGTATGGGTGTGTGTTACATTACATTCACTAGTAGGAGTGAGAAAAACATCACGGGGTGGTGAGCATTGTATGGGTGTGTGTTACATTACATTCACTAGTAGGAGTGAGAAAAACATCACGGGGTGGTGCGCATTGTATGGGTGTGTGTTACATTAGATTCACTAGTTGGAGTGAGAAAAACATCACGGTGTGGTGCGCATTGTATGGGTGTGTGTTACATTACATTCACTAGTAGGAGTGAGAAAAACATCACGGTGTGGTGCGCATTGTATGGGTGTGTGTTACATTACATTCACTAGTAGGAGTGAGAAAAACATCACGGGGTGGTGCGCATTGTATGGGTGTGTGTTACATTACATTCACTAGTAGGAGTGAGAAAAACATCACGGGGTGGTGCGCATTGTATGGGTGTGTGTTACATTACATTCACTAGTAGGAGTGAGAAAAACATCACGGTGTGGTGCGCATTGTATGGGTGTGTGTTACATTACATTCACTAGTAGGAGTGAGAAAAACATCACGGGGTGGTGCGCATCGTATGGGTGTGTGTTACATTACATTCACTAGTAGGATTGAGAAAAACATCACGGGGTGGTGCGCATCGTATGGGTGTGTGTTACATTAGATTCACTAATAGGAGTGAGAAAAACATCACGGTGTGGTGCGCATCGTATGGGTGTGTGTTACCTTAGATTCACTAGTAGGAGTGAGAAAAACATCACGGTGTGGCGCGCATTGTATGGGTGTGTGTTACATTACATTCACTAGTAGGAGTGAGAAAAACATCACGGGGTGGCGCGCATTGTATGGGTTTGTGTTACATTACATTCACTAGTAGGAGTGAGAAAAACATCACGGGGTGGTGCGCATTGTATGGGTGTGTGTTACATTACATTCACTAGTAGGAGTGAGAAAAACATCACGGGGTGGTGCGCATTGTATGGGTGTGTGTTACATTAGATTCACTAGTAGGAGTGAGAAAAACATCACGGTGTGGTGCGCATTGTATGGGTGTGTGTTACATTACATTCACAAGTAGGAGTGAGAAAAACATCACGGGGTGGTGCGCATTGTATGGGTGTGTGTTACATTGCATTCACTAGTAGGAGTGAGAAAAACATCACGGTGTGGTGCGCATTGTATGGGTGTGTGTTACATTACATTCACTAGTAGGAGTGAGAAAAACATCACGGGGTGGTGCGCATTGTATGGGTGTGTGTTACATTAGATTCACTAGTAGGAGTGAGAAAAACATCACGGGGTGGTGCGCATTGTATGGGTGTGTGTTACATTACATTTACTACTAGGAGTGAGAAAAATATCATGGGGTGGTGCGCATTGTATGGGTGTGTGTTACATTACATTCACTACTAGGAGTGAGAAAAACATCACGGGGTGGTGCGCATTGTATGGGTGTGTGTTACATTACATTCACTAGTAGGAGTGAGAAAAACATCACGGGGTGGTGCGCATTGTATGGGTGTGTGTTACATTACATTCACTAGTAGGAGTGAGAAAAACATCACGGGGTGGTGCGCATTGTATGGGTGTGTGTTACATTACATTCACTAGTAGGAGTGAGAAAAACATCACGGTTTGGTGCGCATTGTATGGGTGTGTGTTACATTAGATTCACTAGTAGGAGTGAGAAAAACATCACGGTGTGGTGCGCATTGTATGGGTGTGTGTTACATTAGATTCACTAGTAGGAGTGAGAAAAACATCACGGTGTGGTGCGCATTGTATGGGTGTGTGTTACATTACATTCATTAGTAGGAGTGAGAAAAACATCACGGGGTAGTGCGCATTGTATGGGTGTGTGTTACATTACATTCACTAGTAGGAGTGAGAAAAACATCACGGGGTGGTGCGCATTGTATGGGTGTGTGTTACATTACATTCACTAGTAGGAGTGAGAAAAACATCACGGGGTGGTGCGCATTGTATGGGTGTGTGTTACATTACATTCACTAGTAGGAGGGAGAAAAACATCACGGTGTGGTGCGCATTGTATGGGTGTGTGTTACATTACATTCACTAGTAGGAGTGAGAAAAACATCACGGGGTGGTGCGCATTGTATGGGTGTGTGTTGCATTACATTCACTAGTAGGAGTGAGAAAAACATCACGGGGTGGTGCGCATTGTATGGGTGTGTGTTACATTAGATTCACTAGTAGGAGTGAGAAAAACATCACGGGGTGGTGCGCATTGTATGGGTGTGTGTTACATTACATTCACTACTAGGAGTGAGAAAAACATCACGGGGTGGTGCGCATTGTATGGGTGTGTGTTACATTACATTCACTACTAGGAGTGAGAAAAACATCACGGGGTGGTGCGCATTGTATGGGTGTGTGTTTCATTACATTAACTAGTAGGAGTGAGAAAAACATCACCGGGTGGTGCGCATTGTATGGGTGTGTGTTACATTACATTCACTAGTAGGAGTGAGAAAAACATCACGGGGTGGTGCGCATTGTATGGGTATGTGTTACATTACATTCACTAGTAGGAGTGAGAAAAACATCACGGTTTGGTGCGCATTGTATGGGTGTGTGTTACATTAGATTCACTAGTAGGAGTGAGAAAAACATCACGGGGTGGTGCGCATTGTATGGGTGTGTGTTACATTAGATTCACTAGTAGGAGTGAGAAAAACATCACGGTGTGGTGCGCATTGTATGGGTGTGTGTTACATTACGTTCACTAGTAGGAGTGAGAAAAACATCACGGGGTGGTGCGCATTGTATGGGTGTGTGTTACATTACATTCACTAGTAGGAGTGAGAAAAACATCACGGGGTGGTGAGCATTGTATGGGTGTGTGTTACATTACATTCACTAGTAGGAGTGAGAAAAACATCACGGGGTGGTGCGCATTGTATGGGTGTGTGTTACATTACATTCACTAGTAAGAGTGAGAAAAACATCACGGGGCGGTGCGCATTGTACGGGTGTGTGTTACATTACATTCACTAGTAGGAGTGAGAAAAACATCACGGGGTGGTGCGCATTGTATGGGTGTGTGTTACATTACATTCACTAGTAGGAGTGAGAAAAACATCACGGTTTGGTGCGCATTGTATGGGTGTGTGTTACATTAGATTCACTAGTAGGAGTGAGAAAAACATCACGGGGTGGTGCGCATTGTATGGGTGTGTGTTACATTAGATTCACTAGTAGGAGTGAGAAAAACATCACGGTGTGGTGCGCATTGTATGGGTGTGTGTTACATTACGTTCACTAGTAGGAGTGAGAAAAACATCACGGGGTGGTGCGCATTGTATGGGTGTGTGTTACATTACATTCACTAGTAGGAGTGAGAAAAACATCACGGGGTGGTGAGCATTGTATGGGTGTGTGTTACATTACATTCACTAGTAGGAGTGAGAAAAACATCACGGGGTGGTGCGCATTGTATGGGTGTGTGTTACATTACATTCACTAGTAAGAATGAGAAAAACATCACGGGGCGGTGCGCATTGTACGGGTGTGTGTTACATTACATTCACTATTAGGAGTGAGAAAAACATCACGGGCGGTGCGCATTGTATGGGTGTGTGTTACATTAGATTCACTAGTAGGAGTGAGAAAAACATCACGGTGTGGTACGCATTGTATGGGTGTGTGTTACATTACATTCACTAGTAGGAGTGAGAAAAACATCACGGGGTGGTGCGCATTGTATGGGTGTGTGTTACATTAGATTGACTAGTAGGAGTGAGAAAAACATCACGGGGTGGTGCGCATTGTATGGGTGTGTGTTACATTAGATTCACTAGTAGGAGTGAGAAAAACATCACGGTGTGGTGCGCATTGTATGGGTGTGTGTTACATTACATTCACTAGTAGGAGTGAGAAAAACATCACGGGGTGGTGCGCATTGTATGGGTGTGTGTTACATTACATTCACTAGTAGGAGTGAGAAAAACATCACGGTGTGGTGCACATGTATGGGTGTGTGTTACATTACATTCACTAGTAGGAGTGAGAAAAACATCACGGGGTGGTGCGCATTGTATGGGTGTGTGTTACATTAGATTCACTAGTTGGAGTGAGAAAAACATCACGGTGTGGTGCGCATTGTATGGGTGTGTGTTACATTACATTCACTAGTAGGAGTGAGAAAAACATCACGGGGTGGTGCGCATTGTATGGGTGTGTGTTACATTAGATTGACTAGTAGGAGTGAGAAAAACATCACGGGGTGGTGCGCATTGTATGGGTGTGTGTTACATTAGATTGACTAGTAGGAGTGAGAAAAAAATCACGGGGTGGTGCGCATTGTATGGGTGTGTGTTACATTAGATTCACTAGTAGGAGTGAGAAAAACATCACGGTGTGGTGCGCATTGTATGGGTGTGTGTTACATTACATTCACTAGTAGGAGTGAGAAAAACATCACGGGGTGGTGCGCATTGTATGGGTGTGTGTTACATTACATTCACTAGTAGGAGTGAGAAAAACATCACGGTGTGGTGCGCATTGTATGGGTGTGTGTTACATTACATTCACTAGTAGGAGTGAGAAAAACATCACGGGGTGGTGCGCATTGTATGGGTGTGTGTAACATTAGATTCACTAGTAGGAGTGAGAAAAACATCACGGTGTGGTGCGCATTGTATGGGTGTGTGTTACATTACATTCACTAGTAGGAGTGAGAAAAACATCACTGGGTGGTGCGCATTGTATGGGTGTGTGTTACATTAGATTCACTAGTAGGAGTGAGAAAAACATCACGGGGTGGTGCGCATTGTATGGGTGTGTGTTACATTAGATTCACTAGTAGGAGTGAGAAAAACATCACGGGGTGGTGCGCATTGTATGGGTGTGTGTTACATTAGATTGACTAGTAGGAGTGAGAAAAACATCACGGGGTGGTGCGCATTGTATGGGTGTGTGTTACATTAGATTCAATAGTAGGAGTGAGAAAAACATCACGGTGTGGTGCGCATTGTATGGGTGTGTGTTACATTACATTCACTAGTAGGAGTGAGAAAAACATCACGGGGTGGTGCGCATTGTATGGGTGTGTGTTACATTACATTCACTAGTAGGAGTGAGAAAAACATCACGGTGTGGTGCGCATTGTATGGGTGTGTGTTACATTACATTCACTAGTAGGAGTGAGAAAAACATCACGGGGTAGTGCGCATTGTATGGGTGTGTGTTACATTAGATTCACTAGTAGGAGTGAGAAAAACATCACGGTGTGGTGCGCATTGTATGGGTGTGTGTTACATTACATTCACTAGTAGGAGTGAGAAAAACATCACGTGGTGGTGCGCATTGTATGGGTGTGTGTTACATTAGATTGACTAGTAGGAGTGAGAAAAACATCACGGGGTGGTGCGCATTGTATGGGTGTGTGTTACATTAGATTGACTAGTAGGAGTGAGAAAAACATCACGGGGTGCTGCGCATTTTATGGGTGTGTGTTACATTAGATTCACTAGTAGGAGTGAGAAAAACATCAAGGTGTGGTGCGCATTGTATGGGTGTGTGTTACATTACATTCACTAGTAGGAGTGAGAAAAACATCACGGGGTGGTGCGCATTGTATGGGTGTGTGTTACATTACATTCACTAGTAGGAGTGAGAAAAACATCACGGTGTGGTGCGCATTGTATGGGTGTGTGTTACATTACATTCACTAGTAGGAGTGAGAAAAACATCACGGGGTGGTGCGCATTGTATGGGTGTGTGTTACATTAGATTCACTAGTAGGAGTGAGAAAAACATCACGGGGTGGTGCGCATTGTATGGGTGTGTGTTACATTACATTCACTAGTAGGAGTGAGAAAAACATCACAGGGAGGTGCGCATTGTATGTGTGTGTGTTACATTAGATTCACTAGTAGGAGTGAGAAAAACATCACGGGGTGGTGCGCATTGTATGGGTGTGTGTTACATTACATTCACTAGTAAGAATGAGAAAAACATCACGGGGCGGTGCGCATTGTACGGGTGTGTGCTACATTACATTCACTAGTAGGAGTGAGAAAAACATCACGGGGCGGTGCGCATTGTATGGGTGTGTGTTACATTACATTCACTAGTAGGAGTGAGAAAAACATCACGGGCGGTGCGCATTATATGGGTGTGTGTTACATTAGATTCACTAGTAGGAGTGAGAAAAACATCACGGGGTGGTGCGCATTGTATGGGTGTGTGTTACATTAGATTCACTAGTAGGAGTGAGAAAAACATCACGGTGTGGTGCGCATTGTATGGGTGTGTGTTACATTACATTCACTAGTAGGAGTGAGAAAAACATCACGGGGTGGTGCGCATTGTATGGGTGTGTGTTACATTACATTCACTAGTAGGAGTGAGAAAAACATCACGATGTGGTGCGCATTGTATGGGTGTGTGTTACATTACATTCACTAGTAGGAGTGAGAAAAACATCACGGGGTGGTGCGCATTGTATGGGTGTGTGTTACATTACATTCACTAGTAGGAGTGAGAAAAACATCACGGTGTGGTACGCATTGTATGGGTGTGTGTTACATTACATTCACTAGTAGGAGTGAGAAAAACATCACGGGGTGGTGCGCATTGTATGGGTGTGTGTTACATTAGATTGACTAGTAGGAGTGAGAAAAACATCACGGGGTGGTGCGCATTGTATGGGTGTGTGTTACATTAGATTCACTAGTAGGAGTGAGAAAAACATCACGGTGTGGTGCGCATTGTATGGGTGTGTGTTACATTACATTCACTAGTAGGAGTGAGAAAAACATCACGGGGTGGTGCGCATTGTATGGGTGTGTGTTACATTACATTCACTAGTAGGAGTGAGAAAAACATCACGGTGTGGTGCGCATTGTATGTTTGTGTGTTACATTACATTCACTAGTAGGAGTGAGAAAAACATCACGGGGTGGTGCGCATTGTATGGGTGTGTGTTACATTAGATTCACTAGTAGGAGTGAGAAAAACATCACGGTGTGGTGCGCATTGTATGGGTGTGTGTTACATTACAATAACTAGTAGGAGTGAGAAAAACATCACGGGGTGGTGCGCATTGTATGGGTGTGTGTTACATTAGATTGACTAGTAGGAGTGAGAAAAACATCACGGGGTGGTGCGCATTGTATGGGTGTGTGTTACATTAGATTGACTAGTAGGAGTGAGAAAAAAATCACGGGGTGGTGCGCATTGTATGGGTGTGTGTTACATTAGATTCACTAGTAGGAGTGAGAAAAACATCACGGTGTGGTGCGCATTGTATGGGTGTGTGTTACATTACATTCACTAGTAGGAGTGAGAAAAACATCACGGTGTGGTGCGCATTGCATGGGTGTGTGTTACATTACATTCACTAGTAGGAGTGAGAAAAACATCACGGGGTGGTGCGCATTGTATGGGTGTGTGTAACATTAGATTCACTAGTAGGAGTGAGAAAAACATCACGGTGTGGTGCGCATTGTATGGGTGTGTGTTACATTACATTCACTAGTAGGAGTGAGAAAACATCACGGGGTGGTGCGCATTGTATGGGTGTGTGTTACATTAGATTCACTAGTAGGAGTGAGAAAAACATCACGGTGTGGTGCGCATTGTATGGGTGTGTGTTACATTACATTCACTAGTAGGAGTGAGAAAAACATCACGGGGTGGTGCGCATTGTATGGGTGTGTGTTACATTAGATTCACTAGTAGGAGTGAGAAAAACATCACGGTGTGGTGCGCATTGTATGGGTGTGTGTTACATTACATTCACTAGTAGGAGTGAGAAAAACATCACGGGGTGGTGCGCATTGTATGGGTGTGTGTTACATTAGATTGACTAGTAGGAGTGAGAAAAACATCACGGGGTGGTGCGCATTGTATGGGTGTGTGTTACATTAGATTGACTTGTAGGAGTGAGAAAAAAATCACGGGGTGGTGCGCATTGTATGGGTGTGTGTTACATTAGATTCACTAGTAGGAGTGAGAAAAACATCACGGTGTGGTGCGCATTGTATGGGTGTGTGTTACATTACATTCACTAGTAGGAGTGAGAAAAACATCACGGGGTGGTGCGCATTGTATGGGTGTGTGTTACATTACATTCACTAGTAGGAGTGAGAAAAACATCACGGGGTGGTGCGCATTGTATGGGTGTGTGTTACATTACATTCACTAGTAGGAGTGAGAAAAACATTACGGGGTGGTGCGCATTGTATGGGTGTGTGTTACATTAGATTCACTAGTAGGAGTGAGAAAAACATCACGGTGTGGTGCGCATTGTATGGGTGTGTGTTACATTACATTCACTAGTAGGAGTGAGAAAAACATCACGGGGTGGTGCGTATTGTATGGGTGTGTGTTACATTAGATTCACTAGTAGGAGTGAGAAAAACATCATTGTGTGGTGCGCATTGTATGGGTGTGTGTTACATTACATTCACTAGTAGGAGTGAGAAAAACATCACGGGGTGGTGCGCATTGTATGGGTGTGTGTTACATTAGATTGACTAGTAGGAGTGAGAAAAACATCACGGGGTGGTGCGCATTGTATGGGTGTGTGTTACATTAGATTGACTAGTAGGAGTGAGAAAAAAATCACGGGGTGGTGCGCATTGTATGGGTGTGTGTTACATTAGATTCACTAGTAGGAGTGAGAAAAACATCACGGTGTGGTGCGCATTGTATGGGTGTGTGTTACATTACATTCACTAGTAGGAGTGAGAAAAACATCACGGGGTGGTGCGCATTGTATGGGTGTGTGTTACATTACATTCACTAGTAGGAGTGAGAAAAACATCACGGTGTGGTGCGCATTGTATGGGTGTGTGTTACATTACATTCACTAGTAGGAGTGAGAAAAACATCACGGGGTGGTGCGCATTGTATGGGTGTGTGTAACATTAGATTCACTAGTAGGAGTGAGAAAAACATCACGGTGTGGTGCGCATTGTATGGGTGTGTGTTACATTACATTCACTAGTAGGAGTGAGAAAAACATCACGGGGTGGTGCGCATTGTATGGGTGTGTGTTACATTAGATTCACTAGTAGGAGTGAGAAAAACATCACGGGGTGGTGCGCATTGAATGGGTGTGTGTTACATTAGATTGACTAGTAGGAGTGAGAAAAACATCACGGGGTGGTGCGCATTGTATGGGTGTGTGTTACATTAGATTCAATAGTAGGAGTGAGAAAAACATCACGGTGTGGTGCGCATTGTATGGGTGTGTGTTACATTACATTCACTAGTAGGAGTGAGAAAAACATCACGGGGTTGTGCGCATTGTATGGGTGTGTGTTACATTACATTCACTAGTAGGAGTGAGAAAAACATCACGGTGTGGTGCGCATTGTATGGGTGTGTGTTACATTACATTCACTAGTAGGAGTGAGAAAAACATCACGGGGTAGTGCGCATTGTATGGGTGTGTGTTACATTAGATTCACTAGTAGGAGTGAGAAAAACATCACGGTGTGGTGCGCATTGTATGGGTGTGTGTTACATTACATTCACTAGTAGGAGTGAGAAAAACATCACGGGGTGGTGCGCATTGTATGGGTGTGTGTTACATTAGATTGACTAGTAGGAGTGAGAAAAACATCACAGGGTGGTGCGCATTGTATGGGTGTGTGTTACATTAGATTGACTAGTAGGAGTGAGAAAAAAATCACGGGGTGGTGCGCATTTTATGGGTGTGTGTTACATTAGATTCACTAGTAGGAGTGAGAAAAACATCACGGTGTGGTGCGCATTGTATGGGTGTGTGTTACATTACATTCAATAGTAGGAGTGAGAAAAACATCACGGGGTGGTGCGCATTGTATGGGTGTGTGTTACATTACATTCACTAGTAGGAGTGAGAAAAACATCACGGTGTGGTGCGCATTGTATGGGTGTGTGTTACATTACATTCACTAGTAGGAGTGAGAAAAACATCACGGGGTGGTGCGCATTGTATGGGTGTGTGTAACATTAGATTCACTAGTAGGATTGAGAAAAACATCACGGTGTGGTGCGCATTGTATGGGTGTGTGTTACATTACATTCACTAGTAGGAGTGAGAAAAACATCACGGGGTGGTGCGCATTGTATGGGTGTGTGTTACATTAGATTCACTAGTAGGAGTGAGAAAAACATCACGGGGTGGTGCGCATTGTATGGGTGTGTGTTACATTAGATTGACTAGTAGGAGTGAGAAAAACATCACGGGGTGGTGCGCATTGTATGGGTGTGTGTTACATTAGATTCAATAGTAGGAGTGAGAAAAACATCACGGTGTGGTGCGCATTGTATGGGTGTGTGTTACATTACATACACTAGTAGGAGTGAGAAAAACATCACGGGGTGGTGCGCATTGTATGGGTGTGTGTTACATTACATTCACTAGTAGGAGTGAGAAAAACATCACGGTGTGGTGCGCATTGTATGGGTGTGTGTTACATTACATTCACTAGTAGGAGTGAGAAAAACATCACGGGGTAGTGCGCATTGTATGGGTGTGTGTTACATTAGATTCACTAGTAGGAGTGAGAAAAACATCACGGTGTGGTGCGCATTGTATGGGTGTGTGTTACATTAGATTCACTAGTAGGAGTGAGAAAAACATCACGGGGTGGTGCGCATTGTATGGGTGTGTGTTACATTAGATTGACTAGTAGGAGTGAGAAAAACATCACGGGGTGGTGCGCATTGTATGGGTGTGTGTTACATTAGATTGACTAGTAGGAGTGAGAAAAACATCACGGGGTGCTGCGCATTTTATGGGTGTGTGTTACATTAGATTCACTAGTAGGAGTGAGAAAAACATCAAGGTGTGGTGCGCATTGTATGGGTGTGTGTTACATTACATTCACTAGTAGGAGTGAGAAAAACATCACGGGGTGGTGCGCATTGTATGGGTGTGTGTTACATTACATTCACTAGTAGGAGTGAGAAAAACATCACGGTGTGGTGCGCATTGTATGGGTGTGTGTTACATTACATTCACTAGTAGGAGTGAGAAAAACATCACGGGGTGGTGCGCATTGTATGGGTGTGTGTTACATTAGATTCACTAGTAGGAGTGAGAAAAACATCACGGGGTGGTGCGCATTGTATGGGTGTGTGTTACATTACATTCACTAGTAGGAGTGAGAAAAACATCACGGGGAGGTGCGCATTGTATGTGTGTGTGTTACATTAGATTCACTAGTAGGAGTGAGAAAAACATCACGGGGTGGTGCGCATTGTATGGGTGTGTGTTACATTAGATTCACTAGTAGGAGTGAGAAATCATCACGGGGTGGTGCGCATTGTATGGGTGTGTGTTACATTAGATTCACTAGTAGGAGTGAGAAAAACATCACGGTGTGGTGCGCATTGTATGGGTGTGTGTTACATTACATTCACTAGTAGGAGTGAGAAAAACATCACGGGGTGGTGCGCATTGTATGGGTGTGTGTTACATAACATTCACTAGTAAGAATGAGAAAAACATCACGGGGCGGTGCGCATTGTACGGGTGTGTGCTACATTTCATTCACTAGTAGGAGTGAGAAAAACATCACGGGGCGGTGCGCATTGTATGGGTGTGTGTTACATTACATTCACTAGTAGGAGTGAGAAAAACATCACGGGCGGTGCGCATTGTATGGGTGTGTGTTACATTAGATTCACTAGTAGGAGTGAGAAAAACATCACGGGGTGGTGCGCATTGTATGGGTGTGTGTTACATTAGATTCACTAGTAGGAGTGAGAAAAACATCACGGTGTGGTGCGCATTGTATGGGTGTGTGTTACATTACATTCACTAGTAGGAGTGAGAAAAACATCACGGGGTGGTGCGCATTGTATGGGTGTGTGTTACATTACATTCACTATTAGGAGTGAGAAAAACATCACGATGTGGTGCGCATTGTATGGGTGTGTGTTACATTACATTCACTAGTAGGAGTGAGAAAAACATCACGGGGTGGTGCGCATTGTATGGGTGTGTGTTACATTACATTCAATAGTAGGAGTGAGAAAAACATCACGGTGTGGTACGCATTGTATGGGTGTGTGTTACATTACATTCACTAGTAGGAGTGAGAAAAACATCACGGGGTGGTGCGCATTGTATGGGTGTGTGTTACATTAGATTGACTAGTAGGAGTGAGAAAAACATCACGGGGTGGTGCGCATTGTATGGGTGTGTGTTACATTAGATTCACTAGTAGGAGTGAGAAAAACATCACGGTGTGGTGCGCATTGTATGGGTGTGTGTTACATTACATTCACTAGTAGGAGTGAGAAAAACATCACGGGGTGGTGCGCATTGTATGGGTGTGTGTTACATTACATTCACTAGTAGGAGTGAGAAAAACATCACGGTGTGGTGCGCATTGTATGGGTGTGTGTTACATTACATTCACTAGTAGGAGTGAGAAAAACATCACGGGGTGGTGCGCATTGTATGGGTGTGTGTTACATTAGATTCACTAGTAGGAGTGAGAAAAACATCACGGTGTGGTGCGCATTGTATGGGTGTGTGTTACATTACATTCACTAGTAGGAGTGAGAAAAACATCACGGGGTGGTGCGCATTGTATGGGTGTGTGTTACATTAGATTGACTAGTAGGAGTGAGAAAAACATCACGGGGTGGTGCGCATTGTATGGGTGTGTGTTACATTAGATTGACTAGTAGGAGTGAGAAAAACATCACGGGGTGGTGCGCATTGTATGGCTGTGTGTTACATTAGATTCACTAGTAGGAGTGAGAAAAACATCACGGTGTGGTGCGCATTGTATGGGTGTGTGTTACATTACATTCACTAGTAGGAGTGAGAAAAACATCACGGGGTGGTGCGCATTGTATGGGTGTGTGTTACATTACATTCACTAGTAGGAGTGAGAAAAACATCACGGTGTGGTGCGCATTGTATGGGTGTGTGTTACATTACATTCACTAGTAGGAGTGAGAAAAACATCACGGGGTGGTGCGCATTGTATGGGTGTGTGTAACATTAGATTCACTAGTAGGAGTGAGAAAAACATCACGGTGTGGTGCGCATTGTATGGGTGTGTGTTACATTACATTCACTAGTAGGAGTGAGAAAAACATCACGGGGTGGTGCGCATTGTATGGGTGTGTGTTACATTAGATTCACTAGTAGGAGTGAGAAAAACATCACGGGGTGGTGCGCATTGTATGGGTGTGTGTTACATTAGATTCACTAGTAGGAGTGAGAAAAACATCACGGGGTGGTGCGCATTGTATGGGTGTGTGTTACATTAGATTGACTAGTAGGAGTGAGAAAAACATCACGGGGTGGTGCGCATTGTATGGGTGTGTGTTACATTAGATTCAATAGTAGGAGTGAGAAAAATATCACGGTGTGGTGCGCATTGTATGGGTGTGTGTTACATTACATTCACTAGTAGGAGTGAGAAAAACATCACGGGGTGGTGCGCATTGTATGGGTGTGTGTTACATTACATTCACTAGTAGGAGTGAGAAAAACATCACGGTGTGGTGCGCATTGTATGGGTGTGTGTTACATTACATTCACTAGTAGGAGTGAGAAAAACATCACGGGGTAGTGCGCATTGTATGGGTGTGTGTTACATTAGATTCACTAGTAGGAGTGAGAAAAACATCACGGTGTGGTGCGCATTGTATGGGTGTGTGTTACATTACATTCACTAGTAGGAGTGAGAAAAACATCACGGGGTGGTGCGCATTGTATGGGTGTGTGTTACATTAGATTGACTAGCAGGAGTGAGAAAAACATCAAGGGGTGGTGCGCATTGTATGGGTGTGTGTTACATTAGATTGACTAGTAGGAGTGAGAAAAACATCACGGGGTGGTGCGCATTTTATGGGTGTGTGTTACATTAGATTCACTAGTAGGAGTGAGAAAAACATCAAGGTGTGGTGCGCATTGTATGGGTGTGTGTTACATTACATTCACTAGTAGGAGTGAGAAAAACATCACGGGGTGGTGCGCATTGTATGGGTGTGTGTTACATTACATTCACTAGTAGGAGTGAGAAAAACATCACGGTGTGGTGCGCATTGTATGGGTGTGTGTTACATTACATTCACTAGTAGGAGTGAGAAAAACATCACGGGGTGGTGCGCATTGTATGGGTGTGTGTTACATTAGATTCACTAGTAGGAGTGAGAAAAACATCACGGGGTGGTGCGCATTGTATGGGTGTGTGTTACATTACATTCACTAGTAGGAGTGAGAAAAACATCACGGGGAGGTGCGCATTGTATGTGTGTGTGTTACATTAGATTCACTAGTAGGAGTGAGAAAAACATCACGGGGTGGTGCGCATTGTATGGGTGTGTGTTACATTAGATTCACTAGTAGGAGTGAGAAATCATCACGGGGTGGTGCGCATTGTATGGGTGTGTGTTACATTAGATTCACTAGTAGGAGTGAGAAAAACATCACGGTGTGGTGCGCATTGTATGGGTGTGTGTTACATTACATTCACTAGTAGGAGTGAGAAAAACATCACGGGTGCTGCGCATTGTATGGGTGTGTGTTACATTACATTCACTAGTAAGAATGAGAAAAACATCACGGGGCGGTGCGCATTGTACGGGTGTGTGCTACATTACATTCACTAGTAGGAGTGAGAAAAACATCACGGGGCGGTGCGCATTGTATGGGTGTGTGTTACATTACATTCACTAGTAGGAGTGAGAAAAACATCACGGGGTGGTGCGGATTGTATGGGTGTGTGTTACATTACATTCACTAGTAAGAATGAGAAAAACATCACGGGGCGGTGCGCATTGTATGGGTGTGTGTTACATTACATTCACTAGTAGGAGTGAGAAAAACATCACGGGGTGGTGCGCATTGTATGGGTGTGTGTTACATTACATTCACTAGTAGGAGTGAGAAAAACATCACGGTGTGGTGCGCATTGTATGGGTGTGTGTTACATTAGATTCACTAGTAGGAGTGAGAAAAACATCACGGGGTGGTGCGCATTGTATGGGTGTGTGTTACATTACATTCACTAGTAGGAGTGAGAAAAACATCACGGGGTGGTGCGCATTGTATGGGTGTGTGTTACATTACATTCACTAGTAGGAGTGAGAAAAACATCACGGGGTGGTGCGCATTGTATGGGTGTGTGTTACATTACATTCACTAGTAGGAGTGAGAAAAACATCACGGGGTGGTGCGCATTGTATGGGTGTGTGTTACATTACATTCACTAGTAGGAGTGAGAAAAACATCACGGGGTGGTGCGCATTGTATGGGTGTGTGTTACATTACATTCACTAGTAGGAGTGAGAAAAACATCACGGGGTGGTGCGCATTGTATGGGTGCGTGTTACATTACATTCACTAGTAAGAATGAGAAAAACATCACGGGGCGGTGCGCATTGTATGGGTGTGTGTTACATTACATTCACTAGTAGGAGTGAGAAAAACATCACGGGGCGGTGCGCATTGTATGGGTGTGTGTTACATTACATTCACTAGTAGGAGTGAGAAAAACATCACGGGGTGGTGCGCATTGTATGGGTGTGTGTTACATTACATTCACTAGTAAGAGTGAGAAAAACATCACGGGGCGGTGCGCATTGTATGGGTGTGTGTTACATTACATTCACTAGTAGGAGTGAGAAAAACATCACGGGGCGGTGCGCATTGTATGGGTGTGTGTTACATTAGATTCACTAGTAGGAGTGAGAAAAACATCACGGTGTGGTGCGCATTGTATGGGTGTGTGTTACATTACATTCACTAGTAGGAGTGAGAAAAACATCACGGTGTGGTGCGCATTGTATGGGTGTGTGTTACATTAGATTGACTAGTAGGAGTGAGAAAAACATCACGGGGTGGTGCGCATTGTATGGGTGTGTGTTACATTAGATTGACTAGTAGGAGTGAGAAAAACATCACGGGGTGGTGCGCATTGTATGGGTGTGTGTTACATTAGATTCACTAGTAGGAGTCAGAAAAACATCACGGTGTGGTGCGCATTGTATGGGTGTGTGTTACATTACATTCACTAGTAGGAGTGAGAAAAACATCACGGGGTGGTGCGCATTGTATGGGTGTGTGTTACATTACATTCACTAGTAGGAGTGAGAAAACATCACGGTGTGGTGCGCATTGTATGGGTGTGTGTTACATTACATTCACTAGTAGGAGTGAGAAAAACATCACGGGGTGGTGCGCATTGTATGGGTGTGTGTTACATTAGATTCACTAGTAGTAGTGAGAAAAACATCACGGTGTGGTGCGCATTGTATGGGTGTGTGTTACATTACATTCACTAGTAGGAGTGAGAAAAACATCACGGGGTGGTGCGCATTGTATGGGTGTGTGTTACATTAGATTCACTAGTAGGAGTGAGAAAAACATCACGGGGTGGTGCGCATTGTATGGGTGTGTGTTACATTAGATTCACTAGTAGGAGTGAGAAAAACATCACGGGGTGGTGCGCATTGTATGGGTGTGTGTTACATTACATTCACTAGTAGGAGTGAGAAAAACATCACGGTGTGGTGCGCATTGTATGGGTGTGTGTTACATTAGATTCACTAGTAGGAGTGAGAAAAACATCACGGGGTGGTGCGCATTGTATGGGTGTGTGTTACATTACATTCACTAGTAGGAGTGAGAAAAACATCACGGGGTGGTGCGCATTGTATGGGTGTGTGTTACATTACATTCACTAGTAGGAGTGAGAAAAACATCACGGGGTGGTGCGCATTGTATGGGTGTGTGTTACATTACATTCACTAGTAGGAGTGAGAAAAACATCACGGGGTGGTGCGCATTGTATGGGTGTGTGTTACATTACATTCACTAGTAGGAGTGAGAAAAACATCACGGGGTGGTGCGCATTGTATGGGTGTGTGTTACATTACATTCACTAGTAGGAGTGAGAAAAACATCACGGGGTGGTGCGCATTGTATGGGTGCGTGTTACATTACATTCACTAGTAAGAATGAGAAAAACATCACGGGGCGGTGCGCATTGTATGGGTGTGTGTTACATTACATTCACTAGTAGGAGTGAGAAAAACATCACGGGGCGGTGCGCATTGTATGGGTGTGTGTTACATTACATTCACTAGTAGGAGTGAGAAAAACATCACGGGGTGGTGCGCATTGTATGGGTGTGTGTTACATTACATTCACTAGTAAGAGTGAGAAAAACATCACGGGGCGGTGCGCATTGTATGGGTGTGTGTTACATTACATTCACTAGTAGGAGTGAGAAAAACATCACGGGGCGGTGCGCATTGTATGGGTGTGTGTTACATTAGATTCACTAGTAGGAGTGAGAAAAACATCACGGTGTGGTGCGCATTTTATGGGTGTGTGTTACATTACATTCACTAGTAGGAGTGAGAAAAACATCACGGGGTGGTGCGCATTGTATGGGTGTGTGTTACATTAGATTCACTAGTAGGAGTGAGAAAAACATCACGGTGTGGTGCGCATTGTATGGGTGTGTGTTACATTAGATTGACTAGTAGGAGTGAGAAAAACATCACGGGGTGGTGCGCATTGTATGGGTGTGTGTTACATTAGATTGACTAGTAGGAGTGAGAAAAACATCACGGGGTGGTGCGCATTGTATGGGTGTGTGTTACATTAGATTGACTAGTAGGAGTGAGAAAAACATCACGGTGTGGTGCGCATTGTATGGGAGTGTGTTACATTACATTCACTAGTAGGAGTGAGAAAAACATCACGGGGTGGTGCGCATTGTATGGGTGTGTGTTACATTACATTCACTAGTAGGAGTGAGAAAACATCACGGTGTGGTGCGCATTGTATGGGTGTGTGTTACATTACATTCACTAGTAGGAGTGAGAAAAACATCACGGGGTGGTGCGCATTGTATGGGTGTGTGTTACATTAGATTCACTAGTCTGAGTGAGAAAAACATCACGGGGTGGTGCGCATTGTATGGGTGTGTGTTACATTACATTCACTAGTAGGAGTGAGAAAAACATCACGGTGTGGTGCGCATTGTATGGGTGTGTGTTACATTAGATTCACTAGTAGGAGTGAGAAAAACATCACGGGGTGGTGCGCATTGTATGGGTGTGTGTTACATTACATTCACTAGTAGGAGTGAGAAAAACATCACGGGGTGGTGCGCATTGTATGGGTGTGTGTTACATTACATTCACTAGTAGGAGTGAGAAAAACATCACGGGGTGGTGCGCATTGTATGGGTGTGTGTTACATTACATTCTCTAGTAGGAGTGAGAAAAACATCACGGGGTGGTGCGCATTGTATGGGTGTGTGTTACATTACATTCACTAGTAGGAGTGAGAAAAACATCACGGGGTGGTGCGCATTGTATGGGTGTGTGTTACATTACATTCACTAGTAGGAGTGAGAAAAACATCACGGGGTGGTGCGCATTGTATGGGTGCGTGTTACATTACATTCACTAGTAAGAATGAGAAAAACATCACGGGGCGGTGCGCATTGTATGGGTGTGTGTTACATTACATTCACTAGTAGGAGTGAGAAAAACATCACGGGGCGGTGCGCATTGTATGGGTGTGTGTTACATTACATTCACTAGTAGGAGTGAGAAAAACATCACGGGGTGGTGCGCATTGTATGGGTGTGTGTTACATTACATTCACTAGTAAGAGTGAGAAAAACATCACGGGGCGGTGCGCATTGTATGGGTGTGTGTTACATTACATTCACTAGTAGGAGTGAGAAAAACATCACGGGGCGGTGCGCATTGTATGGGTGTGTGTTACATTAGATTCACTAGTAGGAGTGAGAAAAACATCACGGTGTGGTGCGCATTGTATGGGTGTGTGTTACATTACATTCACTAGTAGGAGTGAGAAAAACATCACGGGGTGGTGCGCATTGTATGGGTGTGTGTTACATTACATTCACTAGTAGGAGTGAGAAAAACATCACGGGGTGGTGCGCATTGTATGGGTGTGTGTTACATTAGATTCACTAGTAGGAGTGAGAAAAACATCACGGGGTGGTGCGCATTGTATGGGTGTGTGTTACATTACATTCACTAGTAGGAGTGAGAAAAACATCACGGTGTGGTGCGCATTGTATGGGTGTGTGTTACATTAGATTCACTAGTAGGAGTGAGAAAAACATCACGGGGTGGTGCGCATTGTATGGGTGTGTGTTACATTACATTCACTAGTAGGAGTGAGAAAAACATCACGGGGTGGTGCGCATTGTATGGGTGTGTGTTACATTACATTCACTAGTAGGAGTGAGAAAAACATCACGGGGTGGTGCGCATTGTATGGGTGTGTGTTACATTACATTCACTAGTAGGAGTGAGAAAAACATCACGGGGTGGTGCGCATTGTATGGGTGCGTGTTACATTACATTCACTAGTAAGAATGAGAAAAACATCACGGGGCGGTGCGCATTGTATGGGTGTGTGTTACATTACATTCACTAGTAGGAGTGAGAAAAACATCACGGGGCGGTGCGCATTGTATGGGTGTGTGTTACATTACATTCACTAGTAGGAGTGAGAAAAACATCACGGGGTGGTGCGCATTGTATGGGTGTGTGTTACATTACATTCAGTAGTAAGAGTGAGAAAAACATCACGGGGCGGTGCGCATTGTATGGGTGTGTGTTACATTACATTCACTAGTAGGAGTGAGAAAAACATCACGGGGCGGTGCGCATTGTATGGGTGTGTGTTACATTAGATTCACTAGTAGGAGTGAGAAAAACATCACGGTGTGGTGCGCATTGTATGGGTGTGTGTTACATTACATTCACTAGTAGGAGTGAGAAAAACATCACGGGGTGGTGCGCATTGTATGGGTGTGTGTTACATTACATTCACTAGTAGGAGTGAGAAAAACATCACGGGGTGGTGCGCATTGTATGGGTGTGTGTTACATTAGATTCACTAGTAGGAGTGAGAAAAACATCACGGTGTGGTGCGCATTGTATGGGTGTGTGTTACATTACATTCACTAGTAGGAGTGAGAAAAACATCACGGGGTGGTGCGCATTGTATGGGTGTGTGTTACATTACATTCACTAGTAGGAGTGAGAAAAACATCACGGTGTGGTGCGCATTTTATGGGTGTGTGTTACATTACATTCACTAGTAGGAGTGAGAAAAACATCACGGGGTGGTGCGCATTGTATGGGTGTGTGTTACATTAGATTCACTAGTAGGAGTGAGAAAAACATCACGGTGTGGTGCGCATTGTATGGGTGTGTGTTACATTAGATTGACTAGTAGGAGTGAGAAAAACATCACGGGGTGGTGCGCATTGTATGGGTGTGTGTTACATTAGATTGACTAGTAGGAGTGAGAAAAACATCACGGGGTGGTGCGCATTGTATGGGTGTGTGTTACATTACATTCACTACTAGGAGTGAGAAAAACATCACGGGGTGGTGCGCATTGTATGGGTGTGTGTTACATTACATTCACTACTAGGAGTGAGAAAAACATCACGGGGTGGTGCGCATTGTATGGGTGTGTGTTACATTACATTCACTAGTAGGAGTGAGAAAACATCACGGTGTGGTGCGCATTGTATGGGTGTGTGTTACATTACATTCACTAGTAGGAGTGAGAAAAACATCACGGGGTGGTGCGCATTGTATGGGTGTGTGTTACATTAGATTGACTAGTAGGAGTGAGAAAAACATCACAGGGTGGTGCGCATTGTATGGGTGTGTGTTACATTAGATTGACTAGTAGGAGTGAGAAAAAAATCACGGGGTGGTGCGCATTTTATGGGTGTGTGTTACATTAGATTCACTAGTAGGAGTGAGAAAAACATCACGGTGTGGTGCGCATTGTATGGGTGTGTGTTACATTACATTCAATAGTAGGAGTGAGAAAAACATCACGGGGTGGTGCGCATTGTATGGGTGTGTGTTACATTACATTCACTAGTAGGAGTGAGAAAAACATCACGGTGTGGTGCGCATTGTATGGGTGTGTGTTACATTACATTCACTAGTAGGAGTGAGAAAAACATCACGGGGTGGTGCGCATTGTATGGGTGTGTGTAACATTAGATTCACTAGTAGGATTGAGAAAAACATCACGGTGTGGTGCGCATTGTATGGGTGTGTGTTACATTACATTCACTAGTAGGAGTGAGAAAAACATCACGGGGTGGTGCGCATTGTATGGGTGTGTGTTACATTAGATTCACTAGTAGGAGTGAGAAAAACATCACGGGGTGGTGCGCATTGTATGGGTGTGTGTTACATTAGATTGACTAGTAGGAGTGAGAAAAACATCACGGGGTGGTGCGCATTGTATGGGTGTGTGTTACATTAGATTCAATAGTAGGAGTGAGAAAAACATCACGGTGTGGTGCGCATTGTATGGGTGTGTGTTACATTACATACACTAGTAGGAGTGAGAAAAACATCACGGGGTGGTGCGCATTGTATGGGTGTGTGTTACATTACATTCACTAGTAGGAGTGAGAAAAACATCACGGTGTGGTGCGCATTGTATGGGTGTGTGTTACATTACATTCACTAGTAGGAGTGAGAAAAACATCACGGGGTAGTGCGCATTGTATGGGTGTGTGTTACATTAGATTCACTAGTAGGAGTGAGAAAAACATCACGGTGTGGTGCGCATTGTATGGGTGTGTGTTACATTAGATTCACTAGTAGGAGTGAGAAAAACATCACGGGGTGGTGCGCATTGTATGGGTGTGTGTTACATTAGATTGACTAGTAGGAGTGAGAAAAACATCACGGGGTGGTGCGCATTGTATGGGTGTGTGTTACATTAGATTGACTAGTAGGAGTGAGAAAAACATCACGGGGTGCTGCGCATTTTATGGGTGTGTGTTACATTAGATTCACTAGTAGGAGTGAGAAAAACATCAAGGTGTGGTGCGCATTGTATGGGTGTGTGTTACATTACATTCACTAGTAGGAGTGAGAAAAACATCACGGGGTGGTGCGCATTGTATGGGTGTGTGTTACATTACATTCACTAGTAGGAGTGAGAAAAACATCACGGTGTGGTGCGCATTGTATGGGTGTGTGTTACATTACATTCACTAGTAGGAGTGAGAAAAACATCACGGGGTGGTGCGCATTGTATGGGTGTGTGTTACATTAGATTCACTAGTAGGAGTGAGAAAAACATCACGGGGTGGTGCGCATTGTATGGGTGTGTGTTACATTACATTCACTAGTAGGAGTGAGAAAAACATCACGGGGAGGTGCGCATTGTATGTGTGTGTGTTACATTAGATTCACTAGTAGGAGTGAGAAAAACATCACGGGGTGGTGCGCATTGTATGGGTGTGTGTTACATTAGATTCACTAGTAGGAGTGAGAAATCATCACGGGGTGGTGCGCATTGTATGGGTGTGTGTTACATTAGATTCACTAGTAGGAGTGAGAAAAACATCACGGTGTGGTGCGCATTGTATGGGTGTGTGTTACATTACATTCACTAGTAGGAGTGAGAAAAACATCACGGGGTGGTGCGCATTGTATGGGTGTGTGTTACATAACATTCACTAGTAAGAATGAGAAAAACATCACGGGGCGGTGCGCATTGTACGGGTGTGTGCTACATTTCATTCACTAGTAGGAGTGAGAAAAACATCACGGGGCGGTGCGCATTGTATGGGTGTGTGTTACATTACATTCACTAGTAGGAGTGAGAAAAACATCACGGGCGGTGCGCATTGTATGGGTGTGTGTTACATTAGATTCACTAGTAGGAGTGAGAAAAACATCACGGGGTGGTGCGCATTGTATGGGTGTGTGTTACATTAGATTCACTAGTAGGAGTGAGAAAAACATCACGGTGTGGTGCGCATTGTATGGGTGTGTGTTACATTACATTCACTAGTAGGAGTGAGAAAAACATCACGGGGTGGTGCGCATTGTATGGGTGTGTGTTACATTACATTCACTATTAGGAGTGAGAAAAACATCACGATGTGGTGCGCATTGTATGGGTGTGTGTTACATTACATTCACTAGTAGGAGTGAGAAAAACATCACGGGGTGGTGCGCATTGTATGGGTGTGTGTTACATTACATTCAATAGTAGGAGTGAGAAAAACATCACGGTGTGGTACGCATTGTATGGGTGTGTGTTACATTACATTCACTAGTAGGAGTGAGAAAAACATCACGGGGTGGTGCGCATTGTATGGGTGTGTGTTACATTAGATTGACTAGTAGGAGTGAGAAAAACATCACGGGGTGGTGCGCATTGTATGGGTGTGTGTTACATTAGATTCACTAGTAGGAGTGAGAAAAACATCACGGTGTGGTGCGCATTGTATGGGTGTGTGTTACATTACATTCACTAGTAGGAGTGAGAAAAACATCACGGGGTGGTGCGCATTGTATGGGTGTGTGTTACATTACATTCACTAGTAGGAGTGAGAAAAACATCACGGTGTGGTGCGCATTGTATGGGTGTGTGTTACATTACATTCACTAGTAGGAGTGAGAAAAACATCACGGGGTGGTGCGCATTGTATGGGTGTGTGTTACATTAGATTCACTAGTAGGAGTGAGAAAAACATCACGGTGTGGTGCGCATTGTATGGGTGTGTGTTACATTACATTCACTAGTAGGAGTGAGAAAAACATCACGGGGTGGTGCGCATTGTATGGGTGTGTGTTACATTAGATTGACTAGTAGGAGTGAGAAAAACATCACGGGGTGGTGCGCATTGTATGGGTGTGTGTTACATTAGATTGACTAGTAGGAGTGAGAAAAACATCACGGGGTGGTGCGCATTGTATGGCTGTGTGTTACATTAGATTCACTAGTAGGAGTGAGAAAAACATCACGGTGTGGTGCGCATTGTATGGGTGTGTGTTACATTACATTCACTAGTAGGAGTGAGAAAAACATCACGGGGTGGTGCGCATTGTATGGGTGTGTGTTACATTACATTCACTAGTAGGAGTGAGAAAAACATCACGGTGTGGTGCGCATTGTATGGGTGTGTGTTACATTACATTCACTAGTAGGAGTGAGAAAAACATCACGGGGTGGTGCGCATTGTATGGGTGTGTGTAACATTAGATTCACTAGTAGGAGTGAGAAAAACATCACGGTGTGGTGCGCATTGTATGGGTGTGTGTTACATTACATTCACTAGTAGGAGTGAGAAAAACATCACGGGGTGGTGCGCATTGTATGGGTGTGTGTTACATTAGATTCACTAGTAGGAGTGAGAAAAACATCACGGGGTGGTGCGCATTGTATGGGTGTGTGTTACATTAGATTCACTAGTAGGAGTGAGAAAAACATCACGGGGTGGTGCGCATTGTATGGGTGTGTGTTACATTAGATTGACTAGTAGGAGTGAGAAAAACATCACGGGGTGGTGCGCATTGTATGGGTGTGTGTTACATTAGATTCAATAGTAGGAGTGAGAAAAATATCACGGTGTGGTGCGCATTGTATGGGTGTGTGTTACATTACATTCACTAGTAGGAGTGAGAAAAACATCACGGGGTGGTGCGCATTGTATGGGTGTGTGTTACATTACATTCACTAGTAGGAGTGAGAAAAACATCACGGTGTGGTGCGCATTGTATGGGTGTGTGTTACATTACATTCACTAGTAGGAGTGAGAAAAACATCACGGGGTAGTGCGCATTGTATGGGTGTGTGTTACATTAGATTCACTAGTAGGAGTGAGAAAAACATCACGGTGTGGTGCGCATTGTATGGGTGTGTGTTACATTACATTCACTAGTAGGAGTGAGAAAAACATCACGGGGTGGTGCGCATTGTATGGGTGTGTGTTACATTAGATTGACTAGCAGGAGTGAGAAAAACATCAAGGGGTGGTGCGCATTGTATGGGTGTGTGTTACATTAGATTGACTAGTAGGAGTGAGAAAAACATCACGGGGTGGTGCGCATTTTATGGGTGTGTGTTACATTAGATTCACTAGTAGGAGTGAGAAAAACATCAAGGTGTGGTGCGCATTGTATGGGTGTGTGTTACATTACATTCACTAGTAGGAGTGAGAAAAACATCACGGGGTGGTGCGCATTGTATGGGTGTGTGTTACATTACATTCACTAGTAGGAGTGAGAAAAACATCACGGTGTGGTGCGCATTGTATGGGTGTGTGTTACATTACATTCACTAGTAGGAGTGAGAAAAACATCACGGGGTGGTGCGCATTGTATGGGTGTGTGTTACATTAGATTCACTAGTAGGAGTGAGAAAAACATCACGGGGTGGTGCGCATTGTATGGGTGTGTGTTACATTACATTCACTAGTAGGAGTGAGAAAAACATCACGGGGAGGTGCGCATTGTATGTGTGTGTGTTACATTAGATTCACTAGTAGGAGTGAGAAAAACATCACGGGGTGGTGCGCATTGTATGGGTGTGTGTTACATTAGATTCACTAGTAGGAGTGAGAAATCATCACGGGGTG